>NC_136267.1:15769447-16309030 GCF_964187855.1 Myxine glutinosa
AGCGCAAGTGCAAAAAGTGTTTTTGCTGCACTAACAGAGTGTGAAAATGGTTCTGCAACACGCGCTCAAATGCGGAAAGTGGTATTCAACGCCAGCACAAGTGCTAAAAGTGGTTTGGCAACACTAACACAAGTGCGATAAGTGGTTTTCAATGCCAGTACGAGTGCGGAAAGTGGTTTTTGCAACAATAACACAAGTGTGAAAAGTGGTTTTGCAACACCAACACAAGTGTGATAATTGGTTTTCAACACCAGCTTGAGCGTGGAAAGTGGTTTTTGCAACAATAACACAAGTGCAATAAGTGGTTTTGCAACAACAAGACAAATGCGAATTGTGGTTTTCAACACTAGCGCAGGTGCGTAATGTGGATTTGCAACACCAACACAAGTGCGAAAAGTGGTTTTGCAACACTAACACAAGTGCGAACGTGGTTTTGCAACACTAACACAAGTGCGAAAGTGGATTTGCAACAATAACACAAGTGCGATAAGTGGTTTTCAATGCCAGTACGAATGCGGAAAGTGGTTTTTGCAACAATAACACGTGCGAAAAGTGGTTTTGCAACACAAGCACGAGTGCAGAAAGTGCTTTTCAACGCCAGCATAAGTGTGGAAATTGGTTTTTGCAACACTAACACAAATGCGAATAATGGTTTGCAACACTATCACGAGTGCGGAAAGTGGTTTGCAACACTAAAACTAGTGTGGAAAGTGGTTTTCAACACGAGCACAAGTGCGACAAGTGGTTTTGCAACACTTACCCAATTGCGAAAAGTGGTTTTCAACATCAGCACGTGTGCGGAAAGTGGTTTTCAATGCCAGCACAAGTGTGGAAATTGGTTTTACAACACGAAGACAAATGCGAATTTAGGTTTTCAACACTAGCGAAAGTGCGAAAAGTGGTTCTGCAACACTAGCTCAAATGTGGAAAGTGGTTTTCAATGCTAGCACAAGTGCGGAAAGGCGTTCTGCAACACAGGCACAAGTGTAGAATGTGGTTTTCAACATGATCGCAAGGGTGGAAAGTGGTTTTCGACACCAGCACAAGTGGGGAAAATGGTTTTGCAACACCAACACAAGTGTTAAAAGTGGTTTTGCAACACTAACAGAAGTGCGAAAAGTGATTTTGCAACAATAACACAAGTGTGAATGTGGTTTTGCAATACTAGCACATGTGTGAAAAATGGTTTTAAATGCCAGCACAAGTGTGGAAAGTGGTTTTGCAACACTAACACAAGTGCAAAAAGTGGTTTTCAATGCCAGCACCCGTGCGAAAAGTGGTTCTGCAACACCAGCTCAAGTGCGGAAAGTGGTTTTCAATGCCAGCACAAGTGCGGAAAGTAGTTCTGCAACACTAGCTCAAGTGCGGGAAATTGGTTTTGCAACACTAACACAAGTGCGAAAAGTGGTTTTGCAACACTAACACAAGTGCGAAAAGTGGTTTACAACAGTAGCACGAGTGCGGAAAGTGATTTTGCAACACTAACCCAATTGCAAAAAGTGGTTTTCAACACTAGGACAAGTGCGAAAAGTGGTTTTCAATGCCAGCACACATGTGGAAATTGGTTTTGCAACACGAAGACAAATGCGAGTTGTGGTTTTAAACACTAGCGCAAGTGCAAAAAGTGGTTTTGCTGCACTAACAGAAGTGTGAAATTGGTTCTGCAACACCAGCTCAAATGCGGAAAGTGGTATTCAATGCCAGCACAAGTGTGGAAAGTGGTTTTGCAACACTAACACAAGGGCGAAAAGTGGTTTGCAACACGAACCCAATTGCGAAAAGTGGTTTTCAACACTAGCTTGAGTGCGGAAAGTGGTTTGCAATTCAAGCACAAGTGTGGAAATTGGTTTTGAAACAATAACACAAGTGGGGAAAGTGGTTTTCAACACGAGCGCAAGTGCGACAAGTGGTTTTCATTGCCAGCCCAAGTGTGGAAATTGGTTTTGCAACACTAAGACAAATGCGAATTGTGGTTTTCAACACTAGCGCAAGTGTGAAAAGTGGTTTTGCAACACCAACACAATTGCAAAAAGTGGTTTTCAACACAAACCAAAGAGTGAAAAGTTGTTTTCAACATTAACAGGAGTGCAAAAAGTGGTGTTGAACACCAGCTCAAGTGCGGAGAGTGGTTTTCAACGCCAGCAAAAGTGCGAAAAGTGGTTCTGCAACACTAGCTCAAATGTGGAAAGTGGTTTTCAATGCTAGCACAAGTGCGGAAAGTCGTTCTGCAACAGTAGCTCAAGTGCGGAAAGTGGTTTTCAACGCCAGCACAAGTGCGGAAAATGGTTTTGCAACACTATCACAAGTGCGAAAAGTGGTTTACAACAGTAGCACAAGTGTGGAAAGTGGTTTTGCAACACTAACCCAATTGCGAAAAGTGGTTTTCAACACTAGCACAAGTGCGGAAAGTGGTTTTCAATGCCAGCACACGTGTGGAAATTGGTTTTGCAACACGAAGACAAATGCTAGTTGTGGTTTTCAACACTAGCGCAAGTGCAAAAAGTGGTTTTGCTGCACTTACAGAAGTGTGAAAGTGGTTCTGCAACACCAGCTCAAGTGCGGAAAGTGGTATTCAACGCCAGCCCAAGTGTGGAAAGTGGTTTTGCAACACTAACACAATTGCAAAAAGTGGTATTCAACACCAGCACAAGTGCGGAAAGTAGTTCTGCAACACTAGCTCAAGTGCGGGAAAGTGGTTTTGCAACACTAACACAAGTGCGAAAAGTGGTTTTGCAACACTAACACAAGTGCGAAAAGTGGTTTACAACATGAACCCAATTGCGAAAAGTGGTTTTCAACACTAGCTTGAGTGCGGAAAGTGGTTTTCAATGCAAGCACAAGTGTGGAAATTGGTTTTGAAACAATAACACAAGTGTGGAAAGTGGTTTTCAACACGAGCGCAAGTGTGCCAAGTGGTTTTGCAAAACTAACCCAATGCTAAAAGTGGTTCTCAACATTAGCACGTTTGCGGAAAGTGGTTTTCAATGCCAGCTCAAGTGTGGAAATTGGTTTTACAACACTAAGACAAATGCGAATCGTGGTTTTCAACACTAGCGCAATTGCAAAAAGTGATTTTCAACACAAGCCAAAGTGCGAAAAGTTGTTTTCAACACCAGCACAAGTGCGGACAGTGGTTTTGCAACACAGGCACAAGTGTAGAACGTGGTTTTCAACATGATCGCAAGGGTGGAATGTGGTTTTGCAACACCAGCTCAAGTGCGCAGAGTGGTTTTCAACGCAAGCACAAGTGCGAAAAGTGGTTTTGCAACACGAACACAAGTGAGACAAATGGTTTTGCAACACTAACACAAGTGCATAAAGTGGTTTTGAACACGAACAGGAGCGCGAAAAGTGGTTTTCAACACGAGCTGAAGTGCAAAAAGTTGTTTTCAACGCCAGCACAATTGCGGAAAGTGTTTTTGCAATACTAGCACATGTATGAGAAGTGGTTTTAAATGCCAACACAAGTGTGGAAAGTGATTTTGCAACACTAACACAAGTGCAAAAAGTGGTTTTCAATGCCAGCACAAGTGCGAAAAGTTGTTCTGCAACACTAGCTCAAGTGCGGAAAGTGGTTTTCAATGCCAGCACAAGTGCAGAAAGTAGTTCTGCAACACTCGCTCAAGTGCGGAAAGTGGTTTTCAACACCAGCACAAGTGTGGAAAATGGTTTTGCAACACTAATACAAGCGCGAAAAGTGGTTTTGCAACACGAACACAAGTGCGAAAAGTGGTTTACAACAGTAGCACGAGTGCGGAAAGTGGTTTTGCAACACTAACCCAATTGCGAAAAGTGGTTTTCAACACAAGCATAAGTGCGGAAAGTGGTTTACAATGCCAGCACATGTGTGGAAATTGGTTTTGCAACACGAAGACAAATGCGAGTTGTGGTTTTCAACACGAGTGCAAGTGCAAAAAGTGGATTTGCTGCACTAACAGAGTGTGAAAATGGTTCTGCAACACCAGCTCAAATGCGGAAAGTGGTATTCAACGCCAGCACAAGTGCGGAAAATGGTTTTGCAACACTAACACAAGTGCGAAAAGTGGTTTAAAACAGTAGCACAAGTGCAGAAAGTGGTTTTGCAATACTAACACAAGTGCGAAAAGTGGTTTTCAACACTAGCACAAGTGCGGAAAGTGGTTTTCAATGCCAGCACACGTGTGGAAATTGGTTTTGCAACACGAAGACAAATGCGAGTTGTGGTTTTCAACACTAGCGCAAGTGCAAAAAGTGGTTTTGCTGCACAAACAGAGTGTAAAAGTGGTTCTCAACACCAGCTCAAGTGCGGAAAGTGGTTTTCAACGCAAGCACAAGTGCGGAAAAAGGTTTTGCAACACTATCACAAGGGCGAAAAGTGGTTTACAACAGTAGCACAAGTGCGGAAAGTGGTTTTGCAACCTTAACACAATTGCGAAAAGTGGTTTTCAACACTAGCACAAGTGCGGAAAGTGGTTTTCAATGCCAGCACACGTGTGGAAATTGGTTTTGCATCACGAAGACAAATGCGAGTTGTGGTTTTAAACACTAGCGCAAGTGCAAAAAGTGGTTTTGCTGCACTAACAGAAGTGTGAAATTGGTTCTGCAACACCAGCTCAAATGCGGAAAGTGGTATTCAATGCCAGCACAAGTGTGGAAAGTGGTTTTGCAACACTAACACAAGGGCGAAAAGTGGTTTGCAACACGAACCCAATTGCGAAAAGTGGTTTTCAATTCAAGCACAAGTGTGGAAATTGGTTTTGAAACAATAACACAAGTGTGGAAAGTGGTTTTCAACACGAGCGCAAGTGCGACAAGTGGTTTTGCAAAAGTAACCCAATTGCGAAAAGTGGTTTTCAACATTAGCGCGACTGCGGAAAGTGGTTTTCATTGCCAGCCCAAGTGTGGAAATTGGTTTTGCAACACTAAGACAAATGCGAATTGTGGTTTTCAACACTAGCGCAAGTGTGAAAAGTGGTTTTGCAACACCAACACAATTGCAAAAAGTGGTTTTCAACACAAACCAAAGAGTGAAAAGTTGTTTTCAACATTAACAGGAGTGCAAAAAGTGGTGTTCAACACCAGCTCAAGTGCGGAGAGTGGTTTTCAACGCCAGCACAAGTGCGAAAAGTGGTTTTGCAACACTAGCTCAAATGTGGAAAGTGGTTTTCAATGCTAGCACAAGTGCAGAAAGTCGTTCTGCAACAGTAGCTCAAGTGCGGAAAGTGGTTTTCAACACCAGCACAAGTGGGGAAAATGGTTTTGCAACACCAACACAAGTGCTAAAAGTGGTTTTGCAACACTAACAGAAGTGCGAAAAGTGATTTTGCAACAATAACACAAGTGTGAATGTGGTTTTGCAACACTAAAACAAGTGCGATAAGTGCTTTTGAATGCCAGTACGAGTGCAGAAAGTGGTTTTTGCAACAATAACACGAGTGTGAAAAGTGGTTTTGCCACACTAACACAAGTGTAAAAGTGGTTTTGCAATACTAACACAAGTGCGATAGGTAGTTTTCAAGGCCAGCACGAGTGCGGAATGTTGTTTTTGCAACAATAACACAAGTGCGAAAAGTGGTTTTGCAACACTAACACAAGTGCAAAAAGTGGTTTTCAATGCCAGCACAAGTGCGAAAAGTGGTTCTGCAACACTAGCTCAAGTGCGGAAAGTGGTTTTCAATGCCAGCACAAGTGCGGACAGTAGTTCTGCAACACTAGTTCAAGTGCGGAAAGTGGTTTTCAGCACCAGCACAAGTGCGGAAAATGGTTTTGCAACACTATCACAAGTGCGAAAAGTGGTTTACAACAGTAGCACAAGTGCGGAAAGTGGTTTTGCAACACTAACCCAATTGCGAAAAGTGGTTCTGCAACACTAGCGCAAGTGCAAAAAGTGGTTTTGCTGCACTTACAGAAGTGTAATAGTGGTTCTCAACACCAGCTCAAGTGTGGAAAGTGGTTTTCGACGCCAGCACAAGTGCGGAAAATGGTTTTGCAACACTATCACAAGTGCGAAAAGTGGTTTACAACAGTAGCACAAGTGTGGAAAGTGGTTTTGCAACACTAACCCAATTGCGAAAAGTGGTTTTCAACACAAGCACAAGTGCGGAAAGTGGTTTTCAATGCCAGCACACGTGTGGAAATTGGTTTTGCAACACGAAGACAAATGCTAGTTGTGGTTTTCAACACTAGCGCAAGTGCAAAAAGTGTTTTTGCTGCACTAACAGAGTGTGAAAATGGTTCTGCAACACGCGCTCAAATGCGGAAAGTGGTATTCAACGCCAGCACAAGTGCTAAAAGTGGTTTGGCAACACTAACACAAGTGCGATAAGTGGTTTTCAATGCCAGTACGAGTGCGGAAAGTGGTTTTTGCAACAATAACACAAGTGTGAAAAGTGGTTTTGCAACACCAACACAAGTGTGATAATTGGTTTTCAACACCAGCTTGAGCGTGGAAAGTGGTTTTTGCAACAATAACACAAGTGCAATAAGTGGTTTTGCAACAACAAGACAAATGCGAATTGTGGTTTTCAACACTAGCGCAGGTGCGTAATGTGGATTTGCAACACCAACACAAGTGCGAAAAGTGGTTTTGCAACACTAACACAAGTGCGAACGTGGTTTTGCAACACTAACACAAGTGCGAAAGTGGATTTGCAACAATAACACAAGTGCGATAAGTGGTTTTCAATGCCAGTACGAATGCGGAAAGTGGTTTTTGCAACAATAACACGTGCGAAAAGTGGTTTTGCAACACAAGCACGAGTGCAGAAAGTGCTTTTCAACGCCAGCATAAGTGTGGAAATTGGTTTTTGCAACACTAACACAAATGCGAATAATGGTTTGCAACACTATCACGAGTGCGGAAAGTGGTTTGCAACACTAAAACTAGTGTGGAAAGTGGTTTTCAACACGAGCACAAGTGCGACAAGTGGTTTTGCAACACTTACCCAATTGCGAAAAGTGGTTTTCAACATCAGCACGTGTGCGGAAAGTGGTTTTCAATGCCAGCACAAGTGTGGAAATTGGTTTTACAACACGAAGACAAATGCGAATTTAGGTTTTCAACACTAGCGAAAGTGCGAAAAGTGGTTCTGCAACACTAGCTCAAATGTGGAAAGTGGTTTTCAATGCTAGCACAAGTGCGGAAAGGCGTTCTACAACACAGGCACAAGTGTAGAATGTGGTTTTCAACATGATCGCAAGGGTGGAAAGTGGTTTTCGACACCAGCACAAGTGGGGAAAATGGTTTTGCAACACCAACACAAGTGTTAAAAGTGGTTTTGCAACACTAACAGAAGTGCGAAAAGTGATTTTGCAACAATAACACAAGTGTGAATGTGGTTTTGCAATACTAGCACATGTGTGAAAAATGGTTTTAAATGCCAGCACAAGTGTGGAAAGTGGTTTTGCAACACTAACACAAGTGCAAAAAGTGGTTTTCAATGCCAGCACCCGTGCGAAAAGTGGTTCTGCAACACCAGCTCAAGTGCGGAAAGTGGTTTTCAATGCCAGCACAAGTGCGGAAAGTAGTTCTGCAACACTAGCTCAAGTGCGGGAAATTGGTTTTGCAACACTAACACAAGTGCGAAAAGTGGTTTTGCAACACTAACACAAGTGCGAAAAGTGGTTTACAACAGTAGCACGAGTGCGGAAAGTGATTTTGCAACACTAACCCAATTGCAAAAAGTGGTTTTCAACACTAGGACAAGTGCGAAAAGTGGTTTTCAATGCCAGCACACATGTGGAAATTGGTTTTGCAACACGAAGACAAATGCGAGTTGTGGTTTTAAACACTAGCGCAAGTGCAAAAAGTGGTTTTGCTGCACTAACAGAAGTGTGAAATTGGTTCTGCAACACCAGCTCAAATGCGGAAAGTGGTATTCAATGCCAGCACAAGTGTGGAAAGTGGTTTTGCAACACTAACACAAGGGCGAAAAGTGGTTTGCAACACGAACCCAATTGCGAAAAGTGGTTTTCAACACTAGCTTGAGTGCGGAAAGTGGTTTGCAATTCAAGCACAAGTGTGGAAATTGGTTTTGAAACAATAACACAAGTGGGGAAAGTGGTTTTCAACACGAGCGCAAGTGCGACAAGTGGTTTTCATTGCCAGCCCAAGTGTGGAAATTGGTTTTGCAACACTAAGACAAATGCGAATTGTGGTTTTCAACACTAGCGCAAGTGTGAAAAGTGGTTTTGCAACACCAACACAATTGCAAAAAGTGGTTTTCAACACAAACCAAAGAGTGAAAAGTTGTTTTCAACATTAACAGGAGTGCAAAAAGTGGTGTTGAACACCAGCTCAAGTGCGGAGAGTGGTTTTCAACGCCAGCAAAAGTGCGAAAAGTGGTTCTGCAACACTAGCTCAAATGTGGAAAGTGGTTTTCAATGCTAGCACAAGTGCGGAAAGTCGTTCTGCAACAGTAGCTCAAGTGCGGAAAGTGGTTTTCAACATGAGCACAAGTGGGGAAAATGGTTTTGCAACACCAACACAAGTGCTAAAAGTGGTTTTGCAACACTAACAGAAGTGCGAAAAGTGATTTTGCAACAATAACACAAGTGTGAATGTGGTTTTGCAACACTAAAACAAGTGCGATAAGTGGTTTTGAATGCCAGTACGAGTGCAGAAAGTGGTTTTTGCAACAATAACACGAGTGTGAAAAGTGGTTTTGCAACACTAACACAAGTGTGAAAGTGGTTTTGCGACACTAACACAAGTGCGATAGGTGGTTTTCAAGGCCAGTACGAGTGCGGAAAGTTGTTTTTGCAACAATAACACAAGTGCGAAAAGTGGTTTTGCAACACTAACACAAGTGCAAAAAGTGGTTTTCAATGCCAGCACAAGTGCGAAAAGTGGTTCTGCAACACTAGCTCAAGTGCGGAAAGTGGTTTTCAATGCCAGCACAAGTGCGGACAGTAGTTCTGCAACACTAGTTCAAGTGCGGAAAGTGGTTTTCAGCACCAGCACAAGTGCGGAAAATGGTTTTGCAACACTATCACAAGTGCGAAAAGTGGTTTACAACAGTAGCACAAGTGCGGAAAGTGGTTTTGCAACACTAACCCAATTGCGAAAAGTGGTTCTGCAACACTAGCGCAAGTGCAAAAAGTGGTTTTGCTGCACTTACAGAAGTGTAATAGTGGTTCTCAACACCAGCTCAAGTGTGGAAAATGGTTTTGCAACACTATCACAAGTGCGAAAAGTGGTTTACAACAGTAGCACAAGTGTGGAAAGTGGTTTTCAATGCCAGCACACGTGTGGAAATTGGTTTTGCAACACGAAGACAAATGCTAGTTGTGGTTTTCAACACTAGCGCAAGTGCAAAAAGTGGTTTTGCTGCACTTACAGAAGTGTGAAAGTGGTTCTGCAACACCAGCTCAAGTGCGGAAAGTGGTATTCAACGCCAGCCCAAGTGTGGAAAGTGGTTTTGCAACACTAACACAATTGCAAAAAGTGGTATTCAACACCAGCACAAGTGCGGAGAGTGGTTTTCAACGCCAGCAAAAGTGCGAAAAGTGGTTCTGCAACACTAGCTCAAATGTGGAAAGTGGTTTTCAATGCTAGCACAAGTGCGGAAAGTCGTTCTGCAACAGTAGCTCAAGTGCGGAAAGTGGTTTTCAACGCCAGCACAAGTGCGGAAAATGGTTTTGCAACACTATCACAAGTGCGAAAAGTGGTTTACAACAGTAGCACAAGTGTGGAAAGTGGTTTTGCAACACTAACCCAATTGCGAAAAGTGGTTTTCAACACTAGCACAAGTGCGGAAAGTGGTTTTCAATGCCAGCACACGTGTGGAAATTGGTTTTGCAACACGAAGACAAATGCTAGTTGTGGTTTTCAACACTAGCGCAAGTGCAAAAAGTGGTTTTGCTGCACTTACAGAAGTGTGAAAGTGGTTCTGCAACACCAGCTCAAGTGCGGAAAGTGGTATTCAACGCCAGCCCAAGTGTGGAAAGTGGTTTTGCAACACTAACACAATTGCAAAAAGTGGTATTCAACACCAGCACAAGTGCGGAAAGTAGTTCTGCAACACTAGCTCAAGTGCGGGAAAGTGGTTTTGCAACACTAACACAAGCGCGAAAAGTGGTTTTGCAACACTAACACAAGTGCGAAAAGTGGTTTACAACATGAACCCAATTGCGAAAAGTGGTTTTCAACACTAGCTTGAGTGCGGAAAGTGGTTTTCAATGCAAGCACAAGTGTGGAAATTGGTTTTGAAACAATAACACAAGTGTGGAAAGTGGTTTTCAACACGAGCGCAAGTGCGCCAAGTGGTTTTGCAAAACTAACCCAATGCTAAAAGTGGTTCTCAACATTAGCACGTTTGCGGAAAGTGGTTTTCAATGCCAGCTCAAGTGTGGAAATTGGTTTTACAACACTAAGACAAATGCGAATCGTGGTTTTCAACACTAGCGCAATTGCAAAAAGTGATTTTCAACACAAGCCAAAGTGCGAAAAGTTGTTTTCAACACCAGCACAAGTGCGGACAGTGGTTTTGCAACACAGGCACAAGTGTAGAACGTGGTTTTCAACATGATCGCAAGGGTGGAATGTGGTTTTGCAACACCAGCTCAAGTGCGCAGAGTGGTTTTCAACGCAAGCACAAGTGCGAAAAGTGGTTTTGCAACACGAACACAAGTGAGACAAATGGTTTTGCAACACTAACACAAGTGCATAAAGTGGTTTTGAACACGAACAGGAGCGCGAAAAGTGGTTTTCAACACGAGCTGAAGTGCAAAAAGTTGTTTTCAACGCCAGCACAATTGTGGAAAGTGTTTTTGCAATACTAGCACATGTATGAGAAGTGGTTTTAAATGCCAACACAAGTGTGGAAAGTGATTTTGCAACACTAACACAAGTGCAAAAAGTGGTTTTCAATGCCAGCACAAGTGCGAAAAGTTGTTCTGCAACACTAGCTCAAGTGCGGAAAGTGGTTTTCAATGCCAGCACAAGTGCAGAAAGTAGTTCTGCAACACTCGCTCAAGTGCGGAAAGTGGTTTTCAACACCAGCACAAGTGTGGAAAATGGTTTTGCAACACTAATACAAGCGCGAAAAGTGGTTTTGCAACACGAACACAAGTGCGAAAAGTGGTTTACAACAGTAGCACGAGTGCGGAAAGTGGTTTTGCAACACTAACCCAATTGCGAAAAGTGGTTTTCAACACAAGCATAAGTGCGGAAAGTGGTTTACAATGCCAGCACATGTGTGGAAATTGGTTTTGCAACACGAAGACAAATGCGAGTTGTGGTTTTCAACACGAGTGCAAGTGCAAAAAGTGGATTTGCTGCACTAACAGAGTGTGAAAATGGTTCTGCAACACCAGCTCAAATGCGGAAAGTGGTATTCAACGCCAGCACAAGTGCGGAAAATGGTTTTGCAACACTAACACAAGTGCGAAAAGTGGTTTAAAACAGTAGCACAAGTGCAGAAAGTGGTTTTGCAATACTAACACAAGTGCGAAAAGTGGTTTTCAACACTAGCACAAGTGCGGAAAGTGGTTTTCAATGCCAGCACACGTGTGGAAATTGGTTTTGCAACACGAAGACAAATGCGAGTTGTGGTTTTCAACACTAGCGCAAGTGCAAAAAGTGGTTTTGCTGCACAAACAGAGTGTAAAAGTGGTTCTCAACACCAGCTCAAGTGCGGAAAGTGGTTTTCAACGCAAGCACAAGTACGGAAAAAGGTTTTGCAACACTATCACAAGGGCGAAAAGTGGTTTACAACAGTAGCACAAGTGCGGAAAGTGGTTTTGCAACCTTAACACAATTGCGAAAAGTGGTTTTCAACACTAGCACAAGTGCAGAAAGTGGTTTTCAATGCCAGCACACGTGTGGAAATTGGTTTTGCATCACGAAGACAAATGCGAGTTGTGGTTTTAAACACTAGCGCAAGTGCAAAAAGTGGTTTTGCTGCACTAACAGAAGTGTGAAATTGGTTCTGCAACACCAGCTCAAATGCGGAAAGTGGTATTCAATGCCAGCACAAGTGTGGAAAGTGGTTTTGCAACACTAACACAAGGGCGAAAAGTGGTTTGCAACACGAACCCAATTGCGAAAAGTGGTTTTCAATTCAAGCACAAGTGTGGAAATTGGTTTTGAAACAATAACACAAGTGTGGAAAGTGGTTTTCAACACGAGCGCAAGTGCGACAAGTGGTTTTGCAAAAGTAACCCAATTGCGAAAAGTGGTTTTCAACATTAGCGCGACTGCGGAAAGTGGTTTTCATTGCCAGCCCAAGTGTGGAAATTGGTTTTGCAACACTAAGACAAATGCGAATTGTGGTTTTCAACACTAGCGCAAGTGTGAAAAGTGGTTTTGCAACACCAACACAATTGCAAAAAGTGGTTTTCAACACAAACCAAAGAGTGAAAAGTTGTTTTCAACATTAACAGGAGTGCAAAAAGTGGTGTTCAACACCAGCTCAAGTGCGGAGAGTGGTTTTCAACGCCAGCACAAGTGCGAAAAGTGGTTTTGCAACACTAGCTCAAATGTGGAAAGTGGTTTTCAATGCTAGCACAAGTGTGGAAAGTCGTTCTGCAACAGTAGCTCAAGTGCGGAAAGTGGTTTTCAACACCAGCACAAGTGGGGAAAATGGTTTTGCAACACCAACACAAGTGCTAAAAGTGGTTTTGCAACACTAACAGAAGTGCGAAAAGTGATTTTGCAACAATAACACAAGTGTGAATGTGGTTTTGCAACACTAAAACAAGTGCGATAAGTGCTTTTGAATGCCAGTACGAGTGCAGAAAGTGGTTTTTGCAACAATAACACGAGTGTGAAAAGTGGTTTTGCCACACTAACACAAGTGTAAAAGTGGTTTTGCAATACTAACACAAGTGCGATAGGTAGTTTTCAAGGCCAGCACGAGTGCGGAATGTTGTTTTTGCAACAATAACACAAGTGCGAAAAGTGGTTTTGCAACACCAACACAAGTGCAAAAAGTGGTTTTCAATGCCAGCACAAGTGCGAAAAGTGGTTCTGCAACACTAGCTCAAGTGCGGAAAGTGGTTTTCAATGCCAGCACAAGTGCGGACAGTAGTTCTGCAACACTAGTTCAAGTGCGGAAAGTGGTTTTCAGCACCAGCACAAGTGCGGAAAATGGTTTTGCAACACTATCACAAGTGCGAAAAGTGGTTTACAACAGTAGCACAAGTGCGGAAAGTGGTTTTGCAACACTAACCCAATTGCGAAAAGTGGTTCTGCAACACTAGCGCAAGTGCAAAAAGTGGTTTTGCTGCACTTACAGAAGTGTAATAGTGGTTCTCAACACCAGCTCAAGTGTGGAAAGTGGTTTTCGACGCCAGCACAAGTGCGGAAAATGGTTTTGCAACACTATCACAAGTGCGAAAAGTGGTTTACAACAGTAGCACAAGTGTGGAAAGTGGTTTTGCAACGCTAACCCAAAGGTTTTCAACACAAGCACAAGTGCGGAAAGTGGTTTTCAATGCCAGCACACGTGTGGAAATTGGTTTTGCAACACGAAGACAAATGCTAGTTGTGGTTTTCAACACTAGCGCAAGTGCAAAAAGTGTTTTTGCTGCACTAACAGAGTGTGAAAATGGTTCTGCAACACGCGCTCAAATGCGGAAAGTGGTATTCAACGCCAGCACAAGTGCTAAAAGTGGTTTGGCAACACTAACACAAGTGCGATAAGTGGTTTTCAATGCCAGTACGAGTGCGGAAAGTGGTTTTTGCAACAATAACACAAGTGTGAAAAGTGGTTTTGCAACACCAACACAAGTGTGATAATTGGTTTTCAACACCAGCTTGAGCGTGGAAAGTGGTTTTTGCAACAATAACACAAGTGCAATAAGTGGTTTTGCAACAACAAGACAAATGCGAATTGTGGTTTTCAACACTAGCGCAGGTGCGTAATGTGGATTTGCAACACCAACACAAGTGCGAAAAGTGGTTTTGCAACACTAACACAAGTGCGAACGTGGTTTTGCAACACTAACACAAGTGCGAAAGTGGATTTGCAACAATAACACAAGTGCGATAAGTGGTTTTCAATGCCAGTACGAATGCGGAAAGTGGTTTTTGCAACAATAACACGTGCGAAAAGTGGTTTTGCAACACAAGCACGAGTGCAGAAAGTGCTTTTCAACGCCAGCATAAGTGTGGAAATTGGTTTTTGCAACACTAACACAAATGCGAATAATGGTTTGCAACACTATCACGAGTGCGGAAAGTGGTTTGCAACACTAAAACTAGTGTGGAAAGTGGTTTTCAACACGAGCACAAGTGCGACAAGTGGTTTTGCAACACTTACCCAATTGCGAAAAGTGGTTTTCAACATCAGCACGTGTGCGGAAAGTGGTTTTCAATGCCAGCACAAGTGTGGAAATTGGTTTTACAACACGAAGACAAATGCGAATTTAGGTTTTCAACACTAGCGAAAGTGCGAAAAGTGGTTCTGCAACACTAGCTCAAATGTGGAAAGTGGTTTTCAATGCTAGCACAAGTGCGGAAAGGCGTTCTGCAACACAGGCACAAGTGTAGAATGTGGTTTTCAACATGATCGCAAGGGTGGAAAGTGGTTTTCGACACCAGCACAAGTTGGGAAAATGGTTTTGCAACACCAACACAAGTGTTAAAAGTGGTTTTGCAACACTAACAGAAGTGCGAAAAGTGATTTTGCAACAATAACACAAGTGTGAATGTGGTTTTGCAATACTAGCACATGTGTGAAAAATGGTTTTAAATGCCAGCACAAGTGTGGAAAGTGGTTTTGCAACACTAACACAAGTGCAAAAAGTGGTTTTCAATGCCAGCACCCGTGCGAAAAGTGGTTCTGCAACACCAGCTCAAGTGCGGAAAGTGGTTTTCAATGCCAGCACAAGTGCGGAAAGTAGTTCTGCAACACTAGCTCAAGTGCGGGAAATTGGTTTTGCAACACTAACACAAGTGCGAAAAGTGGTTTTGCAACACTAACACAAGTGCGAAAAGTGGTTTACAACAGTAGCACGAGTGCGGAAAGTGATTTTGCAACACTAACCCAATTGCAAAAAGTGGTTTTCAACACTAGGACAAGTGCGAAAAGTGGTTTTCAATGCCAGCACACATGTGGAAATTGGTTTTGCAACACGAAGACAAATGCGAGTTGTGGTTTTAAACACTAGCGCAAGTGCAAAAAGTGGTTTTGCTGCACTAACAGAAGTGTGAAATTGGTTCTGCAACACCAGCTCAAATGCGGAAAGTGGTATTCAATGCCAGCACAAGTGTGGAAAGTGGTTTTGCAACACTAACACAAGGGCGAAAAGTGGTTTGCAACACGAACCCAATTGCGAAAAGTGGTTTTCAACACTAGCTTGAGTGCGGAAAGTGGTTTGCAATTCAAGCACAAGTGTGGAAATTGGTTTTGAAACAATAACACAAGTGGGGAAAGTGGTTTTCAACACGAGCGCAAGTGCGACAAGTGGTTTTCATTGCCAGCCCAAGTGTGGAAATTGGTTTTGCAACACTAAGACAAATGCGAATTGTGGTTTTCAACACTAGCGCAAGTGTGAAAAGTGGTTTTGCAACACCAACACAATTGCAAAAAGTGGTTTTCAACACAAACCAAAGAGTGAAAAGTTGTTTTCAACATTAACAGGAGTGCAAAAAGTGGTGTTGAACACCAGCTCAAGTGCGGAGAGTGGTTTTCAACGCCAGCAAAAGTGCGAAAAGTGGTTCTGCAACACTAGCTCAAATGTGGAAAGTGGTTTTCAATGCTAGCACAAGTGCGGAAAGTCGTTCTGCAACAGTAGCTCAAGTGCGGAAAGTGGTTTTCAACGCCAGCACAAGTGCGGAAAATGGTTTTGCAACACTATCACAAGTGCGAAAAGTGGTTTACAACAGTAGCACAAGTGTGGAAAGTGGTTTTGCAACACTAACCCAATTGCGAAAAGTGGTTTTCAACACTAGCACAAGTGCGGAAAGTGGTTTTCAATGCCAGCACACGTGTGGAAATTGGTTTTGCAACACGAAGACAAATGCTAGTTGTGGTTTTCAACACTAGCGCAAGTGCAAAAAGTGGTTTTGCTGCACTTACAGAAGTGTGAAAGTGGTTCTGCAACACCAGCTCAAGTGCGGAAAGTGGTATTCAACGCCAGCCCAAGTGTGGAAAGTGGTTTTGCAACACTAACACAATTGCAAAAAGTGGTATTCAACACCAGCACAAGTGCGGAAAGTAGTTCTGCAACACTAGCTCAAGTGCGGGAAAGTGGTTTTGCAACACTAACACAAGTGCGAAAAGTGGTTTTGCAACACTAACACAAGTGCGAAAAGTGGTTTACAACATGAACCCAATTGCGAAAAGTGGTTTTCAACACTAGCTTGAGTGCGGAAAGTGGTTTTCAATGCAAGCACAAGTGTGGAAATTGGTTTTGAAACAATAACACAAGTGTGGAAAGTGGTTTTCAACACGAGCGCAAGTGCGCCAAGTGGTTTTGCAAAACTAACCCAATGCTAAAAGTGGTTCTCAACATTAGCACGTTTGCGGAAAGTGGTTTTCAATGCCAGCTCAAGTGTGGAAATTGGTTTTACAACACTAAGACAAATGCGAATCGTGGTTTTCAACACTAGCGCAATTGCAAAAAGTGATTTTCAACACAAGCCAAAGTGCGAAAAGTTGTTTTCAACACCAGCACAAGTGCGGACAGTGGTTTTGCAACACAGGCACAAGTGTAGAACGTGGTTTTCAACATGATCGCAAGGGTGGAATGTGGTTTTGCAACACCAGCTCAAGTGCGCAGAGTGGTTTTCAACGCAAGCACAAGTGCGAAAAGTGGTTTTGCAACACGAACACAAGTGAGACAAATGGTTTTGCAACACTAACACAAGTGCATAAAGTGGTTTTGAACACGAACAGGAGCGCGAAAAGTGGTTTTCAACACGAGCTGAAGTGCAAAAAGTTGTTTTCAACGCCAGCACAATTGCGGAAAGTGTTTTTGCAATACTAGCACATGTATGAGAAGTGGTTTTAAATGCCAACACAAGTGTGGAAAGTGATTTTGCAACACTAACACAAGTGCAAAAAGTGGTTTTCAATGCCAGCACAAGTGCGAAAAGTTGTTCTGCAACACTAGCTCAAGTGCGGAAAGTGGTTTTGAATGCCAGCACAAGTGCAGAAAGTAGTTCTGCAACACTCGCTCAAGTGCGGAAAGTGGTTTTCAACACCAGCACAAGTGTGGAAAATGGTTTTGCAACACTAATACAAGCGCGAAAAGTGGTTTTGCAACACGAACACAAGTGCGAAAAGTGGTTTACAACAGTAGCACGAGTGCGGAAAGTGGTTTTGCAACACTAACCCAATTGCGAAAAGTGGTTTTCAACACAAGCATAAGTGCGGAAAGTGGTTTACAATGCCAGCACATGTGTGGAAATTGGTTTTGCAACACGAAGACAAATGCGAGTTGTGGTTTTCAACACGAGTGCAAGTGCAAAAAGTGGATTTGCTGCACTAACAGAGTGTGAAAATGGTTCTGCAACACCAGCTCAAATGCGGAAAGTGGTATTCAACGCCAGCACAAGTGCGGAAAATGGTTTTGCAACACTAACACAAGTGCGAAAAGTGGTTTAAAACAGTAGCACAAGTGCAGAAAGTGGTTTTGCAATACTAACACAAGTGCGAAAAGTGGTTTTCAACACTAGCACAAGTGCGGAAAGTGGTTTTCAATGCCAGCACACGTGTGGAAATTGGTTTTGCAACACGAAGACAAATGCGAGTTGTGGTTTTCAACACTAGCGCAAGTGCAAAAAGTGGTTTTGCTGCACAAACAGAGTGTAAAAGTGGTTCTCAACACCAGCTCAAGTGCGGAAAGTGGTTTTCAACGCAAGCACAAGTGCGGAAAAAGGTTTTGCAACACTATCACAAGGGCGAAAAGTGGTTTACAACAGTAGCACAAGTGCGGAAAGTGGTTTTGCAACCTTAACACAATTGCGAAAAGTGGTTTTCAACACTAGCACAAGTGCGGAAAGTGGTTTTCAATGCCAGCACACGTGTGGAAATTGGTTTTGCATCACGAAGACAAATGCGAGTTGTGGTTTTAAACACTAGCGCAAGTGCAAAAAGTGGTTTTGCTGCACTAACAGAAGTGTGAAATTGGTTCTGCAACACCAGCTCAAATGCGGAAAGTGGTATTCAATGCCAGCACAAGTGTGGAAAGTGGTTTTGCAACACTAACACAAGGGCGAAAAGTGGTTTGCAACACGAACCCAATTGCGAAAAGTGGTTTTCAATTCAAGCACAAGTGTGGAAATTGGTTTTGAAACAATAACACAAGTGTGGAAAGTGGTTTTCAACACGAGCGCAAGTGCGACAAGTGGTTTTGCAAAAGTAACCCAATTGCGAAAAGTGGTTTTCAACATTAGCGCGACTGCGGAAAGTGGTTTTCATTGCCAGCCCAAGTGTGGAAATTGGTTTTGCAACACTAAGACAAATGCGAATTGTGGTTTTCAACACTAGCGCAAGTGTGAAAAGTGGTTTTGCAACACCAACACAATTGCAAAAAGTGGTTTTCAACACAAACCAAAGAGTGAAAAGTTGTTTTCAACATTAACAGGAGTGCAAAAAGTGGTGTTCAACACCAGCTCAAGTGCGGAGAGTGGTTTTCAACGCCAGCACAAGTGCGAAAAGTGGTTTTGCAACACGAGCTCAAATGTGGAAAGTGGTTTTCAATGCTAGCACAAGTGCGGAAAGTCGTTCTGCAACAGTAGCTCAAGTGCGGAAAGTGGTTTTCAACACCAGCACAAGTGGGGAAAATGGTTTTGCAACACCAACACAAGTGCTAAAAGTGGTTTTGCAACACTAACAGAAGTGCGAAAAGTGATTTTGCAACAATAACACAAGTGTGAATGTGGTTTTGCAACACTAAAACAAGTGCGATAAGTGCTTTTGAATGCCAGTACGAGTGCAGAAAGTGGTTTTTGCAACAATAACACGAGTGTGAAAAGTGGTTTTGCCACACTAACACAAGTGTAAAAGTGGTTTTGCAATACTAACACAAGTGCGATAGGTAGTTTTCAAGGCCAGCACGAGTGCGGAATGTTGTTTTTGCAACAATAACACAAGTGCGAAAAGTGGTTTTGCAACACTAACACAAGTGCAAAAAGTGGTTTTCAATGCCAGCACAAGTGCGAAAAGTGGTTCTGCAACACTAGCTCAAGTGCGGAAAGTGGTTTTCAATGCCAGCACAAGTGCGGACAGTAGTTCTGCAACACTAGTTCAAGTGCGGAAAGTGGTTTTCAGCACCAGCACAAGTGCGGAAAATGGTTTTGCAACACTATCACAAGTGCGAAAAGTGGTTTACAACAGTAGCACAAGTGCGGAAAGTGGTTTTGCAACACTAACCCAATTGCGAAAAGTGGTTCTGCAACACTAGCGCAAGTGCAAAAAGTGGTTTTGCTGCACTTACAGAAGTGTAATAGTGGTTCTCAACACCAGCTCAAGTGTGGAAAGTGGTTTTCGACGCCAGCACAAGTGCGGAAAATGGTTTTGCAACACTATCACAAGTGCGAAAAGTGGTTTACAACAGTAGCACAAGTGTGGAAAGTGGTTTTGCAACACTAACCCAATTGCGAAAAGTGGTTTTCAACACAAGCACAAGTGCGGAAAGTGGTTTTCAATGCCAGCACACGTGTGGAAATTGGTTTTGCAACACGAAGACAAATGCTAGTTGTGGTTTTCAACACTAGCGCAAGTGCAAAAAGTGTTTTTGCTGCACTAACAGAGTGTGAAAATGGTTCTGCAACACGCGCTCAAATGCGGAAAGTGGTATTCAACGCCAGCACAAGTGCTAAAAGTGGTTTGGCAACACTAACACAAGTGCGATAAGTGGTTTTCAATGCCAGTACGAGTGCGGAAAGTGGTTTTTGCAACAATAAAACAAGTGTGAAAAGTGGTTTTGCAACACCAACACAAGTGTGATAATTGGTTTTCAACACCAGCTTGAGCGTGGAAAGTGGTTTTTGCAACAATAACACAAGTGCAATAAGTGGTTTTGCAACAACAAGACAAATGCGAATTGTGGTTTTCAACACTAGCGCAGGTGCGTAATGTGGATTTGCAACACCAACACAAGTGCGAAAAGTGGTTTTGCAACACTAACACAAGTGCGAACGTGGTTTTGCAACACTAACACAAGTGCGAAAGTGGATTTGCAACAATAACACAAGTGCGATAAGTGGTTTTCAATGCCAGTACGAATGCGGAAAGTGGTTTTTGCAACAATAACACGTGCGAAAAGTGGTTTTGCAACACAAGCACGAGTGCAGAAAGTGCTTTTCAACGCCAGCATAAGTGTGGAAATTGGTTTTTGCAACACTAACACAAATGCGAATAATGGTTTGCAACACTATCACGAGTGCGGAAAGTGGTTTGCAACACTAAAACTAGTGTGGAAAGTGGTTTTCAACACGAGCACAAGTGCGACAAGTGGTTTTGCAACACTTACCCAATTGCGAAAAGTGGTTTTCAACATCAGCACGTGTGCGGAAAGTGGTTTTCAATGCCAGCACAAGTGTGGAAATTGGTTTTACAACACGAAGACAAATGCGAATTTAGGTTTTCAACACTAGCGAAAGTGCGAAAAGTGGTTCTGCAACACTAGCTCAAATGTGGAAAGTGGTTTTCAATGCTAGCACAAGTGCGGAAAGGCGTTCTGCAACACAGGCACAAGTGTAGAATGTGGTTTTCAACATGATCGCAAGGGTGGAAAGTGGTTTTCGACACCAGCACAAGTGGGGAAAATGGTTTTGCAACACCAACACAAGTGTTAAAAGTGGTTTTGCAACACTAACAGAAGTGCGAAAAGTGATTTTGCAACAATAACACAAGTGTGAATGTGGTTTTGCAATACTAGCACATGTGTGAAAAATGGTTTTAAATGCCAGCACAAGTGTGGAAAGTGGTTTTGCAACACTAACACAAGTGCAAAAAGTGGTTTTCAATGCCAGCACCCGTGCGAAAAGTGGTTCTGCAACACCAGCTCAAGTGCGGAAAGTGGTTTTCAATGCCAGCACAAGTGCGGAAAGTAGTTCTGCAACACTAGCTCAAGTGCGGGAAATTGGTTTTGCAACACTAACACAAGTGCGAAAAGTGGTTTTGCAACACTAACACAAGTGCGAAAAGTGGTTTACAACAGTAGCACGAGTGCGGAAAGTGATTTTGCAACACTAACCCAATTGCAAAAAGTGGTTTTCAACACTAGGACAAGTGCGAAAAGTGGTTTTCAATGCCAGCACACATGTGGAAATTGGTTTTGCAACACGAAGACAAATGCGAGTTGTGGTTTTAAACACTAGCGCAAGTGCAAAAAGTGGTTTTGCTGCACTAACAGAAGTGTGAAATTGGTTCTGCAACACCAGCTCAAATGCGGAAAGTGGTATTCAATGCCAGCACAAGTGTGGAAAGTGGTTTTGCAACACTAACACAAGGGCGAAAAGTGGTTTGCAACACGAACCCAATTGCGAAAAGTGGTTTTCAACACTAGCTTGAGTGCGGAAAGTGGTTTGCAATTCAAGCACAAGTGTGGAAATTGGTTTTGAAACAATAACACAAGTGGGGAAAGTGGTTTTCAACACGAGCGCAAGTGCGACAAGTGGTTTTCATTGCCAGCCCAAGTGTGGAAATTGGTTTTGCAACACTAAGACAAATGCGAATTGTGGTTTTCAACACTAGCGCAAGTGTGAAAAGTGGTTTTGCAACACCAACACAATTGCAAAAAGTGGTTTTCAACACAAACCAAAGAGTGAAAAGTTGTTTTCAACATTAACAGGAGTGCAAAAAGTGGTGTTGAACACCAGCTCAAGTGCGGAGAGTGGTTTTCAACGCCAGCAAAAGTGCGAAAAGTGGTTCTGCAACACTAGCTCAAATGTGGAAAGTGGTTTTCAATGCTAGCACAAGTGCGGAAAGTCGTTCTGCAACAGTAGCTCAAGTGCGGAAAGTGGTTTTCAACATGAGCAGAAGTGGGGAAAATGGTTTTGCAACACCAACACAAGTGCTAAAAGTGGTTTTGCAACACTAACAGAAGTGCGAAAAGTGATTTTGCAACAATAACACAAGTGTGAATGTGGTTTTGCAACACTAAAACAAGTGCGATAAGTAGTTTTGAATGCCAGTACGAGTGCAGAAAGTGGTTTTTGCAACAATAACACGAGTGTGAAAAGTGGTTTTGCAACACTAACACAAGTGTGAAAGTGGTTTTGCGACACTAACACAAGTGCGATAGGTGGTTTTCAAGGCCAGTACGAGTGCGGAAAGTTGTTTTTGCAACAATAACACAAGTGCGAAAAGTGGTTTTGCAACACTAACACAAGTGCAAAAAGTGGTTTTCAATGCCAGCACAAGTGCGAAAAGTGGTTCTGCAACACTAGCTCAAGTGCGGCAAGTGGTTTTCAATGCCAGCACAAGTGCGGACAGTAGTTCTGCAACACTAGTTCAAGTGCGGAAAGTGGTTTTCAGCACCAGCACAAGTGCGGAAAATGGTTTTGCAACACTATCACAAGTGCGAAAAGTGGTTTACAACAGTAGCACAAGTGCGGAAAGTGGTTTTGCAACACTAACCCAATTGCGAAAAGTGGTTCTGCAACACTAGCGCAAGTGCAAAAAGTGGTTTTGCTGCACTTACAGAAGTGTAATAGTGGTTCTCAACACCAGCTCAAGTGTGGAAAGTGGTTTTCAACGCCAGCACAAGTGCGGAAAATGGTTTTGCAACACTATCACAAGTGCGAAAAGTGGTTTACAACAGTAGCACAAGTGTGGAAAGTGGTTTTGCAACACTAACCCAATTGCGAAAAGTGGTTTTCAACACTAGCACAAGTGCGGAAAGTGGTTTTCAATGCCAGCACACGTGTGGAAATTGGTTTTGCAACACGAAGACAAATGCTAGTTGTGGTTTTCAACACTAGCGCAAGTGCAAAAAGTGGTTTTGCTGCACTTACAGAAGTGTGAAAGTGGTTCTGCAACACCAGCTCAAGTGCGGAAAGTGGTATTCAACGCCAGCCCAAGTGTGGAAAGTGGTTTTGCAACACTAACACAATTGCAAAAAGTGGTATTCAACACCAGCACAAGTGCGGAAAGTAGTTCTGCAACACTAGCTCAAGTGCGGGAAAGTGGTTTTGCAACACTAACACAAGTGCGAAAAGTGGTTTTGCAACACTAACACAAGTGCGAAAAGTGGTTTACAACATGAACCCAATTGCGAAAAGTGGTTTTCAACACTAGCTTGAGTGCGGAAAGTGGTTTTCAATGCAAGCACAAGTGTGGAAATTGGTTTTGAAACAATAACACAAGTGTGGAAAGTGGTTTTCAACACGAGCGCAAGTGCGCCAAGTGGTTTTGCAAAACTAACCCAATGCTAAAAGTGGTTCTCAACATTAGCACGTTTGCGGAAAGTGGTTTTCAATGCCAGCTCAAGTGTGGAAATTGGTTTTACAACACTAAGACAAATGCGAATCGTGGTTTTCAACACTAGCGCAATTGCAAAAAGTGATTTTCAACACAAGCCAAAGTGCGAAAAGTTGTTTTCAACACCAGCACAAGTGCGGACAGTGGTTTTGCAACACAGGCACAAGTGTAGAACGTGGTTTTCAACATGATCGCAAGGGTGGAATGTGGTTTTGCAACACCAGCTCAAGTGCGCAGAGTGGTTTTCAACGCAAGCACAAGTGCGAAAAGTGGTTTTGCAACACGAACACAAGTGAGACAAATGGTTTTGCAACACTAACACAAGTGCATAAAGTGGTTTTGAACACGAACAGGAGCGCGAAAAGTGGTTTTCAACACGAGCTGAAGTGCAAAATTTGTTTTCAACGCCAGCACAATTGCGGAAAGTGTTTTTGCAATACTAGCACATGTATGAGAAGTGGTTTTAAATGCCAACACAAGTGTGGAAAGTGATTTTGCAACACTAACACAAGTGCAAAAAGTGGTTTTCAATGCCAGCGCAAGTGCGAAAAGTTGTTCTGCAACACTAGCTCAAGTGCGGAAAGTGGTTTTCAATGCCAGCACAAGTGCAGAAAGTAGTTCTGCAACACTCGCTCAAGTGCGGAAAGTGGTTTTCAACACCAGCACAAGTGTGGAAAATGGTTTTGCAACACTAATACAAGCGCGAAAAGTGGTTTTGCAACACGAACACAAGTGCGAAAAGTGGTTTACAACAGTAGCACGAGTGCGGAAAGTGGTTCTGCAACACTAACCCAATTGCGAAAAGTGGTTTTCAACACAAGCATAAGTGCGGAAAGTGGTTTACAATGCCAGCACATGTGTGGAAATTGGTTTTGCAACACGAAGACAAATGCGAGTTGTGGTTTTCAACACGAGTTCAAGTGCAAAAAGTGGATTTGCTGCACTAACAGAGTGTGAAAATGGTTCTGCAACACCAGCTCAAATGCGGAAAGTGGTATTCAACGCCAGCACAAGTGCGGAAAATGGTTTTGCAACACTAACACAAGTGCGAAAAGTGGTTTAAAACAGTAGCACAAGTGCAGAAAGTGGTTTTGCAATACTAACACAAGTGCGGAAAGTGGTTTTCAACACTAGCACAAGTGCGGAAAGTGGTTTTCAATGCCAGCACACGTGTGGAAATTGGTTTTGCAACACGAAGACAAATGCGAGTTGTGGTTTTCAACACTAGCGCAAGTGCAAAAAGTGGTTTTGCTGCACAAACAGAGTGTAAAAGTGGTTCTCAACACCAGCTCAAGTGCGGAAAGTGGTTTTCAACGCAAGCACAAGTGCGGAAAAAGGTTTTGCAACACTATCACAAGGGCGAAAAGTGGTTTACAACAGTAGCACAAGTGCGGAAAGTGGTTTTGCAACCTTAACACAATTGCGAAAAGTGGTTTTCAGCACTAGCACAAGTGCGGAAAGTGGTTTTCAATGCCAGCACACGTGTGGAAATTGGTTTTGCATCACGAAGACAAATGCGAGTTGTGGTTTTAAACACTAGCGCAAGTGCAAAAAGTGGTTTTGCTGCACTAACAGAAGTGTGAAATTGGTTCTGCAACACCAGCTCAAATGCGGAAAGTGGTATTCAATGCCAGCACAAGTGTGGAAAGTGGTTTTGCAACACTAACACAAGGGCGAAAAGTGGTTTGCAACACGAACCCAATTGCGAAAAGTGGTTTTCAATTCAAGCACAAGTGTGGAAATTGGTTTTGAAACAATAACACAAGTGTGGAAAGTGGTTTTCAACACGAGCGCAAGTGCGACAAGTGGTTTTGCAAAAGTAACCCAATTGCGAAAAGTGGTTTTCAACATTAGCGCGACTGCGGAAAGTGGTTTTCATTGCCAGCCCAAGTGTGGAAATTGGTTTTGCAACACTAAGACAAATGCGAATTGTGGTTTTCAACACTAGCGCAAGTGTGAAAAGTGGTTTTGCAACACCAACACAATTGCAAAAAGTGGTTTTCAACACAAACCAAAGAGTGAAAAGTTGTTTTCAACATTAACAGGAGTGCAAAAAGTGGTGTTCAACACCAGCTCAAGTGCGGAGAGTGGTTTTCAACGCCAGCACAAGTGCGAAAAGTGGTTTTGCAACACTAGCTCAAATGTGGAAAGTGGTTTTCAATGCTAGCACAAGTGCGGAAAGTCGTTCTGCAACAGTAGCTCAAGTGCGGAAAGTGGTTTTCAACACCAGCACAAGTGGGGAAAATGGTTTTGCAACACCAACACAAGTGCTAAAAGTGGTTTTGCAACACTAACAGAAGTGCGAAAAGTGATTTTGCAACAATAACACAAGTGTGAATGTGGTTTTGCAACACTAAAACAAGTGCGATAAGTGCTTTTGAATGCCAGTACGAGTGCAGAAAGTGGTTTTTGCAACAATAACACGAGTGTGAAAAGTGGTTTTGCCACACTAACACAAGTGTAAAAGTGGTTTTGCAATACTAACACAAGTGCGATAGGTAGTTTTCAAGGCCAGCACGAGTGCGGAATGTTGTTTTTGCAACAATAACACAAGTGCGAAAAGTGGTTTTGCAACACTAACACAAGTGCAAAAAGTGGTTTTCAATGCCAGCACAAGTGCGAAAAGTGGTTCTGCAACACTAGCTCAAGTGCGGAAAGTGGTTTTCAATGCCAGCACAAGTGCGGACAGTAGTTCTGCAACACTAGTTCAAGTGCGGAAAGTGGTTTTCAGCACCAGCACAAGTGCGGAAAATGGTTTTGCAACACTATCACAAGTGCGAAAAGTGGTTTACAACAGTAGCACAAGTGCGGAAAGTGGTTTTGCAACACTAACCCAATTGCGAAAAGTGGTTCTGCAACACTAGCGCAAGTGCAAAAAGTGGTTTTGCTGCACTTACAGAAGTGTAATAGTGGTTCTCAACACCAGCTCAAGTGTGGAAAGTGGTTTTCGACGCCAGCACAAGTGCGGAAAATGGTTTTGCAACACTATCACAAGTGCGAAAAGTGGTTTACAACAGTAGCACAAGTGTGGAAAGTGGTTTTGCAACACTAACCCAATTGCGAAAAGTGGTTTTCAACACAAGCACAAGTGCGGAAAGTGGTTTTCAATGCCAGCACACGTGTGGAAATTGGTTTTGCAACACGAAGACAAATGCTAGTTGTGGTTTTCAACACTAGCGCAAGTGCAAAAAGTGGTTTTGCTGCACTTACAGAAGTGTGAAAGTGGTTCTGCAACACCAGCTCAAGTGCGGAAAGTGGTATTCAACGCCAGCCCAAGTGTGGAAAGTGGTTTTGCAACACTAACACAATTGCAAAAAGTGGTATTCAACACCAGCACAAGTGCGGAAAGTAGTTCTGCAACACTAGCTCAAGTGCGGGAAAGTGGTTTTGCAACACTAACACAAGTGCGAAAAGTGGTTTTGCAACACTAACACAAGTGCGAAAAGTGGTTTACAACACGAACCCAATTGCGAAAAGTGGTTTTCAACACTAGCTTGAGTGCGGAAAGTGGTTTTCAATGCAAGCACAAGTGTGGAAATTGGTTTTGAAACAATAACACAAGTGTGGAAAGTGGTTTTCAACACGAGCGCAAGTGCGCCAAGTGGTTTTGCAAAACTAACCCAATGCTAAAAGTGGTTCTCAACATTAGCACGTTTGCGGAAAGTGGTTTTCAATGCCAGCTCAAGTGTGGAAATTGGTTTTACAACACTAAGACAAATGCGAATCGTGGTTTTCAACACTAGCGCAATTGCAAAAAGTGATTTTCAACACAAGCCAAAGTGCGAAAAGTTGTTTTCAACACCAGCACAAGTGCGGACAGTGGTTTTGCAACACAGGCACAAGTGTAGAACGTGGTTTTCAACATGATCGCAAGGGTGGAATGTGGTTTTGCAACACCAGCTCAAGTGCGCAGAGTGGTTTTCAACGCAAGCACAAGTGCGAAAAGTGGTTTTGCAACACGAACACAAGTGAGACAAATGGTTTTGCAACACTAACACAAGTGCATAAAGTGGTTTTGAACACGAACAGGAGCGCGAAAAGTGGTTTTCAACACTAGCTGAAGTGCAAAAAGTTGTTTTCAACGCCAGCACAATTGCGGAAAGTGTTTTTGCAATACTAGCACATGTATGAGAAGTGGTTTTAAATGCCAACACAAGTGTGGAAAGTGATTTTGCAACACTAACACAAGTGCAAAAAGTGGTTTTCAATGCCAGCACAAGTGCGAAAAGTTGTTCTGCAACACTAGCTCAAGTGCGGAAAGTGGTTTTCAATGCCAGCACAAGTGCAGAAAGTAGTTCTGCAACACTCGCTCAAGTGCGGAAAGTGGTTTTCAACACCAGCACAAGTGTGGAAAATGGTTTTGCAACACTAATACAAGCGCGAAAAGTGGTTTTGCAACACGAACACAAGTGCGAAAAGTGGTTTACAACAGTAGCACGAGTGCGGAAAGTGGTTTTGCAACACTAACCCAATTGCAAAAAGTGGTTTTCAACACGAGCACAAGTGCGACAAGTGGTTTTGCAACACTTACCCAATTGCGAAAAGTGGTTTTCAACATCAGCACGTGTGCGGAAAGTGGTTTTCAATGCCAGCACAAGTGTGGAAATTGGTTTTACAACACGAAGACAAATGCGAATTTAGGTTTTCAACACTAGCGAAAGTGCGAAAAGTGGTTCTGCAACACTAGCTCAAATGTGGAAAGTGGTTTTCAATGCTAGCACAAGTGCGGAAAGGCGTTCTGCAACACAGGCACAAGTGTAGAATGTGGTTTTCAACATGATCGCAAGGGTGGAAAGTGGTTTTCGACACCAGCACAAGTGGGGAAAATGGTTTTGCAACACCAACACAAGTGTTAAAAGTGGTTTTGCAACACTAACAGAAGTGCGAAAAGTGATTTTGCAACAATAACACAAGTGTGAATGTGGTTTTGCAATACTAGCACATGTGTGGAAAATGGTTTTAAATGCCAGCACAAGTGTGGAAAGTGGTTTTGCAACACTAACACAAGTGCAAAAAGTGGTTTTCAATGCCAGCACCCGTGCGAAAAGTGGTTCTGCAACACCAGCTCAAGTGCGGAAAGTGGTTTTAAATGCCAGCACAAGTGCGGAAAGTAGTTCTGCAACACTAGCTCAAGTGCGGGAAATTGGTTTTGCAACACTAACACAAGTGCGAAAAGTGCTTTTGCAACACTAACACAAGTGCGAAAAGTGGTTTACAACAGTAGCACGAGTGCGGAAAGTGATTTTGCAACACTAACCCAATTGCAAAAAGTGGTTTTCAACACTAGGACAAGTGCGAAAAGTGGTTTTCAATGCCAGCACACATGTGGAAATTGGTTTTGCAACACGAAGACAAATGCGAGTTGTGGTTTTAAACACTAGCGCAAGTGCAAAAAGTGGTTTTGCTGCACTAACAGAAGTGTGAAATTGGTTCTGCAACACCAGCTCAAATGCGGAAAGTGGTATTCAACGCCAGCACAAGTGTGGAAAGTGGTTTTGCAACACTAACACAAGGGCGAAAAGTGGTTTGCAACACGAACCCAATTGCGAAAAGTGGTTTTCAACACTAGTTTGAGTGCAGAAAGTGGTTTGCAATTCAAGCACAAGTGTGGAAATTGGTTTTGAAACAATAACACAAGTGGGGAAAGTGGTTTTCAACACGAGCGCAAGTGCGACAAGTGGTTTTCATTGCCAGCCCAAGTGTGGAAATTGGTTTTGCAACACTAAGACAAATGCGAATTGTGGTTTTCAACACTAGCGCAAGTGTGAAAAGTGGTTTTGCAACACCAACACAATTGCAAAAAGTGGTTTTCAACACAAACCAAAGAGTGAAAAGTTGTTTTCAACATTAACAGGAGTGCAAAAAGTGGTGTTGAACACCAGCTCAAGTGCGGAGAGTGGTTTTCAACGCCAGCAAAAGTGCGAAAAGTGGTTCTGCAACACTAGCTCAAATGTGGAAAGTGGTTTTCAATGCTAGCACAAGTGCGGAAAGTCGTTCTGCAACAGTAGCTCAAGTGCGGAAAGTGGTTTTCAACATGAGCACAAGTGGGGAAAATGGTTTTGCAACACCAACACAAGTGCTAAAAGTGGTTTTGCAACACTAACACAAGTGCGAAAAGTGGTTTACAACACGAACCCAATTGCGAAAAGTGGTTTTCAACACTAGCTTGAGTGCGGAAAGTGGTTTTCAATGCAAGCACAAGTGTGGAAATTGGTTTTGAAACAATAACACAAGTGTGGAAAGTGGTTTTCAACACGAGCGCAAGTGCGCCAAGTGGTTTTGCAAAACTAACCCAATGCTAAAAGTGGTACTCAACATTAGCACGTTTGCGGAAAGTGGTTTTCAATGCCAGCTCAAGTGTGGAAATTGGTTTTACAACACTAAGACAAATGCGAATCGTGGTTTTCAACACTAGCGCAATTGCAAAAAGTGATTTTCAACACAAGCCAAAGTGCGAAAAGTTGTTTTCAACACCAGCACAAGTGCGGACAGTGGTTTTGCAACACAGGCACAAGTGTAGAACGTGGTTTTCAACATGATCGCAAGGGTGGAATGTGGTTTTGCAACACCAGCTCAAGTGCACAGAGTGGTTTTCAACGCAAGCACAAGTGCGAAAAGTGGTTTTGCAACACGAACACAAGTGAGACAAATGGTTTTGCAACACTAACACAAGTGCATAAAGTGGTTTTGAACACGAACAGGAGCGCGAAAAGTGGTTTTCAACACGAGCTGAAGTGCAAAAAGTTGTTTTCAACGCCAGCACAATTGCGGAAAGTGTTTTTGCAATACTAGCACATGTATGAGAAGTGGTTTTAAATGCCAACACAAGTGTGGAAAGTGATTTTGCAACACTAACACAAGTGCAAAAAGTGGTTTTCAATGCCAGCACAAGTGCGAAAAGTTGTTCTGCAACACTAGCTCAAGTGCGGAAAGTGGTTTTCAATGCCAGCACAAGTGCAGAAAGTAGTTCTGCAACACTCGCTCAAGTGCGGAAAGTGGTTTTCAACACCAGCACAAGTGTGGAAAATGGTTTTGCAACACTAATACAAGCGCGAAAAGTGGTTTACAACAGTAGCACGAGTGCGGAAAGTGGTTTTGCAACACTAACCCAATTGCGAAAAGTGGTTTTCAACACAAGCATAAGTGCGGAAAGTGGTTTACAATGCCAGCACATGTGTGGAAATTGGTTTTGCAACACGAAGACAAATGCGAGTTGTGGTTTTCAACACGAGTGCAAGTGCAAAAAGTGGATTTGCTGCACTAACAGAGTGTGAAAATGGTTCTGCAACACCAGCTCAAATGCGGAAAGTGGTATTCAACGCCAGCACAAGTGCGGAAAATGGTTTTGCAACACTAACACAAGTGCGAAAAGTGGTTTAAAACAGTAGCACAAGTGCAGAAAGTGGTTTTGCAATACTAACACAAGTGCGAAAAGTGGTTTTCAACACTAGCACAAGTGCGGAAAGTGGTTTTCAATGCCAGCACACGTGTGGAAATTGGTTTTGCAACACGAAGACAAATGCGAGTTGTGGTTTTCAACACTAGCGCAAGTGCAAAAAGTGGTTTTGCTGCACAAACAGAGTGTAAAAGTGGTTCTCAACACCAGCTCAAGTGCGGAAAGTGGTTTTCAACGCAAGCACAAGTGCGGAAAAAGGTTTTGCAACACTATCACAAGGGCGAAAAGTGGTTTACAACAGTAGCACAAGTGCGGAAAGTGGTTTTGCAACCTTAACACAATTGCGAAAAGTGGTTTTCAACACTAGCACAAGTGCGGAAAGTGGTTTTCAATGCCAGCACACGTGTGGAAATTGGTTTTGCATCACGAAGACAAATGCGAGTTGTGGTTTTAAACACTAGCGCAAGTGCAAAAAGTGGTTTTGCTGCACTAACAGAAGTGTGAAATTGGTTCTGCAACACCAGCTCAAATGCGGAAAGTGGTATTCAATGCCAGCACAAGTGTGGAAAGTGGTTTTGCAACACTAACACAAGGGCGAAAAGTGGTTTGCAACACGAACCCAATTGCGAAAAGTGGTTTTCAATTCAAGCACAAGTGTGGAAATTGGTTTTGAAACAATAACACAAGTGTGGAAAGTGGTTTTCAACACGAGCGCAAGTGCGACAAGTGGTTTTGCAAAAGTAACCCAATTGCGAAAAGTGGTTTTCAACATTAGCGCGACTGCGGAAAGTGGTTTTCATTGCCAGCCCAAGTGTGGAAATTGGTTTTGCAACACTAAGACAAATGCGAATTGTGGTTTTCAACACTAGCGCAAGTGTGAAAAGTGGTTTTGCAACACCAACACAATTGCAAAAAGTGGTTTTCAACACAAACCAAAGAGTGAAAAGTTGTTTTCAACATTAACAGGAGTGCAAAAAGTGGTGTTCAACACCAGCTCAAGTGCGGAGAGTGGTTTTCAACGCCAGCACAAGTGCGAAAAGTGGTTTTGCAACACTAGCTCAAATGTGGAAAGTGGTTTTCAATGCTAGCACAAGTGCGGAAAGTCGTTGTGCAACAGTAGCTCAAGTGCGGAAAGTGGTTTTCAACACCAGCACAAGTGGGGAAAATGGTTTTGCAACACCAACACAAGTGCTAAAAGTGGTTTTGCAACACTAACAGAAGTGCGAAAAGTGATTTTGCAACAATAACACAAGTGTGAATGTGGTTTTGCAACACTAAAACAAGTGCGATAAGTGCTTTTGAATGCCAGTACGAGTGCAGAAAGTGGTTTTTGCAACAATAACACGAGTGTGAAAAGTGGTTTTGCCACACTAACACAAGTGTAAAAGTGGTTTTGCAATACTAACACAAGTGCGATAGGTAGTTTTCAAGGCCAGCACGAGTGCGGAATGTTGTTTTTGCAACAATAACACAAGTGCGAAAAGTGGTTTTGCAACACTAACACAAGTGCAAAAAGTGGTTTTCAATGCCAGCACAAGTGCGAAAAGTGGTTCTGCAACACTAGCTCAAGTGCGGAAAGTGGTTTTCAATGCCAGCACAAGTGCGGACAGTAGTTCTGCAACACTAGTTCAAGTGCGGAAAGTGGTTTTCAGCACCAGCACAAGTGCGGAAAATGGTTTTGCAACACTATCACAAGTGCGAAAAGTGGTTTACAACAGTAGCACAAGTGCGGAAAGTGGTTTTGCAACACTAACCCAATTGCGAAAAGTGGTTCTGCAACACTAGCGCAAGTGCAAAAAGTGGTTTTGCTGCACTTACAGAAGTGTAATAGTGGTTCTCAACACCAGCTCAAGTGTGGAAAGTGGTTTTCGACGCCAGCACAAGTGCGGAAAATGGTTTTGCAACACTATCACAAGTGCGAAAAGTGGTTTACAACAGTAGCACAAGTGTGGCAAGTGGTTTTGCAACACTAACCCAATTGCGAAAAGTGGTTTTCAACACAAGCACAAGTGCGGAAAGTGGTTTTCAATGCCAGCACACGTGTGGAAATTGGTTTTGCAACACGAAGACAAATGCTAGTTGTGGTTTTCAACACTAGCGCAAGTGCAAAAAGTGGTTTTGCTGCACTTACAGAAGTGTGAAAGTGGTTCTGCAACACCAGCTCAAGTGCGGAAAGTGGTATTCAACGCCAGCCCAAGTGTGGAAAGTGGTTTTGCAACACTAACACAATTGCAAAAAGTGGTATTCAACACCAGCACAAGTGCGGAAAGTAGTTCTGCAACACTAGCTCAAGTGCGGGAAAGTGGTTTTGCAACACTAACACAAGTGCGAAAAGTGGTTTTGCAACACTAACACAAGTGCGAAAAGTGGTTTACAACACGAACCCAATTGCGGAAAGTGGTTTTCAACACTAGCTTGAGTGCGGAAAGTGGTTTTCAATGCAAGCACAAGTGTGGAAATTGGTTTTGAAACAATAACACAAGTGTGGAAAGTGGTTTTCAACACGAGCGCAAGTGCGCCAAGTGGTTTTGCAAAACTAACCCAATGCTAAAAGTGGTTCTCAACATTAGCACGTTTGCGGAAAGTGGTTTTCAATGCCAGCTCAAGTGTGGAAATTGGTTTTACAACACTAAGACAAATGCGAATCGTGGTTTTCAACACTAGCGCAATTGCAAAAAGTGATTTTCAACACAAGCCAAAGTGCGAAAAGTTGTTTTCAACACCAGCACAAGTGCGGACAGTGGTTTTGCAACACAGGCACAAGTGTAGAACGTGGTTTTCAACATGATCGCAAGGGTGGAATGTGGTTTTGCAACACCAGCTCAAGTGCGCAGAGTGGTTTTCAACGCAAGCACAAGTGCGAAAAGTGGTTTTGCAACACGAACACAAGTGAGACAAATGGTTTTGCAACACTAACACAAGTGCATAAAGTGGTTTTGAACACGAACAGGAGCGCGAAAAGTGGTTTTCAACACTAGCTGAAGTGCAAAAAGTTGTTTTCAACGCCAGCACAATTGCGGAAAGTGTTTTTGCAATACTAGCACATGTATGAGAAGTGGTTTTAAATGCCAACACAAGTGTGGAAAGTGATTTTGCAACACTAACACAAGTGCAAAAAGTGGTTTTCAATGCCAGCACAAGTGCGAAAAGTTGTTCTGCAACACTAGCTCAAGTGCGGAAAGTGGTTTTCAATGCCAGCACAAGTGCAGAAAGTAGTTCTGCAACACTCGCTCAAGTGCGGAAAGTGGTTTTCAACACCAGCACAAGTGTGGAAAATGGTTTTGCAACACTAATACAAGCGCGAAAAGTGGTTTTGCAACACGAACACAAGTGCGAAAAGTGGTTTACAACAGTAGCACGAGTGCGGAAAGTGGTTTTGCAACACTAACCCAATTGCAAAAAGTGGTTTTCAACACGAGCACAAGTGCGACAAGTGGTTTTGCAACACTTACCCAATTGCGAAAAGTGGTTTTCAACATCAGCACGTGTGCGGAAAGTGGTTTTCAATGCCAGCACAAGTGTGGAAATTGGTTTTACAACACGAAGACAAATGCGAATTTAGGTTTTCAACACTAGCGAAAGTGCGAAAAGTGGTTCTGCAACACTAGCTCAAATGTGGAAAGTGGTTTTCAATGCTAGCACAAGTGCGGAAAGGCGTTCTGCAACACAGGCACAAGAGTAGTGTAATAATGTTGCTTCTGGGACACCTCCGTTTAACATGGGAAATCCCTATCTAATGTCATTTAACCCCTTGTCTTTTTCAAAAATCATAAACACCTCTATTTCTCCCACCCTCATCTTTATGAACCTTTTGTCTGTAGTACCTATCCTTAATGTTGTTCATTAGACCACTCAAACACTACAAATATTTGTTTTCTCTTATAGACCTATCATCCTTCTTCTACATATCATCTGGCAGATTAATCTTTGACCCACTCAAACATTGACCCATTCACTTCCATATTAATTCTTTCCCTCCCTCATTGACCCTAAACACCTATATTTCTCTCACCCTGTTCTTTACGAACCTTCTAACCTTTTGACATGTTATCCTTATTCATTAGACCACTTAAACACCTGTGATCCTTCTGACCTCATGGACCTTTTAACCTTTTACTCTTAATATCATCTGGTGAATATAACCCACTCAAACAACGACCCTACAAATATTTGTTTATGCGTGGGAAATAATTTAATTCTCCTACAACTCTCTTCACCATCTAATATATTAACAAAAAATATGTTTGAGTTTGGTTCTTTATTAAGATATTTTAACTGAGCTAAGATAAAATGGTAAACCTCCCTCAATGTTCTTGCTTGAGCGCCTCCAGTGCCACATACCATTTTTAAATTAAAGTATATATTTTCCTGACAACCATCAAAGTTTTCCGTCCACTCAAAAATATTTCCATCTTTTTTACCCAATTCACCGGTATTTAAATTAATTCTCTTATTTGTTTTGTGAACTTTTTTACCAGTTGCCTTTTCAATTATACCTATTTGATATTTTTCACATTCATTATGTTTTCCATTTATATACCAAGGTTGATTACACCTCCACTCTTTAGTCTGGTTGATACTTGGTTCTATCATTTATATAATAGTAAAAAAGGCGGCGGTAGCCCGTTAAAATCCCCAACCCCCCCCCTTTTTAACTTATCACTTATATATATCTTATCACTTATATATATCTTATCACTTATGTATATCTTATCACTTATATATATCTTATCACTTATATATATCTTATCACTTATATACTTATATAACCATAAGGGAGACTATCAATTCCATTTTCTAAAATAAACCTCTTATCATCAAAAGCCCCCAATGCTTTCTTATTTATCTCTTCTGAATATAATTGATGTTTATAACTTCTTATTCCATTAATCTTTCTAAACTCTTCTTTCTTTGTTGTTAAACAGTTATAATAATCCTTAAAGTTTATTGTTTCTTTAATAACATTTTTCTTTACACCTTTTAACTTCTTATCAGTCTTTTCAACGTTATTCACAATGTATTTATAAGCATAAGCCTTTGACCTCAATCCCACAAATTCACTCATAACATTTCCTCCTAATTCATCCTTGAACTTTCCAATCACCTTTTTATTTTTAGAAGAGAACAACTCACTCTCTGGACTGTAATTACTCGTGTCATAGATATTAATGTCTCTTTTCATGTCTGAATAAACATCGTTGGTATTAATTTTCAAAATAAAACTATCTGTATCCATATAAAGTAGATTAACATCATTTTGATATTTCTTCCTCAAGTTATTATAAAAGTAATCATACATTAATGACTTTGATAAATCAAGAATTGTTGTTCCAATATAAATAGGTTTGTTCATTTCAATACTCTCTTTAATCAAATGGATCGCACAAAAGTTCTCAGTAAAGACCTCAGCTCGAGTAAAACTCGGTCTATTAATTAATTTTGATGCTTGTTCCCAAGATGTTGATAGTCTGATATTTTGTCTTTTCCTCACATTCTCCATAGTCTTACCAAAGACCGCATTATTCATCAATTTATAAAAGTCTTTCTCAAAATCTGTTTTTGACTCTGTTCTTCTTTGTGTATTAAAATCAATGTACCCCTTTAACCAATGACTTTGATTGAACTTTAGAACCCTATGGATCTTCTCTACTCTTAGACCTTTTGATAAATATTGTCGCAAATTTCTTTGGTGTAGAACATAATTTTTCTTGTTATATAATGTAGTAAGTAATTTTTCTGTTGATTCACCTATATCAAACGATCGTTGATAATCACTCAACCATTCTTTCTTTGGACTTGCTTTCTCACAAGCAAATGGGAGATCTTTGTGTAGGTTATGGAGTTCCTCTGGATATTTTAAATCAATTTCAAAATAATAACCAACTTTTTCTTCATCCAATTCTTTTTGTGTAGAGATACATACATCTTGTAAAACGTTTTTGTAGTCTTTTTCCTTTACCCATCTAAGTTTTCCATAAGGAAGAGCCTGAGACATTGCCCAGCCATACAGGTTGTTCGCGTCATAGTACATCAAGTAAGAACTCTCTTTCGTTGGATCATAATTTGGAAGATATTTGTTATTTGCTTTTGCGTATCTACTCGAGCAGACTTGTGAAATTCCACCTCTTTTTGCCTTTTCAATCATCAAAAGCATATCAACATCGGTTATCAAATCCAAATCTTGTTTTGTCATTTTCAACATCGCACTCCAGGCCAATCCAGGTGCTGTGTAGTAGTGAGCAGGATCCAATCCATATCCAGTGCGACAAACAGATCTAAACGCTTCAAATACATCGGCCAATAAAAGCACATCAGTTTTGAGATACAAATCGTGATACTCGCCAAGATTCTTGATGTTATATTTTTCCCAAACATTTTGTGCGTGTACATAATCTTTATCAGATATATGACTATTATTTAATTTGTTATAGAAATTTTCTTTTGAAGGAAGTTGTGTTTCATTGAATCTCTCAAATGAGTCCATATAGTCATAGGGGTAAATTCCCTTTTGTGTTAGAAAATCTTTATCTAAAAAATACTCTGAAAGACATGGAAACTCTTTTAGATTTTGAACCAAGTTAACCAATGGACTTGCCATGAATTTAAATGTATCAAGAAATCTGATATGAGTAATAGGAGATGTGTGAATTGTTTTTGTGAATGAAATGTATTTCTGATCCGTGTTTGGAATTGCTGAGATACTTCCAGAAGTCTTTGAGAGTTCCTTGATAAATAGATGTGTATCATAATGAGCGTTGTTATGAAGAAAGACAGGAATGAAAGAGGGGAGTTGATAATTAATATTACAACTTTGATGAGCCGGACCTCTATATTTACCAGTGAGATGACAATGGTCTCTAACCTTTAGACCTTTACCAATTTTCTCCTCACAAATATGACAGACATTGTTTTTTATAAATTCCCTTTTTTCTTTACTTGTTAAGGACATTGGTTTATTGGTTTCTCTCATTATCTTGGTTAATCGAACACAGTCTTTTTCTAGTCGTTTCACAAACTCCTCTGGGGTATTTGAGCCTCTATACATCTCTAACTTGTTATATTTATCACCAACGGATGATTTGATATAATAACAAAAACCACAAGGAGTATGTTTTTGATATTTATTTGTGTATGATTCTTTTGGATCTTGAGAAGCAGTATCAATTTTTTCTAAAATACTTTCAAAATCAGCATATATAACAAATGGATGTTTGATCTTTTTATTTTCATCTTTGAATGTGATCTTTGAGCCTTCTTTAGGCATATTGATTACCGTTGATTTATGTTCGCCACAATAATTTGAATGTTTATCTAATCTTTCTTGTGAATTGAAGAAGTTAAGACAACGCAAACAAATATATATTTTATTTGTTCTCTTACAGACTTGTGGTTTTATTAATTTAGCAATATCTTTGATGTATGTATAATGTGAATTTTCGTCTGAATTAAAATATAGAAGATTAATATGAGTTTGTTTACAATTGTCAGAAAGCTTTAAAACCTGAATGTTGTTTGTTTCTGTTAGACCATAAACATTAACTGATAAATTATTCATCTTTTCAAATTTAGGAATATCATTTAAAGTCATCGGAAACTTTAGATCTTTCGTATTTAATGTATTCTCATATTTTTTATAATGAGATACTCTTTCATCATGAAAATGTGGAGGATGTAAGTGTGCTAAAATAGACCAGAGAAAACATTTATTGTCTTTATTTTTGATATTGATAACTGCTTTTCTATTTTTGATAACACTGGGTAAATCAATGTAAGAAGAAGCTTTTAGAGGATCTGATTTAAGAATATGAATGTCTATGTAAATAATTTTTCCTATATTGAATCCACTTCCTACGATTGAATTATCCACATCTTGCTCTTGTTTAATAAGTTCATCATAGACTCCTGATGTTTTAAAATCTTGATATGAAGATATAAAGTGTGGCTCAGTTCTCATGTATGGTGCATCTATAACTCCTTCATCCTTTGTCATTTCTAATTTTACTCCCATATAAAATTTAAGTGGTTTCATTTCCTTTAGTGTTTTTTCAATCAACGTTTGAACAGCAGGTTTAACTATTTCTACAGCATCAACTATAGACTCTGGTTCAGGAGGTTTGAAGTTAAAGACTCTTATTTTAATATGTCCTTTGAATGCTCCATCAGAGTTTTTAGTTGTGATAAAATTTGATAAATGTAGATTTGTTTTAAGATGTATTTTGAAGCCTTTCTTGAGGATATTTTTATTACATGTAGAACAGTGTTTTGTTTCAGGTGGAAGAGGGGAAAGTTTGTTAAAAATGTTGTATGTATGTTTTGCGGTGAGAATATGTTGTTTATAATATTTTACTTCCTTCTCGCAAGTATCACAATAAACCATATTTATAGCGTGAGAAAACGTGGTGTTTTATATATATCACTGTGCTTAAAAGAAAACACACTTTTGGGCTTTACAGCTCCGTTTTATATATATCGCTGTGTTTAAACTAAAACACTTTTTCACTCAGAATCATCTAAGTCATAACTATCACATGAATACTCAGAATCATACTCAGAGTCATCAATAAAGCTACTCTCATAACTATCATTTGAGCACAAACTATTAGTATCATAACTATCATCTGTGTTCAATGAAATACTATCATCACCATCGTCCAAGTTCAATGAAATAGTAAAATCTTCACTGCTGTATTGACTCATATTTAATTAGCAAGAAAAATATTCCCATCAATATCTATATACTTTCTTTCATTAACAGATTCAATCTCTACAATTTTTATATCAAAAGTTATCTTTAAATAATCTCTAACTATCATAGAACGAAATGACATTTCACCAGAAATATTAACATCATTCATTTTACTTAGATCTACACCCTTTGGATTATTAAAGAAAATACAAATGTCTCCTCTAGAATTATTAATGGTCTTATCATTCTTTTTCAAAGTATCGTGGTCAATCACTTTTTCAAGCTTTGAATAAATTGCCAGGAGTAGAGGAGAAACTTTTGTTAGATTTACTTTAATGGATGTCTTTCCAGGTATAGTTAGAGCTCTTCCTTTAAATGAAATAGAGGGGCTCATGTTATTTTCCATAACTGGTTTTACCCAAAAATTTCCATATTTATCTTTGTTCAATTTAACATCTTTGACATATTTTTCTATATCTTCCACCGAAGTAGAGATTGATTGAAATTTGTCTTTTGTGCTTTGAAACATTGTATTTATTAATGAATAAACTTGCGTTTAGTTTAAGTAAAAATTTACCACATAAATATGATAAGTTCTGAAGGATATTTAGAATTTCCAGACTCTCCATATGATAAATTAGAGAATTGTCCGGCTTGTGATAGAGTGGGGCTTAATGATGAGGATTCATATAAACAATGTTTATTCTGTGATTATATTCTAATTAATGATAATAAGAAATATAAAAAAACATATAACTCTTTTAAATTAGAACCAAAAATGAATTACTTTACAAGATTAATAAGAGAGATGAATGTTAAGCATTATGGTGATAATACACCATTTCTTACAAGGAAAGAGACTCCTTGTATTGAGGAAATGTATAAGGGTTTAATGATATTTATTATTCAAAATAATTTTAATGGAAATGTTAATACAAGATACTACATAAATAAAATAATGAATTATTTTGAAATTAAACCCGAACTCAGGATAAAATATAGAGTTTCTAAAATAGCTCAAAAAAAGTTGGATGACTTGTTTTCCAAATATATAAATGAATGATTTTTTACCCGTTTGGGAAAATAAGATAAAATTTAATAACCATAAAAACATTCCAAATTCATTGAGATGTCTAATAGTTGGTTCAAGCGGATGTGGGAAAACCTGTTTGCTTTTAAAGATGCTCCTTGGTCCTAATTTTTTAGATTATGATAATTTAATAATTTTTACAAAGTCAAGTTTTCAACCCGAGTATCAACTACTCTCACAGGGTTTTAATGCAGGTCTTAAAAAGGAAGACATTATCGGTTTATTTAAACTTCAAAACAAACTGAATGATTATAATATTGAAGATATAATACAATTATTTTGTGATACACAGAAATCAAAATCGAAACCCATAACTTGTATTCTCAGTGATAATACGGATGATATACCTTCACCTCAAGATTTAGATAAATCAAAAAAGAACCTCGTCATCTTTGATGATTGTGTTAATGAGAGAAACCAAACAGTAATGGATAGCTACTATACAAGAGGGAGACATTCTTCTTGTAATTGTATATATCTTAGTCAATCATATTTTCAACTCCCTCGACGCTCAATAAGAAACAATGCCAATACTTTTATTTTATTTAAGTTAAATTCAATAGATGTAAATAATTTTTGGAGAGATAATTGCTCTACGTTATGTAGTAAAAAAGAATTTGAAAATTATATGAAACACACGATTGGAAAATATAAATATATTGTTGTGAAACAAGATGAGATACTAAATGATATTTTTCAATTAATAAATACAGAAAATGAATACCGAAGAAAGAGAAAGAAAGTTTAAGGAACATCAACAATTAGTTTCAAAAGTTGTTAAACAACAGGAAGAGATAAAGAAGAAACGGAGACAGAAACTAACTGGTGAAGAAGCCTTTGAAAGAAAACAAGAGAAATTCTTTAAACCACTTTTGAAAACTCAACACTCACCTACAGTTCCCACGGTAGAATTTACTCCGAAAAAACTTCAAATGCTCAAAGATTTTAGTCAGATAACAAAACAAGAACTTGGTGAATTAGAATATGATGACGAGGGATTATTTCGGAAACTTGAGCAGGTAAATCAACCCCCTAATTATGTTGTGGAAGCTCTTCAAAACAATGAATATTCGGCGGGTTCAAAAACCAGAGCAGGTCTCATTCCAACAGAAGAACCAGCAGTGTTTCATCTTGTGGAAGAAAAGGTATTGATATTTAATGATGAATTGATGTTCTTGAGTTCTACTCAACCAAATGTTAAATTAACTCCAAGATTAATGTTTCTTCTAACAAACCCCGGATTCAGCGGTTCAAAATATTTTGAGGAACCACTTGATATGGAAAGAGAGGAAGATAGGGTATATATTGAGTTGTTAAATGCACTTGATTATGGAGTTTCTGTTGCTGGTAAAAGTAAGAAGAATGAGAAGGAGAAACATATTATTGATGCTTTAAGTAAGCTTGGTTCGGGTGTTAGTTTTCTTCCAAATGACCCATCACAATTAGTTAATAGGCTATTATTGTTGTTAGGTAGTAAGAAGGCTGGAAACAACAATTGTTTTAATGAATCCTCAGCCATTTTAGATCAGTTGATGAACATGAAAATAATTAATAAATGTCAATACAAAGATATTTTATTAGATATTAAATAAGATGAGAAGCACAATTCTTAGTTTTAATTTCACAACGAGCGATTACACAGCTTCATTCCCTTACCCACTACAACTTGACCCCCTTACCTCATATGAGGCATCTTTGTTGTCAATGGAAACTTACAATACCCTTTTTAATATCACAGAGAAAAACAACAAGTTTAGTTATAATCCAGGAAGTGGATATAAAACTATAACCGTTTCACCTGGAGCTTACGAGATTTCTCAAATATCTTCAGAAGTCTCTCGCCTTATGAAAGAAAAAGGTGATGAACCAAAAAATATTGTAATAGATATTCAAAAACACACTTCAAAATCAACTATTAAACTTAAAAATAATTATAAAGTTGATTTCACGATTGAAAATTCGTTTAGAGAGCTATTGGGTTTCTCTTCAAAAAAGATTGAAAATAACGGGACGTTTTACAGTGATAATGTTATCCAAATATCCTCCGGTATAAATTCAGTATTAATTCATTGTGATTTGATTGATGGTGCTTATAACGATGGAATAAGAACAAATACAATATTTTCATTCAGTGCATACTCAACCCCGATTGGTTATAAATTTAATATGGAACCAAAAAATCTTGTCTATTTACCTGTGTCAGGAAAAACCATATACAGAGTAAATTTTAGGATAACCGACCAAGATAATCGTATGATATCCTTTAATGATGAAATTATATCCATCAGAATTCACCTACGTGAAGTTTTTCAATAAATAAATAATGGTTATTGTGAGAAAACACGAGTTGGGAAAATATAAAATAATTACAGGGGAGGGCATGTTCCTTTCACCAGACTATACAAGGTATGTGGGTAGAGGATACTATAAACCTAAGAGACAACGAGGTGTAGGTCATCAATTTCGAAATAAAGGAGATGGGATAATTGATACTCTAATGGGTATTGGTTCAACCGTCCTTAAACATAAAGACCTAATTGGTTCAACTGCTTCTGCCGTGGGCTCCGTTGCGGGTGCTATAAAGAGTATAAAAGATGCTCAAAAGGAGTCTCATAAATTACAAGCAATCAAAGAAATAAAAAAAGGTAAAACTCAACTATCTTCACAAGAACGACAAAAAATCATTAAAATACTTGGGTCAGGGTTTCAACAATTTTAATGCTATATAAATACAAGTATGGAAGCGATTGATAGTATCTATGATTTGGATGATACGATTATCATTTCAAACTCCACTAAAAAGGAAGACTATTTTAAGGTAAATGCTATTACAGGAACAGACTGGAATTCAAACGGAACAAAAAGTTTTGAAATAAATAATCAACAAACTTACTTGAATATAGCTGATAGTTTCTTGCTGTGTAAATTTAAATTCACTAAGGCTGCGAATAATACTAATGCTACACTCGTAAATGATTTCTTCTGGAAAATGTTTGACAGTGTCCGCCTGTATATTGGAACACAAGAGGTTGAAGCGGTTGATTATGTCTCTGCTACATCTGAAATGATGAAATTTACACTATATTCGTTTAGTGATAGAATGGGTAAGGGAGCTGTTGAAGGTTTTATTCCTGATATGTCAACGGGTACAAACGCAGACCCTGGTTATAGTCAAAGGAAGTCAATGTATAATGATGAAACAAAAGCAGTGAATAGTTTTACCATAGCAGTACCTCTTAAAGGTATATTTGGATTTTGCGATTATGATAAAGTTTTGTATGGTCTTAAAATTAGATTTCAACTACAAAGGAATGATAATGTAAATAGGTTGCTTTTTGGGGATGAAAATGCTTTTGGAGACAACAATAAATTTGTTATTAATGATTTGTGTTGGTATATCAGTGAATATACTCCTAATCTTAAAACGGAAGAGATGTTAAATAGAAGACTTAACTCAAAGAAACCGCTAAATGTATCATACCTTAAAAGAAGATGTCAACACGTTAAACTGGAACACACTACCTACACTTGGAATTTGGGTGTTCTTCAAGGAAAGCCACGATACCTCTGGCTCATTTTTAAAAAACCAGATGGAGAGGACGGTACTAATAAGAATAATGCGCTGAGTGATAATGCTAAGGTGAAACAACTTCGGGTTTCTCTTGATGGCACATTTTATCCACGAGATAGATTGGAAATTGATTGGGAAAAAAATGATTATGCGGAAGCCTACAAGTCCTACCAAAAGGTGTGTGAAAGTAATGGTAATAATGATCCTATTTTGGATATGGTTGCATTTAAAGGTTTATATACAATCTACGCAATTGACCTGAGTTCTCAAAAGGAAACTATAAAGTCTAATCGAGTGGATACTTCTCTATACATTGAAAGAGGGGAGAATGAAGAAGTTGATGCTTATTGTTTGCTTTTGGAGGAAACAGAATTACAGATTAATACAGATAATGGTGTTATGATTAATATCACATAGGTTTTTTCTCATAAATAAATGGTTGGGGTATATGTTAATCAAATCAATCTTAATAAATTAACATCTTGTATTCAAAATCAAAAGCCTTGTATTATTAATGTTAATACAATTCAAAGAAAAGGAGCTGTAAGAATTGATGTTTTACTCACACACACACAAGTAAAAACACTAAATGATGTTGGATCACTTAAAATTAAAATGACGAAACCTATGTTAAAGAAATATTCAATAGACGAGTCAAGAGGAGGATTTCTCCCGTTTCTAATTCCTTTATTTGCTGGTTTAAGTGCGGCGGGAGCATTGACTGGTGGTATTTCAGCAGCGGTAAAAACTGCTAACGAAAGGAAGGCACAACTAAAAGCTCAAAAAGAATTGGAAAGACATAACAAGGAGTTGGAGAAACAAATTAGTGGAAGTGGTGTAATTGTAGATTTTGCTCAAAAACTTGAAAGTCTACCTGATAAAGCTAGATTGTTGGTTGGAGATATGCTTTCCTCTATCGCTCAAGCGGGTGTTAAACTAACTAAACGGGGTAATGGATTGTATCTTTCTCATAAATAAATGGATAAATGGTTTAAACAATTTGGAAAGAATACAACGTCAAATATAGAACTAGCTAAGTATTGTAAAACACTAAAAATTGATAATGTGGTTATTTGTATGAGAGATGAATTAATACATATAAATAAGAATACAAAGAATATTATTATGAATTTAGACACACAGAATGGTTCTCATTGGGTTTGTATTCATAATAGTCAGGATAAATATTATTTTGATAGTTATGGTATGCCACCACCTGTTGAAGTAATACAATTCTTACAGAATGGTGTTTATCAAACATTTCAAGTTCAAGAAATTAATTCTAAATGTTGTGGTCAATTATGTTTATATGTATTATTTCAACTCAACAATAATGAAAATTTTTATGATATCATTTTTAATCTAATATAAATGACTTATGTTGGAAAAGATGGTTCTATCTTTGGAAAATCCTCTCAGGATATTGATTTATCAAATTATTATACAAAGGCACAGGCTGAACGACAAAAATATAGTGTAAGTAAAAATATTAATATGAAGAATACTTATAAATTAATCAATTATCCAAACCCTACAGATGCGAATGACTTGATTAGATTCAGTGATTTATCACAATATATATCTTTAAAGAAAACAGCACGTTTTGTGAAACAAGTAAAATTTACAACCACAACACCTGGTTATACTGACCATACACCTTTCCTCATTGAATTTAACTACCTGCTTACAATTAAATTTTATAAAGAAGGACATTTAGTTAATATGCGAATTAATAAATGGGGGTATGATATGCCTGATTTAGGGTATAATTGGTCTTTTTCAATAAACATAGAAGACCTACATGATTTAAATCAGTCTCGTAAAGAAGAATATTATCCACTTGGTGAAGATAAGGATTTATGTGGAAGTACAATTAGTAAACAACAAATACGTGATTTTAAGAAAATAAAAATATATGATAGTATAGCGATGGTTCGCATGACAAAGAAGGAAGGTAATGAGATAAGGATAGAAAGCCGAGGAATACAAACCGATTTGGTAGTGGGAAGATGGGGTGGTATTACCTGTCATAATATTAATCTCACATATATTTCTGATACATAAATGGCAGGAAGAAGACTACAAGAGAATTATAATTTTTGTATTCAAGGATACCTACAAGAAAAGGGTGCTCGGTATTACATACCTTATGATTTGGAGCATATACATGGGAATTTTGTCATAAAAAACTGGCCTTATACTGATATTGTTAAACCCACAAATAGAGACTTGTTTAAAATATTAAATAAAAATGAACTTCTCAAAGTTATGAAATATAAAACTCTTTTAGAAATCGTCAACAAATCTTATTGGTATCCTATTATGAGAAAAATAATTATAGATACAAGAATATCTCAAAATCCAGATGAGTATATGTATAATATTCTTTGGGGTTCAAACTCAAGGGTAGCAAGGGATGAGGAAGGAGTTGAAGAAGAGAAGGAGGAAAGAGAGAAAAAGGAGAAGGAGGAAAGGGAGAGGGAGGAGAAGGAGGAGAGGGAGAAAAAGGAGGAGAAGGAGGAGAGGGAGAAAAAGGAGAAGGAGGAAAGGGAGAAAAGGGAGAAGGAGGAAAGGGAGAAAAGGGAGAAAAAGGAGAAGGAGGAGAGGGAGAAAATGGAGGAGGAGGAGAGGGAGCAAAGGGAGAAAAGAGAGAAGGAGGAGAGGGAGGAAAGGGAGAAAAGAGAGAAGGAGGAGAGGGAGCAAAGAGAGAGGGAGGAAAAATATAAAAAGATGGAAATCAGTGAGATTAATAAAAGATTGAAGGTATTACACCAAATAAATCAAACTCAACGCACTGAGGAGGAAAATAAAGAAATGAAAAGTCTAATGGAAATATTATTTTCAAGATTAACAACGTCAATGTCTTCAATTTCAGGGAGATTTTAAACGAGAAAGTGGTGAAGAAGAAGAAGAAGGAAAAGATTATGTGGTTGATGATGTTGGTGTTATTGACTTTAGTTAGTTTTATTTGTAAATAAATGGAGGAGAGAGTGAAGGCATTCCTTAGGATTCTTTATGTTTTAAAAATAAAGATTGAAATGTATATGTTGAAAACCAAAAAGGTTTTGATACTCTGTCGGAATTTTTCTGATAAATAAATATGAGTTATTGTCTCAAATGTAAAAAGAAAACTAAATCTAAAAATATCTCTTATGTTAAAGCTAAAAATAATAGAGTTTATCAAAAAGGAATATGTCAAGTATGTGGCTCTAAAAAGTGCCAATTCATCTCTCCTAAAAGAGGAGGAGACATACAAAAGTTTCTGTCAGGAAGTAAATTTACAACAACTGGAATTCCAGGGGAATTACACCTTCCAGGGTATTCTTTCTGTGGTCCAGGAACAAACTTGGATAAAAGATTAGATGAGGCTGACAATCCTAAACCTTGGTCTAAACCTACAAATAGGGTTGACGAAGTGTGTATGAAGCATGATATTGCTTATGGGAAAACCACTACGTTGACTGAAAAACATAAAGCCGACAGCGAAATGTTGTATAATTTGTCTTTGATACAAAATCCAACGTTGAGAGAGAAAGTTGATAGGTTTATTGTGAAAAATTTGATAAATGCTAAATTGAAACTTGGTCTTGGTTATTCCTCAAAAAACTATTAGGCTCTAATGATGTCATCAAGACTGAGGAGCTTTTGGCTGAAGAATTACACAAACCTATAATCACAAAGTTTAAAAGAAGGAAGGTTTATTCTAAATACACCGACCACATATGGTCCGCTGATTTAATTGAATTGAATAATGACAGGGGATACAGGTATGCTTTAACCGTTATTGATTTGAGGAGTAGATTTGCCTGGGTTGTCCCTTTAAAAAATAAAAGGGGTGATACTTTAATGTTAGCCTTTAAGCTAATATTTGATCGGGATAAAAGGAAACCAAAGAAGTTATGGACTGATGAGGGAACAGAGTTCTATAACAAAATATTCATGAAATTTCTTAAGGGGAAGGGTATTAAATTATACAGCACCTTTAATGAAGGAAAGGCAGTTGTTATTGAGCGTTTTAATCGTACTTTGAAAGAGAAATTATATAAAAAATTCACACAACTCGGTTCTCAAAAATGGGTGTATTTAATTCAGGATATTGTAGATGATTACAACAATACAGTTCATTCATCAACAAAATCAAAACCATCAGAAACATTTACAAAATTAGAATATGAAAAGGAGATTAATTTGAGAAAGCCCAAGTTCAAAGTTGGTGATATTGTAAGGATATACAAATGGAAAAGCCATTTTGAGAAAGGTTATACACAAAAATGGACTAATGAATTATTTATAATCGTTGATGTAATGGATACAGTCCCTTGGACCTACAAATTAAATGATATAAATCGAGAAGAAATCTTGGGTTCATTTTACTCGCAAGAATTACAAAAAACAAAGCTAATAATTCATTAAACAACATTTCTATTCACCCCACCCAGATTAGCTAATTTAATTAGTGGTAATAAAAAAAAATTTAAATAAATTAAAATCATAAGCCACACCCACACAGACCACGCCCACACAGACCCCGCCCACACAGACCCCGCCCACACAGACCCCGCCCACACAGACCACACCCATCATCCCCCACCCTCCGTGCACCCCCACCCTTGACCCTTCACCCCCCTCATCCCACCCCCACCTTCCCCACACACACAAGGGGAGGGGAGGGGTGGGATGAGGGGGGTGAAGGGTCTTTGGCAGGGGTGCACCTCCCCGTTCCCTCCTTTATTCTCTTTTTGTAATTAATAATTAAATAATTGTAAACAAAACAAATATATATAAATATTGAAAACATTAAAATCTTTATATTATTAAAACATTTTTCTTGAGGTATACATTCAACTTCTCCCCAGCATAAGTCATCAATTTCTTCCCAGCACAAGTCAAAGGTTGGTTCAGCAGATGTCTTCAGGTTTTGAATCTCTTTCTATTAAAGACAAGAGGGGAGAGATATTTATTTCATATTTATGTTCCATGTCAAAGCGTCTTGAAAAGCGCTATACAAAATAAATGTATTATTATTATTATTATTAATATAGGGTCGGATGCCCTTCCTGACACCAACCCTGAATCACCTCTTACGATGCGCAGGGATATGGTGTACCTATTATAAACGGTGAACCACACACACGTACACACATGCTTACCTCGAAAAAATCCAGCTTAGCGTCAAGATCGTTGAGTTGAAAATGTAGAGGTTCACAGGTTGGTAGGAAATAACCACTCCTTGGGGAATCAAAATCATCCCACTCAAAATTTTGGTCTTCGAGGTTAATACTGCAAACAAAATAAGGAGAAATTACTATTATATGCTGAAGTAAGCCTGACAAAACATCACACACACGCACACACACACACACACACACATTCACAGATACATACACACACACATACACACACACATACACACACACACACATACACACACACACACACACACACAATCTCATTTTTTCATTTCTGTTCCTCACAATTCGATCTCTCTATTTTAATCACAGACACACATGCACACACATACACATACACACACACACACACACACACACACAATCTCATTTTTTCATTTCTGTTCCTCACAATTCGATCTCTCTATTTTAATCACAGACACACATGCACACACATACACATACACACACACACATGCACACACACATGCACACACCTCTCGTTTTTTATTTTCTATCATACCTTTCACGTGAATTTTCTAAGAACGGTGAAACATTGAATTCATTCTGAGCCCACCATCTCGGAGGTAGGTTATTCAAACCCGTATTCAGTTCGTTGTGGAACTCTTGAGAAACAACTTGAAATTCTGCCAGGATATTTACAATATTTGAATTGCTGCAATGAATAGGAAAAATAAATTATTAGTTGTATAATTAATCACATACAAAGCTCTCATTAACAGTGTTTAATACCAAATGAACTTACCAATGTCCTGGCGAGTATTCTTCATCAGAGGAAAGACTGGAATAAGACAAGCTCATCTTCGTTCACAATGTTTAAATGTCCCATTCGGAGACCTCTCTTTTTATAATGAACAAAATGTATTTCGGGGAACTGAAGTGCTTGTCAGCTTTTGGAAACTGAGGGCGTGTGTTTGTGAAAAACAGGAAACAAGACAAAGAGAATTCCTTGGAAGTTATCCAAGTGAAACAACGTCATTTCTCAAGGTATGTGGTTCGAGTGAGCATGAGCCTAACAGTGAGCTATTAATTAGAAAAGGTTCGAGTGGTATATAAATGGAAAACAAAATGAATGTAAAAAATATCAAATAAGTATAATTGAAAAGGCAACTGGTAAAAAAGTTCACAAAACAAATAAGAGAATTAATTTAAATACCGGTGAGTTGGATGAGACGGTGAGGAGAGTTGTAGGAGAATTAAATTATTTCCCACGCATAAACAAATATTTGTAGGGTCGTTGTTTGAGTGGGTTATATTCACCAGATGATATTAAGAGTAAAAGGTTAAAAGGTCCATGAGGTCAGAAGGATCACAGGTGTTTAAGTGGTCTAATGAATAAGGATAACATGTCAAAAGGTTAGAAGGTTCGTAAAGAACAGGGTGAGAGAAATATAGGTGTTTAGGGTCAATGAGGGAGGGAAAGAATTAATATGGAAGTGAATGGGTCAATGTTTGAGTGGGTCAAAGATTAATCTGCCAGATGATATGTAGAAGAAGGATGATAGGTCTATAAGAGAAAACAAATATTTGTAGTGTTTGAGTGGTCTAATGAACAACATTAAGGATAGGTACTACAGACAAAAGGTTCATAAAGATGAGGGTGGGAGAAATAGAGGTGTTTATGATTTTTGAAAAAGACAAGGGGTTAAATGACATTAGATAGGGATTTCCCATGTTAAACGGAGGTGTCCCAGAAGCAACATTATTACACTACTCACAAGTGTAGAATGTGGTTTTCAACATGATCGCAAGGGTGGAAAGTGGTTTTCGACACCAGCACAAGTGGGGAAAATGGTTTTGCAACACCAACACAAGTGTTAAAAGTGGTTTTGCAACACTAACAGAAGTGCGAAAAGTGATTTTGCAACAATAACACAAGTGTGAATGTGGTTTTGCAATACTAGCACATGTGTGGAAAATGGTTTTAAATGCCAGCACAAGTGTGGAAAGTGGTTTTGCAACACTAACACAAATGCAAAAAGTGGTTTTCAATGCCAGCACCCGTGCGAAAAGTGGTTCTGCAACACCAGCTCAAGTGCGGAAAGTGGTTTTCAATGCCAGCACAAGTGCGGAAAGTAGTTCTGCAACACTAGCTCAAGTGCGGGAAATTGGTTTTGCAACACTAACACAAGTGCGAAAAGTGGTTTTGCAACACTAACACAAGTGCGAAAAGTGGTTTACAACAGTAGCACGAGTGCGGAAAGTGATTTTGCAACACTAACCCAATTGCAAAAAGTGGTTTTCAACACTAGGACAAGTGCGAAAAGTGGTTTTCAATGCCAGCACACATGTGGAAATTGGTTTTGCAACACGAAGACAAATGCGAGTTGTGGTTTTAAACACTAGCGCAAGTGCAAAAAGTGGTTTTGCTGCACTAACAGAAGTGTGAAATTGGTTCTGCAACACCAGCTCAAATGCGGAAAGTGGTATTCAACGCCAGCACAAGTGTGGAAAGTGGTTTTGCAACACTAACACAAGGGCGAAAAGTGGTTTGCAACACGAACCCAATTGCGAAAAGTGGTTTTCAACACTAGCTTGAGTGCAGAAAGTGGTTTGCAATTCAAGCACAAGTGTGGAAATTGGTTTTGAAACAATAACACAAGTGGGGAAAGTGGTTTTCAACACGAGCGCAAGTGCGACAAGTGGTTTTCATTGCCAGCCCAAGTGTGGAAATTGGTTTTGCAACACTAAGACAAATGCGAATTGTGGTTTTCAACACTAGCGCAAGTGTGAAAAGTGGTTTTGCAACACCAACACAATTGCAAAAAGTGGTTTTCAACACAAACCAAAGAGTGAAAAGTTGTTTTCAACATTAACAGGAGTGCAAAAAGTGGTGTTGAACACCAGCTCAAGTGCGGAGAGTGGTTTTCAACGCCAGCAAAAGTGCGAAAAGTGGTTCTGCAACACTAGCTCAAATGTGGAAAGTGGTTTTCAATGCTAGCACAAGTGCGGAAAGTCGTTCTGCAACAGTAGCTCAAGTGCGGAAAGTGGTTTTCAACATGAGCACAAGTGGGGAAAATGGTTTTGCAACACCAACACAAGTGCTAAAAGTGGTTTTGCAACACTAACACAAGTGCGAAAAGTGGTTTACAACACGAACCCAATTGCGAAAAGTGGTTTTCAACACTAGCTTGAGTGCGGAAAGTGGTTTTCAATGCAAGCACAAGTGTGGAAATTGGTTTTGAAACAATAACACAAGTGTGGAAAGTGGTTTTCAACACGAGCGCAAGTGCGCCAAGTGGTTTTGCAAAACTAACCCAATGCTAAAAGTGGTTCTCAACATTAGCACGTTTGCGGAAAGTGGTTTTCAATGCCAGCTCAAGTGTGGAAATTGGTTTTACAACACTAAGACAAATGCGAATCGTGGTTTTCAACACTAGCGCAATTGCAAAAAGTGATTTTCAACACAAGCCAAAGTGCGAAAAGTTGTTTTCAACACCAGCACAAGTGCGGACAGTGGTTTTGCAACACAGGCACAAGTGTAGAACGTGGTTTTCAACATGATCGCAAGGGTGGAATGTGGTTTTGCAACACCAGCTCAAGTGCGCAGAGTGGTTTTCAACGCAAGCACAAGTGCGAAAAGTGGTTTTGCAACACGAACACAAGTGAGACAAATGGTTTTGCAACACTAACACAAGTGCATAAAGTGGTTTTGAACACGAACAGGAGCGCGAAAAGTGGTTTTCAACACTAGCTGAAGTGCAAAAAGTTGTTTTCAACGCCAGCACAATTGCGGAAAGTGTTTTTGCAATACTAGCACATGTATGAGAAGTGGTTTTAAATGCCAACACAAGTGTGGAAAGTGATTTTGCAACACTAACACAAGTGCAAAAAGTGGTTTTCAATGCCAGCACAAGTGCGAAAAGTTGTTCTGCAACACTAGCTCAAGTGCGGAAAGTGGTTTTCAATGCCAGCACAAGTGCAGAAAGTAGTTCTGCAACACTCGCTCAAGTGCGGAAAGTGGTTTTCAACACCAGCACAAGTGTGGAAAATGGTTTTGCAACACTAATACAAGCGCGAAAAGTGGTTTTGCAACACGAACACAAGTGCGAAAAGTGGTTTACAACAGTAGCACGAGTGCGGAAAGTGGTTTTGCAACACTAACCCAATTGCAAAAAGTGGTTTTCAACACGAGCACAAGTGCGACAAGTGGTTTTGCAACACTTACCCAATTGCGAAAAGTGGTTTTCAACATCAGCACGTGTGCGGAAAGTGGTTTTCAATGCCAGCACAAGTGTGGAAATTGGTTTTACAACACGAAGACAAATGCGAATTTAGGTTTTCAACACTAGCGAAAGTGCGAAAAGTGGTTCTGCAACACTAGCTCAAATGTGGAAAGTGGTTTTCAATGCTAGCACAAGTGCGGAAAGGCGTTCTGCAACACAGGCACAAGTGTAGAATGTGGTTTTCAACATGATCGCAAGGGTGGAAAGTGGTTTTCGACACCAGCACAAGTGGGGAAAATGGTTTTGCAACACCAACACAAGTGTTAAAAGTGGTTTTGCAACACTAACAGAAGTGCGAAAAGTGATTTTGCAACAATAACACAAGTGTGAATGTGGTTTTGCAATACTAGCACATGTGTGGAAAATGGTTTTAAATGCCAGCACAAGTGTGGAAAGTGGTTTTGCAACACTAACACAAATGCAAAAAGTGGTTTTCAATGCCAGCACCCGTGCGAAAAGTGGTTCTGCAACACCAGCTCAAGTGCGGAAAGTGGTTTTCAATGCCAGCACAAGTGCGGAAAGTAGTTCTGCAACACTAGCTCAAGTGCGGGAAATTGGTTTTGCAACACTAACACAAGTGCGAAAAGTGGTTTTGCAACACTAACACAAGTGCGAAAAGTGGTTTACAACAGTAGCACGAGTGCGGAAAGTGATTTTGCAACACTAACCCAATTGCAAAAAGTGGTTTTCAACACTAGGACAAGTGCGAAAAGTGGTTTTCAATGCCAGCACACATGTGGAAATTGGTTTTGCAACACGAAGACAAATGCGAGTTGTGGTTTTAAACACTAGCGCAAGTGCAAAAAGTGGTTTTGCTGCACTAACAGAAGTGTGAAATTGGTTCTGCAACACCAGCTCAAATGCGGAAAGTGGTATTCAACGCCAGCACAAGTGTGGAAAGTGGTTTTGCAACACTAACACAAGGGCGAAAAGTGGTTTGCAACACGAACCCAATTGCGAAAAGTGGTTTTCAACACTAGCTTGAGTGCAGAAAGTGGTTTGCAATTCAAGCACAAGTGTGGAAATTGGTTTTGAAACAATAACACAAGTGGGGAAAGTGGTTTTCAACACGAGCGCAAGTGCGACAAGTGGTTTTCATTGCCAGCCCAAGTGTGGAAATTGGTTTTGCAACACTAAGACAAATGCGAATTGTGGTTTTCAACACTAGCGCAAGTGTGAAAAGTGGTTTTGCAACACCAACACAATTGCAAAAAGTGGTTTTCAACACAAACCAAAGAGTGAAAAGTTGTTTTCAACATTAACAGGAGTGCAAAAAGTGGTGTTGAACACCAGCTCAAGTGCGGAGAGTGGTTTTCAACGCCAGCAAAAGTGCGAAAAGTGGTTCTGCAACACTAGCTCAAATGTGGAAAGTGGTTTTCAATGCTAGCACAAGTGCGGAAAGTCGTTCTGCAACAGTAGCTCAAGTGCGGAAAGTGGTTTTCAACATGAGCACAAGTGGGGAAAATGGTTTTGCAACACCAACACAAGTGCTAAAAGTGGTTTTGCAACACTAACACAAGTGCGAAAAGTGGTTTACAACACGAACCCAATTGCGAAAAGTGGTTTTCAACACTAGCTTGAGTGCGGAAAGTGGTTTTCAATGCAAGCACAAGTGTGGAAATTGGTTTTGAAACAATAACACAAGTGTGGAAAGTGGTTTTCAACACGAGCGCAAGTGCGCCAAGTGGTTTTGCAAAACTAACCCAATGCTAAAAGTGGTTCTCAACATTAGCACGTTTGCGGAAAGTGGTTTTCAATGCCAGCTCAAGTGTGGAAATTGGTTTTACAACACTAAGACAAATGCGAATCGTGGTTTTCAACACTAGCGCAATTGCAAAAAGTGATTTTCAACACAAGCCAAAGTGCGAAAAGTTGTTTTCAACACCAGCACAAGTGCGGACAGTGGTTTTGCAACACAGGCACAAGTGTAGAACGTGGTTTTCAACATGATCGCAAGGGTGGAATGTGGTTTTGCAACACCAGCTCAAGTGCGCAGAGTGGTTTTCAACGCAAGCACAAGTGCGAAAAGTGGTTTTGCAACACGAACACAAGTGAGACAAATGGTTTTGCAACACTAACACAAGTGCATAAAGTGGTTTTGAACACGAACAGGAGCGCGAAAAGTGGTTTTCAACACTAGCTGAAGTGCAAAAAGTTGTTTTCAACGCCAGCACAATTGCGGAAAGTGTTTTTGCAATACTAGCACATGTATGAGAAGTGGTTTTAAATGCCAACACAAGTGTGGAAAGTGATTTTGCAACACTAACACAAGTGCAAAAAGTGGTTTTCAATGCCAGCACAAGTGCGAAAAGTTGTTCTGCAACACTAGCTCAAGTGCGGAAAGTGGTTTTCAATGCCAGCACAAGTGCAGAAAGTAGTTCTGCAACACTCGCTCAAGTGCGGAAAGTGGTTTTCAACACCAGCACAAGTGTGGAAAATGGTTTTGCAACACTAATACAAGCGCGAAAAGTGGTTTTGCAACACGAACACAAGTGCGAAAAGTGGTTTACAACAGTAGCACGAGTGCGGAAAGTGGTTTTGCAACACTAACCCAATTGCAAAAAGTGGTTTTCAACACGAGCACAAGTGCGACAAGTGGTTTTGCAACACTTACCCAATTGCGAAAAGTGGTTTTCAACATCAGCACGTGTGCGGAAAGTGGTTTTCAATGCCAGCACAAGTGTGGAAATTGGTTTTACAACACGAAGACAAATGCGAATTTAGGTTTTCAACACTAGCGAAAGTGCGAAAAGTGGTTCTGCAACACTAGCTCAAATGTGGAAAGTGGTTTTCAATGCTAGCACAAGTGCGGAAAGGCGTTCTGCAACACAGGCACAAGTGTAGAATGTGGTTTTCAACATGATCGCAAGGGTGGAAAGTGGTTTTCGACACCAGCACAAGTGGGGAAAATGGTTTTGCAACACCAACACAAGTGTTAAAAGTGGTTTTGCAACACTAACAGAAGTGCGAAAAGTGATTTTGCAACAATAACACAAGTGTGAATGTGGTTTTGCAATACTAGCACATGTGTGGAAAATGGTTTTAAATGCCAGCACAAGTGTGGAAAGTGGTTTTGCAACACTAACACAAATGCAAAAAGTGGTTTTCAATGCCAGCACCCGTGCGAAAAGTGGTTCTGCAACACCAGCTCAAGTGCGGAAAGTGGTTTTCAATGCCAGCACAAGTGCGGAAAGTAGTTCTGCAACACTAGCTCAAGTGCGGGAAATTGGTTTTGCAACACTAACACAAGTGCGAAAAGTGGTTTTGCAACACTAACACAAGTGCGAAAAGTGGTTTACAACAGTAGCACGAGTGCGGAAAGTGATTTTGCAACACTAACCCAATTGCAAAAAGTGGTTTTCAACACTAGGACAAGTGCGAAAAGTGGTTTTCAATGCCAGCACACATGTGGAAATTGGTTTTGCAACACGAAGACAAATGCGAGTTGTGGTTTTAAACACTAGCGCAAGTGCAAAAAGTGGTTTTGCTGCACTAACAGAGTGTGAAAATGGTTCTGCAACACCAGCTCAAATGCGGAAAGTGGTATTCAACGCCAGCACCAGTGCGGAAAATGGTTTTGCAACACTAACACAAGTGCGAAAAGTGGTTTAAAACAGTAGCACAAGTGCAGAAAGTGGTTTTGCAATACTAACACAAGTGCGAAAAGTGGTTTTCAACACTAGCACAAGTGCGGAAAGTGGTTTTCAATGCCAGCACACGTGTGGAAATTGGTTTTGCAACACGAAGACAAATGCGAGTTGTGGTTTTCAACACTAGCGCAAGTGCAAAAAGTGGTTTTGCTGCACAAACAGAGTGTAAAAGTGGTTCTCAACACCAGCTCAAGTGCGGAAAGTGGTTTTCAACGCAAGCACAAGTGCGGAAAAAGGTTTTGCAACACTATCACAAGGGCGAAAAGTGGTTTACAACAGTAGCACAAGTGCGGAAAGTGGTTTTGCAACCTTAACACAATTGCGAAAAGTGGTTTTCAACACTAGCACAAGTGCGGAAAGTGGTTTTCAATGCCAGCACACGTGTGGAAATTGGTTTTGCATCACGAAGACAAATGCGAGTTGTGGTTTTAAACACGAGCGCAAGTGCAAAAAGTGGTTTTGCTGCACTAACAGAAGTGTGAAATTGGTTCTGCAACACCAGCTCAAATGCGGAAAGTGGTATTCAATGCCAGCACAAGTGTGGAAAGTGGTTTTGCAACACTAACACAAGGGCGAAAAGTGGTTTGCAACACGAACCCAATTGCGAAAAGTGGTTTTCAATTCAAGCACAAGTGTGGAAATTGGTTTTGAAACAATAACACAAGTGTGGAAAGTGGTTTTCAACACGAGCGCAAGTGCGACAAGTGGTTTTGCAAAAGTAACCCAATTGCGAAAAGTGGTTTTCAACATTAGCGCGACTGCGGAAAGTGGTTTTCATTGCCAGCCCAAGTGTGGAAATTGGTTTTGCAACACTAAGACAAATGCGAATTGTGGTTTTCAACACTAGCGCAAGTGTGAAAAGTGGTTTTGCAACACCAACACAATTGCAAAAAGTGGTTTTCAACACAAACCAAAGAGTGAAAAGTTGTTTTCAACATTAACAGGAGTGCAAAAAGTGGTGTTCAACACCAGCTCAAGTGCGGAGAGTGGTTTTCAACGCCAGCACAAGTGCGAAAAGTGGTTTTGCAACACTAGCTCAAATGTGGAAATTGGTTTTCAATGCTAGCACAAGTGCGGAAAGTCGTTGTGCAACAGTAGCTCAAGTGCGGAAAGTGGTTTTCAACACCAGCACAAGTGGGGAAAATGGTTTTGCAACACCAACACAAGTGCTAAAAGTGGTTTTGCAACACTAACAGAAGTGCGAAAAGTGATTTTGCAACAATAACACAAGTGTGAATGTGGTTTTGCAACACTAAAACAAGTGCGATAAGTGCTTTTGAATGCCAGTACGAGTGCAGAAAGTGGTTTTTGCAACAATAACACGAGTGTGAAAAGTGGTTTTGCCACACTAACACAAGTGTAAAAGTGGTTTTGCAATACTAACACAAGTGCGATAGGTAGTTTTCAAGGCCAGCACGAGTGCGGAATGTTGTTTTTGCAACAATAACACAAGTGCGAAAAGTGGTTTTGCAACACTAACACAAGTGCAAAAAGTGGTTTTCAATGCCAGCACAAGTGCGAAAAGTGGTTCTGCAACACTAGCTCAAGTGCGGAAAGTGGTTTTCAATGCCAGCACAAGTGCGGACAGTAGTTCTGCAACACTAGTTCAAGTGCGGAAAGTGGTTTTCAGCACCAGCACAAGTGCGGAAAATGGTTTTGCAACACTATCACAAGTGCGAAAAGTGGTTTACAACAGTAGCACAAGTGCGGAAAGTGGTTTTGCAACACTAACCCAATTGCGAAAAGTGGTTCTGCAACACTAGCGCAAGTGCAAAAAGTGGTTTTGCTGCACTTACAGAAGTGTAATAGTGGTTCTCAACACCAGCTCAAGTGTGGAAAGTGGTTTTGCAACACTATCACAAGTGCGAAAAGTGGTTTACAACAGTAGCACAAGTGTGGAAAGTGGTTTTGCAACACTAACCCAATTGCGAAAAGTGGTTTTCAACACAAGCACAAGTGCGGAAAGTGGTTTTCAATGCCAGCACACGTGTGGAAATTGGTTTTGCAACACGAAGACAAATGCTAGTTGTGGTTTTCAACACTAGCGCAAGTGCAAAAAGTGGTTTTGCTGCACTTACAGAAGTGTGAAAGTGGTTCTGCAACACCAGCTCAAGTGCGGAAAGTGGTATTCAACGCCAGCCCAAGTGTGGAAAGTGGTTTTGCAACACTAACACAATTGCAAAAAGTGGTATTCAACACCAGCACAAGTGCGGAAAGTAGTTCTGCAACACTAGCTCAAGTGCGGGAAAGTGGTTTTGCAACACTAACACAAGTGCGAAAAGTGGTTTTGCAACACTAACACAAGTGCGAAAAGTGGTTTACAACACGAACCCAATTGCGAAAAGTGGTTTTCAACACTAGCTTGAGTGCGTAAAGTGGTTTTCAATGCAAGCACAAGTGTGGAAATTGGTTTTGAAACAATAACACAAGTGTGGAAAGTGGTTTTCAACACGAGCGCAAGTGCGCCAAGTGGTTTTGCAAAACTAACCCAATGCTAAAAGTGGTTCTCAACATTAGCACGTTTGCGGAAAGTGGTTTTCAATGCCAGCTCAAGTGTGGAAATTGGTTTTACAACACTAAGACAAATGCGAATCGTGGTTTTCAACACTAGCGCAATTGCAAAAAGTGATTTTCAACACAAGCCAAAGTGCGAAAAGTTGTTTTCAACACCAGCACAAGTGCGGACAGTGGTTTTGCAACACAGGCACAAGTGTAGAACGTGGTTTTCAACATGATCGCAAGGGTGGAATGTGGTTTTGCAACACCAGCTCAAGTGCGCAGAGTGGTTTTCAACGCAAGCACAAGTGCGAAAAGTGGTTTTGCAACACGAACACAAGTGAGACAAATGGTTTTGCAACACTAACACAAGTGCATAAAGTGGTTTTGAACACGAACAGGAGCGCGAAAAGTGGTTTTCAACACGAGCTGAAGTGCAAAAATTTGTTTTCAACGCCAGCACAATTGCGGAAAGTGTTTTTGCAATACTAGCACATGTATGAGAAGTGGTTTTAAATGCCAACACAAGTGTGGAAAGTGATTTTGCAACACTAACACAAGTGCAATAAGTGGTTTTCAATGCCAGCACAAGTGCGAAAAGTTGTTCTGCAACACTAGCTCAAGTGCGGAAAGTGGTTTTCAATGCCAGCACAAGTGCAGAAAGTAGTTCTGCAACACTCGCTCAAGTGCGGAAAGTGGTTTTCAACACCAGCACAAGTGTGGAAAATGGTTTTGCAACACTAATACAAGCGCGAAAAGTGGTTTTGCAACACGAACACAAGTGCGAAAAGTGGTTTACAACAGTAGCACGAGTGCGGAAAGTGGTTTTGCAACACTAACCCAATTGCGAAAAGTGGTTTTCAACACAAGCATAAGTGCGGAAAGTGGTTTACAATGCCAGCACATGTGTGGAAATTGGTTTTGCAACACGAAGACAAATGCGAGTTGTGGTTTTCAACACGAGTGCAAGTGCAAAAAGTGGATTTGCTGCACTAACAGAGTGTGAAAACGGTTCTGCAACACCAGCTCAAATGCGGAAAGTGGTATTCAACGCCAGCACAAGTGCGGAAAATGGTTTTGCAACACTAACACAAGTGCGAAAAGTGGTTTAAAACAGTAGCACAAGTGCAGAAATTGGTTTTGCAATACTAACACAAGTGCGAAAAGTGGTTTTCAACACTAGCACAAGTGCGGAAAGTGGTTTTCAATGCCAGCACACGTGTGGAAATTGGTTTTGCAACACGAAGACAAATGCGAGTTGTGGTTTTCAACACTAGCGCAAGTGCAAAAAGTGGTTTTGCTGCACAAACAGAGTGTAAAAGTGGTTCTCAACACCAGCTCAAGTGCGGAAAGTGGTTTTCAACGCAAGCACAAGTGCGGAAAAAGGTTTTGCAACACTATCACAAGGGCGAAAAGTGGTTTACAACAGTAGCACAAGTGCGGAAAGTGGTTTTGCAACCTTAACACAATTGCGAAAAGTGGTTTTCAACACTAGCACAAGTGCGGAAAGTGGTTTTCAATGCCAGCACACGTGTGGAAATTGGTTTTGCATCACGAAGACAAATGCGAGTTGTGGTTTTAAACACTAGCGCAAGTGCAAAAAGTGGTTTTGCTGCACTAACAGAAGTGTGAAATTGGTTCTGCAACACCAGCTCAAATGCGGAAAGTGGTATTCAATGCCAGCACAAGTGTGGAAAGTGGTTTTGCAACACTAACACAAGGGCGAAAAGTGGTTTGCAACACGAACCCAATTGCGAAAAGTGGTTTTCAATTCAAGCACAAGTGTGGAAATTGGTTTTGAAACAATAACACAAGTGTGGAAAGTGGTTTTCAACACGAGCGCAAGTGCGACAAGTGGTTTTGCGAAAGTAACCCAATTGCGAAAAGTGGTTTTCAACATTAGCGCGACTGCGGAAAGTGGTTTTCATTGCCAGCCCAAGTGTGGAAATTGGTTTTGCAACACTAAGACAAATGCGAATTGTGGTTTTCAACACTAGCGCAAGTGTGAAAAGTGGTTTTGCAACACCAACACAATTGCAAAAAGTGGTTTTCAACACAAACCAAAGAGTGAAAAGTTGTTTTCAACATTAACAGGAGTGCAAAAAGTGGTGTTCAACACCAGCTCAAGTGCGGAGAGTGGTTTTCAACGCCAGCACAAGTGCGAAAAGTGGTTTTGCAACACTAGCTCAAATGTGGAAAGTGGTTTTCAATGCTAGCACAAGTGCGGAAAGTCGTTCTGCAACAGTAGCTCAAGTGCGGAAAGTGGTTTTCAACACCAGCACAAGTGGGGAAAATGGTTTTGCAACACCAACACAAGTGCTAAAAGTGGTTTTGCAACACTAACAGAAGTGCGAAAAGTGATTTTGCAACAATAACACAAGTGTGAATGTGGTTTTGCAACACTAAAACAAGTGCGATAAGTGCTTTTGAATGCCAGTACGAGTGCAGAAAGTGGTTTTTGCAACAATAACACGAGTGTGAAAAGTGGTTTTGCCACATTAACACAAGTGTAAAAGTGGTTTTGCAATACTAACACAAGTGCGATAGGTAGTTTTCAAGGCCAGCACGAGTGTGGAATGTTGTTTTTGCAACAATAACACAAGTGCGAAAAGTGGTTTTGCAACACTAACACAAGTGCAAAAAGTGGTTTTCAATGCCAGCACAAGTGCGAAAAGTGGTTCTGCAACACCAGCTCAAGTGCGGAAAGTGGTTTTCAATGCCAGCACAAGTGCGGACAGTAGTTCTGCAACACTAGTTCAAGTGCGGAAAGTGGTTTTCAGCACCAGCACAAGTGCGGAAAATGGTTTTGCAACACTATCACAAGTGCGAAAAGTGGTTTACAACAGTAGCACAAGTGCGGAAAGTGGTTTTGCAACACTAACCCAATTGCGAAAAGTGGTTCTGCAACACTAGCGCAAGTGCAAAAAGTGGTTTTGCTGCACTTACAGAAGTGTAATAGTGGTTCTCAACACCAGCTCAAGTGTGGAAAGTGGTTTTCAACGCCAGCACAAGTGCGGAAAATGGTTTTGCAACACTATCACAAGTGCGAAAAGTGGTTTACAACAGTAGCACAAGTGTGGAAAGTGGTTTTGCAACACTAACCCAATTGCGAAAAGTGGTTTTCAACACTAGCACAAGTGCGGAAAGTGGTTTTCAATGCCAGCACACGTGTGGAAATTGGTTTTGCAACACGAAGACAAATGCTAGTTGTGGTTTTCAACACTAGCGCAGGTGCAAAAAGTGGTTTTGCTGCACTTACAGAAGTGTGAAAGTGGTTCTGCAACACCAGCTCAAGTGCGCAAAGTGGTATTCAACGCCAGCCCAAGTGTGGAAAGTGGTTTTGCAACACTAACACAATTGCAAAAAGTGGTATTCAACACCAGCACAAGTGCGGAAAGTAGTTCTGCAACACTAGCTCAAGTGCGGGAAAGTGGTTTTGCAACACTAACACAAGTGCGAAAAGTGGTTTTGCAACACTAACACAAGTGCGAAAAGTGGTTTACAACACGAACCCAATTGCGAAAAGTGGCTTTCAACACTAGCTTGAGTGCGGAAAGTGGTTTTCAATGCAAGCACAAGTGTGGAAATTGGTTTTGAAACAATAACACAAGTGTGGAAAGTGGTTTTCAACACGAGCACAAGTGCGCCAAGTGGTTTTGCAAAACTAACCCAATGCTAAAAGTGGTTCTCAACATTAGCACGTTTGCGGAAAGTGGTTTTCAATGCCAGCTCAAGTGTGGAAATTGGTTTTACAACACTAAGACAAATGCGATTCGTGGTTTTCAACACTAGCGCAATTGCAAAAAGTGATTTTCAACACAAGCCAAAGTGCGAAAAGTTGTTTTCAACACCAGCACAAGTGCGGACAGTGGTTTTGCAACACAGGCACAAGTGTAGAACGTGGTTTTCAACATGATCGCAAGGGTGGAATGTGGTTTTGCAACACCAGCTCAAGTGCGCAGAGTGGTTTTCAACGCAAGCACAAGTGCGAAAAGTGGTTTTGCAACACGAACACAAGTGAGACAAATGGTTTTGCAACACTAACACAAGTGCATAAAGTGGTTTTGAACACGAACAGGAGCGCGAAAAGTGGTTTTCAACACTAGCTGAAGTGCAAAAAGTTGTTTTCAACGCCAGCACAATTGCGGAAAGTGTTTTTGCAATACTAGCACATGTATGAGAAGTGGTTTTAAATGCCAACACAAGTGTGGAAAGTGATTTTGCAACACTAACACAAGTGCAAAAAGTGGTTTTCAATGCCAGCACAAGTGCGAAAAGTTGTTCTGCAACACTAGCTCAAGTGCGGAAAGTGGTTTTCAATGCCAGCACAAGTGCAGAAAGTAGTTCTGCAACACTCGCTCAAGTGCGGAAAGTGGTTTTCAACACCAGCACAAGTGTGGAAAATGGTTTTGCAACACTAATACAAGCGCGAAAAGTGGTTTTGCAACACGAACACAAGTGCGAAAAGTGGTTTACAACAGTAGCACGAGTGCGGAAAGTGGTTTTGCAACACTAACCCAATTGCAAAAAGTGGTTTTCAACACGAGCACAAGTGCGACAAGTGGTTTTGCAACACTTACCCAATTGCGAAAAGTGGTTTTCAACATCAGCACGTGTGCGGAAAGTGGTTTTCAATGCCAGCACAAGTGTGGAAATTGGTTTTACAACACGAAGACAAATGCGAATTTAGGTTTTCAACACTAGCGAAAGTGCGAAAAGTGGTTCTGCAACACTAGCTCAAATGTGGAAAGTGGTTTTCAATGCTAGCACAAGTGCGGAAAGGCGTTCTGCAACACAGGCACAAGTGTAGAATGTGGTTTTCAACATGATCGCAAGGGTGGAAAGTGGTTTTCGACACCAGCACAAGTGGGGAAAATGGTTTTGCAACACCAACACAAGTGTTAAAAGTGGTTTTGCAACACTAACAGAAGTGCGAAAAGTGATTTTGCAACAATAACACAAGTGTGAATGTGGTTTTGCAATACTAGCACATGTGTGAAAAATGGTTTTAAATGCCAGCACAAGTGTGGAAAGTGGTTTTGCAACACTAACACAAGTGCAAAAAGTGGTTTTCAATGCCAGCACCCGTGCGAAAAGTGGTTCTGCAACACCAGCTCAAGTGCGGAAAGTGGTTTTCAATGCCAGCACAAGTGCGGAAAGTAGTTCTGCAACACTAGCTCAAGTGCGGGAAATTGGTTTTGCAACACTAACACAAGTGCGAAAAGTGGTTTTGCAACACTAACACAAGTGCGAAAAGTGGTTTACAACAGTAGCACGAGTGCGGAAAGTGATTTTGCAACACTAACCCAATTGCAAAAAGTGGTTTTCAACACTAGGACAAATGCGAAAAGTGGTTTTCAATGCCAGCACACATGTGGAAATTGGTTTTGCAACACGAAGACAAATGCGAGTTGTGGTTTTAAACACTAGCGCAAGTGCAAAAAGTGGTTTTGCTGCACTAACAGAAGTGTGAAATTGGTTCTGCAACACCAGCTCAAATGCGGAAAGTGGTAGTCAACGCCAGCACAAGTGTGGAAAGTGGTTTTGCAACACTAACACAAGGGCGAAAAGTGGTTTGCAACACGAACCCAATTGCGAAAAGTGGTTTTCAACACTAGCTTGAGTGCAGAAAGTGGTTTGCAATTCAAGCACAAGTGTGGAAATTGGTTTTGAAACAATAACACAAGTGGGGAAAGTGGTTTTCAACACGAGCGCAAGTGCGACAAGTGGTTTTCATTGCCAGCCCAAGTGTGGAAATTGGTTTTGCAACACTAAGACAAATGCGAATTGTGGTTTTCAACACTAGCGCAAGTGTGAAAAGTGGTTTTGCAACACCAACACAATTGCAAAAAGTGGTTTTCAACACAAACCAAAGAGTGAAAAGTTGTTTTCAACATTAACAGGAGTGCAAAAAGTGGTGTTGAACACCAGCTCAAGTGCGGAGAGTGGTTTTCAACGCCAGCAAAAGTGCGAAAAGTGGTTCTGCAACACTAGCTCAAATGTGGAAAGTGGTTTTCAATGCTAGCACAAGTGCGGAAAGTCGTTCTGCAACAGTAGCTCAAGTGCGGAAAGTGGTTTTCAACATGAGCACAAGTGGGGAAAATGGTTTTGCAACACCAACACAAGTGCTAAAAGTGGTTTTGCAACACTAACAGAAGTGCGAAAAGTGATTTTGCAACAATAACACAAGTGTGAATGTGGTTTTGCAACACTAAAACAAGTGCGATATGTGGTTTTGAATGCCAGTACGAGTGCAGAAAGTGGTTTTTGCAACAATAACACGAGTGTGAAAAGTGGTTTGGCAACACTAACACAAGTGCGATAAGTGGTTTTCAATGCCAGTACGAGTGCGGAAAGTATTTTTTGCAACAATAACACAGGTGTGAAAAGTGGTTTTGCAACACTAACACAAGTGTGATAAGTGGTTTTCAACACCAGCTCGAGCGTGGAAAGTGGTTTTTGCAACAACAACACAAGTGCGATAAGTGGTTTTGCAACAACAAGACAAATGCGAAAAGTGGTTTTGCAACACTAACACAAGTGCGAACGTGGTTTTGCAACACTAACACAAGTGCGAAAGTGGATTTGCAACAATAACACAAGTGCGATAAGTGGTTTTTGCAACAATAACACGTGCGAAAAGTGGTTTTGCAACACTAACACAAGTGTGATAAGTGGTTTCAACACCAGCTCGAGCGCGGAAAGTGAATTTGCAACAATAACACAAGTGCGATAAGTGGTTTTGCAACAACAAGACAAATGCGAATTGTGGTTTTCAACACTAGCGCAAGTGCGTAAAGTGGATTTGCAACACCCACACAAGTGCGAAAAGTGGTTTTACAACACTAACACAAGTGCGAACGTGGTTTTGCAACACTAACACAAGTTCGAAAGTGGATTTGCAACAATAACACAAGTGCGATAAGTGGTTTTCAATGCCAGTACGAGTGCGGAAAGTGGTTTTTGCAACAATAACACATGCGAAAAGTGGTTTTGCAACACAAGCACAAGTGCAGAAAGTGGTTTTCAACGCTAGCATAAGTATGGAAATTGGTTTTTGCAACACTAACACAAATGCGAATAATGATTTGCAACACTAGCACGAGTGCGGAAAGTGGTTTGCAACACTAAAACTAGTGTGGAAAGTGGTTTTCAACACGAACACAAGTGCGACAAGTGGTTTTGCAACACTTACCCAATTGCGAAAAGTGGTTTTCAACATCAGCACGTGTGTGGAAAGTGGTTTTCAATGCCAGCACAAGTGTGGAAATTGGTTTTACAACACGAAGACAAATGCGAACTGGGGATTTCAACACCAGCGCAATTGCAAAAAGTGATTTTCAACACTAACCAAAGTGCGAAAAGTTGTTTTCAACACCAGCACAAGTGCGGACAGTGGTTTTCAACGAAAGCACAAGTGAGAAAAGTGGTTTTTCAACACGAACACAAGTGAGACAAATGGTTTTGCAACACTAACACAAGTGCAAAAAGTGGTTTTGAACACGAACAGGAGCGCGAAAAGTGGTTTTCAACACATGCTGAAGTGCAAAAAGTTGTTTTCAACGCCAGCACAAGTGCGGAAAGTGATTTTGCAACACCAGCTCAAGTGCGGAAAGTGGTTTTCAATGCCAGCACACGTGCAGAAAGTAGTTCTGCAACACTCGCTCAAGTGCAGAAAGTGGTTTTCAACACCAGCACAAGTGTGGAAAATGGTTTTGCAACACTAATACAAGCGCGAAAGGTGGTTTTGGAACACTAACACAAGTGCGAAAAGTGGTTTACAACAGTGGCACGAGTGCGGAAAGTGGTTTTGCAACACTAACCCAATTGCGAAAAGTGGTTTTCAACAAAAGCATAAGTGCGGAAAGTGGTTTACAATGCCAGCACATGTGTGGAAATTGGTTTTGCAACACGAAGACAAATGCGAGTGGTGGTTTTCAACACTAGCGCAAGTGCAAAAAGTGTTTTTGCTGCACTAACAGAGTGTGAAAATGGTTCTGCAACACGCGCTCAAATGCGGAAAGTGGTATTCAACGCCAGCACAAGTGCTAAAAGTGGTTTGGCAACACTAACACAAGTGCGATAAGTGGTTTTCAATGCCAGTACGAGTGCGGAAAGTGGTTTTTGCAACAATAACACAAGTGTGAAAAGTGGTTTTGCAACACCAACACAAGTGTGATAATTGGTTTTCAACACCAGCTTGAGCGTGGAAAGTGGTTTTTGCAACAATAACACAAGTGCAATAAGTGGTTTTGCAACAACAAGACAAATGCGAATTGTGGTTTTCAACACTAGCGCAGGTGCGTAAAGTGGATTTGCAACACCAACACAAGTGCTAAAAGTGGTTTTGCAACACTAACACAAGTGCGAACGTGGTTTTGCAACACTAACACAAGTGCGAAAGTGGATTTGCAACAATAACACAAGTGCGATAAGTGGTTTTCAATGCCAGTACGAATGCGGAAAGTGGTTTTTGCAACAATAACACGTGCGAAAAGTGGTTTTGCAACACAAGCACGAGTGCAGAAAGTGCTTTTCAACGCCAGCATGAGTGTGGAAATTGGTTTTTGCAACACTAACACAAATGCGAATAATGGTTTGCAACACTATCAAGAGTGCGGAAAGTGGTTTGCAACACTAAAACTAGTGTGGAAAGTGGTTTTCAACACGAGCACAAGTGCGACAAGTGGTTTTGCAACACTTACCCAATTGCGAAAAGTGGTTTTCAACATCAGCACGTGTGCGGAAAGTGGTTTTCAATGCCAGCACAAGTGTGGAAATTGGTTTTACAACACGAAGACAAATGCGAATTTAGGTTTTCAACACTAGCGAAAGTGCGAAAAGTGGTTCTGCAACACTAGCTCAAATGTGGAAATTGGTTTTCAATGCTAGCACAAGTGCGGAAAGGCGTTCTGCAACACAGGCACAAGTGTAGAATGTGGTTTTCAACATGATCGCAAGGGTGGAAAGTGGTTTTCGACACCAGCACAAGTGGGGAAAATGGTTTTGCAACACCAACACAAGTGTTAAAAGTGGTTTTGCAACACTAACAGAAGTGCGAAAAGTGATTTTGCAACAATAACACAAGTGTGAATGTGGTTTTGCAATACCAGCACATGTGTGAAAAATGGTTTTAAATGCCAGCACAAGTGTGGAAAGTGGTTTTGCAACACTAACACAAGTGCAAAAAGTGGTTTTCAATGCCAGCACCCGTGCGAAAAGTGGTTCTGCAACACCAGCTCAAGTGCGGAAAGTGGTTTTCAATGCCAGCACAAGTGCGGAAAGTAGTTCTGCAACACTAGCTCAAGTGCGGGAAATTGGTTTTGCAACACTAACACAAGTGCGAAAAGTGGTTTTGCAACACTAACACAAGTGCGAAAAGTGGTTTACAACAGTAGCACGAGTGCGGAAAGTGATTTTGCAACACTAACCCAATTGCAAAAAGTGGTTTTCAACACTAGGACAAGTGCGAAAAGTGGTTTTCAATGCCAGCACACATGTGGAAATTGGTTTTGCAACACGAAGACAAATGCGAGTTGTGGTTTTAAACACTAGCGCAAGTGCAAAAAGTGGTTTTGCTGCACTAACAGAAGTGTGAAATTGGTTCTGCAACACCAGCTCAAATGCGGAATGTGGTATTCAACGCCAGCACAAGTGTGGAAAGTGGTTTTGCAACACTAACACAAGGGCGAAAAGTGGTTTGCAACACGAACCCAATTGCGAAAAGTGGTTTTCAACACTAGCTTGAGTGCGGAAAGTGGTTTGCAATTCAAGCACAAGTGTGGAAATTGGTTTTGAAACAATAACACAAGTGGGGAAAGTGGTTTTCAACGCGAGCGCAAGTGCGACAAGTGGTTTTCATTGCCAGCCCAAGTGTGGAAATTGGTTTTGCAACACTAAGACAAATGCGAATTGTGGTTTTCAACACTAGCGCAAGTGTGAAAAGTGGTTTTGCAACACCAACACAATTGCAAAAAGTGGTTTTCAACACAAACCAAAGAGTGAAAAGTTGTTTTCAACATTAACAGGAGTGCAAAAAGTGGTGTTGAACACCAGCTCAAGTGCGGAGAGTGGTTTTCAACGCCAGCAAAAGTGCGAAAAGTGGTTCTGCAACACTAGCTCAAATGTGGAAAGTGGTTTTCAATGCTAGCACAAGTGCGGAAAGTCGTTCTGCAACAGTAGCTCAAGTGCGGAAAGTGGTTTTCAACATGAGCACAAGTGGGGAAAATGGTTTTGCAACACCAACACAAGTGCGAAAAGTGATTTTGCAACAATAACACAAGTGTGAATGTGGTTTTGCAACACTAAAACAAGTGCGATAAGTGGTTTTGAATGCCAGTACGAGTGCAGAAAGTGGTTTTTGCAACAATAACACGAGTGTGAAAAGTGGTTTTGCAACACTAACACAAGTGTGAAAGTGGTTTTGCGACACTAACACAAGTGCGATAGGTGGTTTTCAAGGCCAGTACGAGTGCGGAAAGTTGTTTTTGCAACAATAACACAAGTGCGAAAAGTGGTTTTGCAACACTAACACAAGTACAAAAAGTGGTTTTCAATGCCAGCACAAGTGCGAAAAGTGGTTCTGCAACACTAGCTCAAGTGCGGAAAGTGGTTTTCAATGCCAGCACAAGTGCGGACAGTAGTTCTGCAACACTAGTTCAAGTGCGGAAAGTGGTTTTCAGCACCAGCACAAGTGCGGAAAATGGTTTTGCAACACTATCACAAGTGCGAAAAGTGGTTTACAACAGTAGCACAAGTGCGGAAAGTGGTTTTGCAACACTAACCCAATTGCGAAAAGTGGTTCTGCAACACTAGCGCAAGTGCAAAAAGTGGTTTTGCTGCACTTACAGAAGTGTAATAGTGGTTCTCAACACCAGCTCAAGTGTGGAAAGTGGTTTTCAACGCCAGCACAAGTGCGGAAAATGGTTTTGCAACACTATCACAAGTGCGAAAAGTGGTTTACAACAGTAGCACAAGTGTGGAAAGTGGTTTTGCAACACTAACCCAATTGCGAAAAGTGGTTTTCAACACTAGCACAAGTGCGGAAAGTGGTTTTCAATGCCAGCACACGTGTGGAAATTGGTTTTGCAACACGAAGACAAATGCTAGTTGTGGTTTTCAACACTAGCGCAAGTGCAAAAAGTGGTTTTGCTGCACTTACAGAAGTGTGAAAGTGGTTCTGCAACACCAGCTCAAGTGCGGAAAGTGGTATTCAACGCCAGCCCAAGTGTGGAAAGTGGTTTTGCAACACTAACACAATTGCAAAAAGTGGTATTCAACACCAGCACAAGTGCGGAAAGTAGTTCTGCAACACTAGCTCAAGTGCGGGAAAGTGGTTTTGCAACACTAACACAAGTGCGAAAAGTGGTTTTGCAACACTAACACAAGTGCGAAAAGTGGTTTACAACACGAACCCAATTGCGAAAAGTGGTTTTCAACACTAGCTTGAGTGCGGAAAGTGGTTTTCAATGCAAGCACAAGTGTGGAAATTGGTTTTGAAACAATAACACAAGTGTGGAAAGTGGTTTTCAACACGAGCGCAAGTGCGCCAAGTGGTTTTGCAAAACTAACCCAATGCTAAAAGTGGTTCTCAACATTAGCACGTTTGCGGAAAGTGGTTTTCAATGCCAGCTCAAGTGTGGAAATTGGTTTTACAACACTAAGACAAATGCGAATCGTGGTTTCCAACACTAGCGCAATTGCAAAAAGTGATTTTCAACACAAGCCAAAGTGCGAAAAGTTGTTTTCAACACCAGCACAAGTGCGGACAGTGGTTTTGCAACACAGGCACAAGTGTAGAACGTGGTTTTCAACATGATCGCAAGGGTGGAATGTGGTTTTGCAACACCAGCTCAAGTGCGCAGAGTGGTTTTCAACGCAAGCACAAGTGCGAAAAGTGGTTTTGCAACACGAACACAAGTGAGACAAATGGTTTTGCAACACTAACACAAGTGCATAAAGTGGTTTTGAACACGAACAGGAGCGCGAAAAGTGGTTTTCAACACGAGCTGAAGTGCAAAAATTTGTTTTCAACGCCAGCACAATTGCGGAAAGTGTTTTTGCAATACTAGCACATGTATGAGAAGTGGTTTTAAATGCCTACACAAGTGTGGAAAGTGATTTTGCAACACTAACACAAGTGCAAAAAGTGGTTTTCAATGCCAGCACAAGTGCGAAAAGTTGTTCTGCAACACTAGCTCAAGTGCGGAAAGTGGTTTTCAATGCCAGCACAAGTGCAGAAAGTAGTTCTGCAACACTCGCTCAAGTGCGGAAAGTGGTTTTCAACACCAGCACAAGTGTGGAAAATGGTTTTGCAACACTAATACAAGCGCGAAAAGTGGTTTTGCAACACGAACACAAGTGCGAAAAGTGGTTTACAACAGCAGCACGAGTGCGGAAAGTGGTTTTGCAACACTAACCCAATTGCGAAAAGTGGTTTTCAACACAAGCATAAGTGCGGAAAGTGGTTTACAATGCCAGCACATGTGTGGAAATTGGTTTTGCAACACGAAGACAAATGCGAGTTGTGGTTTTCAACACGAGTGCAAGTGCAAAAAGTGGATTTGCTGCACTAACAGAGTGTGAAAATGGTTCTGCAACACCAGCTCAAATGCGGAAAGTGGTATTCAACGCCAGCACAAGTGCGGAAAATGGTTTTGCAACACTAACACAAGTGCGAAAAGTGGTTTAAAACAGTAGCACAAGTGCAGAAATTGGTTTTGCAATACTAACACAAGTGCGAAAAGTGGTTTTCAACACTAGCACAAGTGCGGAAAGTGGTTTTCAATGCCAGCACACGTGTGGAAATTGGTTTTGCAACACGAAGACAAATGCGAGTTGTGGTTTTCAACACTAGCGCAAGTGCAAAAAGTGGTTTTGCTGCACAAACAGAGTGTAAAAGTGGTTCTCAACACCAGCTCAAGTGCGGAAAGTGGTTTTCAACGCAAGCACAAGTGCGGAAAAAGGTTTTGCAACACTATCACAAGGGCGAAAAGTGGTTTACAACAGTAGCACAAGTGCGGAAAGTGGTTTTGCAACCTTAACACAATTGCGAAAAGTGGTTTTCAACACTAGCACAAGTGCGGAAAGTGGTTTTCAATGCCAGCACACGTGTGGAAATTGGTTTTGCATCACGAAGACAAATGCGAGTTGTGGTTTTAAACACTAGCGCAAGTGCAAAAAGTGGTTTTGCTGCACTAACAGAAGTGTGAAATTGGTTCTGCAACACCAGCTCAAATGCGGAAAGTGGTATTCAATGCCAGCACAAGTGTGGAAAGTGGTTTTGCAACACTAACACAAGGGCGAAAAGTGGTTTGCAACACGAACCCAATTGCGAAAAGTGGTTTTCAATTCAAGCACAAGTGTGGAAATTGGTTTTGAAACAATAACACAAGTGTGGAAAGTGGTTTTCAACACGAGCGCAAGTGCGACAAGTGGTTTTGCGAAAGTAACCCAATTGCGAAAAGTGGTTTTCAACATTAGCGCGACTGCGGAAAGTGGTTTGCATTGCCAGCCCAAGTGTGGAAATTGGTTTTGCAACACTAAGACAAATGCGAATTGTGGTTTTCAACACTAGCGCAAGTGTGAAAAGTGGTTTTGCAACACCAACACAATTGCAAAAAGTGGTTTTCAACACAAACCAAAGAGTGAAAAGTTGTTTTCAACATTAACAGGAGTGCAAAAAGTGGTGTTCAACACCAGCTCAAGTGCGGAGAGTGGTTTTCAACGCCAGCACAAGTGCGAAAAGTGGTTTTGCAACACTAGCTCAAATGTGGAAAGTGGTTTTCAATGCTAGCACAAGTGCGGAAAGTCGTTGTGCAACAGTAGCTCAAGTGCGGAAAGTGGTTTTCAACACCAGCACAAGTGGGGAAAATGGTTTTGCAACACCAACACAAGTGCTAAAAGTGGTTTTGCAACACTAACAGAAGTGCGAAAAGTGATTTTGCAACAATAACACAAGTGTGAATGTGGTTTTGCAACACTAAAACAAGTGCGATAAGTGCTTTTGAATGCCAGTACGAGTGCAGAAAGTGGTTTTTGCAACAATAACACGAGTGTGAAAAGTGGTTTTGCCACACTAACACAAGTGTAAAAGTGGTTTTGCAATACTAACACAAGTGCGATAGGTAGTTTTCAAGGCCAGCACGAGTGCGGAATGTTGTTTTTGCAACAATAACACAAGTGCGAAAAGTGGTTTTGCAACACTAACACAAGTGCAAAAAGTGGTTTTCAATGCCAGCACAAGTGCGAAAAGTGGTTCTGCAACACTAGCTCAAGTGCGGAAAGTGGTTTTCAATGCCAGCACAAGTGCGGACAGTAGTTCTGCAACACTAGTTCAAGTGCGGAAAGTGGTTTTCAGCACCAGCACAAGTGCGGAAAATGGTTTTGCAACACTATCACAAGTGCGAAAAGTGGTTTACAACAGTAGCACAAGTGCGGAAAGTGGTTTTGCAACACTAACCCAATTGCGAAAAGTGGTTCTGCAACACTAGCGCAAGTGCAAAAAGTGGTTTTGCTGCACTTACAGAAGTGTAATAGTGGTTCTCAACACTATCACAAGTGCGAAAAGTGGTTTACAACAGTAGCACAAGTGTAGGACGTGGTTTTCAACATGATCGCAAGGGTGGAATGTGGTTTTGCAACACCAGCTCAAGTGCGCAGAGTGATTTTCAACGCAAGCACAAGTGCGAAAAGTGGTTTTGCAACACGAACACAAGTGAGACAAATGGTTTTGCAACACTAACACAAGTGCATAAAGTGGTTTTGAACACGAACAGGAGCGCGAAAAGTGGTTTTCAACACTAGCTGAAGTGCAAAAAGTTGTTTTCAACGCCAGCACAATTGCGGAAAGTGTTTTTGCAATACTAGCACATGTATGAGAAGTGGTTTTAAATGCCAACACAAGTGTGGAAAGTGATTTTGCAACACTAACACAAGTGTAAAAAGTGGTTTTCAATGCCAGCACAAGTGCGAAAAGTTGTTCTGCAACTCTAGCTCAAGTGCGGAAAGTGGTTTTCAATGCCAGCACAAGTGCAGAAAGTAGTTCTGCAACACTCGCTCAAGTGCGGAAAGTGGTTTTCAACACCAGCACAAGTGTGGAAAATGGTTTTGCAACACTAATACAAGCGCGAAAAGTGGTTTTGCAACACGAACACAAGTGCGAAAAGTGGTTTACAACAGTAGCACGAGTGCGGAAAGTGGTTTTGCAACACTAACCCAATTGCAAAAAGTGGTTTTCAACACGAGCACAAGTGCGACAAGTGGTTTTGCAACACTTACCCAATTGCGAAAAGTGGTTTTCAACATCAGCACGTGTGCGGAAAGTGGTTTTCAATGCCAGCACAAGTGTGGAAATTGGTTTTACAACACGAAGACAAATGCGAATTTAGGTTTTCAACACTAGCGAAAGTGCGAAAAGTGGTTCTGCAACACTAGCTCAAATGTGGAAAGTGGTTTTAAATGCTAGCACAAGTGCGGAAAGGCGTTCTGCAACACAGGCACAAGTGTAGAATGTGGTTTTCAACATGATCGCAAGGGTGGAAAGTGGTTTTCGACACCAGCACAAGTGGGGAAAATGGTTTTGCAACACCAACACAAGTGTTAAAAGTGGTTTTGCAACACTAACAGAAGTGCGAAAAGTGATTTTGCAACAATAACACAAGTGTGAATGTGGTTTTGCAATACTAGCACCTGTGTGAAAAATGGTTTTAAATGCCAGTACAAGTGTGGAAAGTGGTTTTGCAACACTAACACAAGTGCAAAAAGTGGTTTTCAATGCCAGCACCCGTGCGAAAAGTGGTTCTGCAACACCAGCTCAAGTGCGGAAAGTGGTTTTCAATGCCAGCACAAGTGCGGAAAGTAGTTCTGCAACACAAGCTCAAGTGCGGGAAATTGCTTTTGCAACACTAACACAAGTGCGAAAAGTGGTTTTGCAACACTAACACAAGTGCGAAAAGTGGTTTACAACAGTAGCACGAGTGCGGAAAGTGATTTTGCAACACTAACCCAATTGCAAAAAGTGGTTTTCAACACTAGGACAAGTGCGAAAAGTGGTTTTCAATGCCAGCACACATGTGGAAATTGGTTTTGCAACACGAAGACAAATGCGAGTTGTGGTTTTAAACACTAGCGCAAGTGCAAAAAGTGGTTTTGCTGCACTAACAGAAGTGTGAAATTGGTTCTGCAACACCAGCTCAAATGCGGAAAGTGGTATTCAACGCCAGCACAAGTGTGGAAAGTGGTTTTGCAACACTAACACAAGGGCGAAAAGTGGTTTGCAACACGAACCCAATTGCGAAAAGTGGTTTTCAACACTAGCTTGAGTGCGGAAAGTGGTTTGCAATTCAAGCACAAGTGTGGAAATTGGTTTTGAAACAATAACACAAGTGGGGAAAGTGGTTTTCAACACGAGCGCAAGTGCGACAAGTGGTTTTCATTGCCAGCCCAAGTGTGGAAATTGGTTTTGCAACACTAAGACAAATGCGAATTGTGGTTTTCAACACTAGCGCAAGTGTGAAAAGTGGTTTTGCAACACCAACACAATTGCAACAAGTGGTTTTCAACACAAACCAAAGAGTGAAAAGTTGTTTTCAACATTAACAGGAGTGCAAAAAGTGGTGTTGAACACCAGCTCAAGTGCGGAGAGTGGTTTTCAATGCCAGCAAAAGTGCGAAAAGTGGTTCTGCAACACTAGCTCAAATGTGGAAAGTGGTTTTCAATGCTAGCACAAGTGCGGAAAGTCGTTCTGCAACAGTAGCTCAAGTGCGGAAAGTGGTTTTCAACATGAGCACAAGTGGGGAAAATGGTTTTGCAACACCAACACAAGTGCTAAAAGTGGTTTTGCAACACTAACAGAAGTGCGAAAAGTGATTTTGCAACAATAACACAAGTGTGAATGTGGTTTTGCAACACTAAAACAAGTGCGATAAGTGGTTTTGAATGCCAGTACGAGTGCAGAAAGTGGTTTTTGCAACAATAACACGAGTGTGAAAAGTGGTTTTGCAACACTAACACAAGTGTGAAAGTGGTTTTGCGACACTTAAACAAGTGCGATAGGTGGTTTTCAAGGCCAGTACGAGTGCGGAAAGTTGTTTTTGCAACAATAACACAAGTGCGAAAAGTGGTTTTGCAACACTAACACAAGTGCAAAAAGTGGTTTTCAATGCCAGCACAAGTGCGAAAAGTGGTTCTGCAACACTAGCTCAAGTGCGGAAAGTGGTTTTCAATGCCAGCACAAGTGCAGACAGTAGTTCTGCAACACTAGTTCAAGTGCGGAAAGTGGTTTTCAGCACCAGCACAAGTGCGGAAAATGGTTTTGCAACACTATCACAAGTGCGAAAAGTGGTTTACAACAGTAGCACAAGTGCGGAAAGTGGTTTTGCAACACTAACCCAATTGCGAAAAGTGGTTCTGCAACACTAGCGCAAGTGCAAAAAGTGGTTTTGCTGCACTTACAGAAGTGTAATAGTGGTTCTCAACACCAGCTCAAGTGTGGAAAATGGTTTTCAACGCCAGCACAAGTGCGTAAAATGGTTTTGCAACACTATCACAAGTGCGAAAAGTGGTTTACAACAGTAGCACAAGTGTGGAAAGTGGTTTTGCAACACTAACCCAATTGCGAAAAGTGGTTTTCAACACTAGCACAAGTGCGGAAAGTGGTTTTCAATGCCAGCACACGTGTGGAAATTGGTTTTGCAACACGAAGACAAATGCTAGTTGTGGTTTTCAACACTAGCGCAAGTGCAAAAAGTGGTTTTGCTGCACTTACAGAAGTGTGAAAGTGGTTCTGCAACACCAGCTCAAGTGCGGAAAGTGGTATTCAACGCCAGCCCAAGTGTGGAAAGTGGTTTTGCAACACTAACACAATTGCAAAAAGTGGTATTCAACACCAGCACAAGTGCGGAAAGTAGTTCTGCAACACTAGCTCAAGTGCGGGAAAATGGTTTTGCAACACTAACACAAGTGCGAAAAGTGGTTTTGCAACACTAACACAAGTGCGAAAAGTGGTTTACAACACGAACCCAATTGCGAAAAGTGGTTTTCAACACTAGCTTGAGTGCGGAAAGTGGTTTTCAATGCAAGCACAAGTGTGGAAATTGGTTTTGAAACAATAACACAAGTGTGGAAAGTGGTTTTCAACACGAGCGCAAGTGCGCCAAGTGGTTTTGCAAAACTAACCCAATGCTAAAAGTGGTTCTCAACATTAGCACGTTTGCGGAAAGTGGTTTTGCAACACAGGCACAAGTGTAGAACGTGGTTTTCAACATGATCGCAAGGGTGGAATGTGGTTTTGCAACACCAGCTCAAGTGCGCAGAGTGGTTTTCAACGCAAGCACAAGTGCGAAAAGTGGTTTTGCAACACGAACACAAGTGAGACAAATGGTTTTGCAACACTAACACAAGTGCATAAAGTGGTTTTGAACACGAACAGGAGCGCGAAAAGTGGTTTTCAACACGAGCTGAAGTGCAAAAAGTTGTTTTCAACGCCAGCACAATTGCGGAAAGTGTTTTTGCAATACTAGCACATGTATGAGAAGTGGTTTTAAATGCCAACACAAGTGTGGAAAGTGATTTTGCAACACTAACACAAGTGCAAAAAGTGGTTTTCAATGCCAGCACAAGTGCGAAAAGTTGTTCTGCAACACTAGCTCAAGTGCGGAAAGTGGTTTTCAATGCCAGCACAAGTGCAGAAAGTAGTTCTGCAACACTCGCTCAAGTGCGGAAAGTGGTTTTCAACACCAGCACAAGTGTGGAAAATGGTTTTGCAACACTAATACAAGCGCGAAAAGTGGTTTTGCAACACGAACACAAGTGCGAAAAGTGGTTTACAACAGTAGCACGAGTGCGGAAAGTGGTTTTGCAACACTAACCCAATTGCAAAAAGTGGTTTTCAACACGAGCACAAGTGCGACAAGTGGTTTTGCAACACTTACCCAATTGCGAAAAGTGGTTTTCAACATCAGCACGTGTGCGGAAAGTGGTTTTCAATGCCAGCACAAGTGTGGAAATTGGTTTTACAACACGAAGACAAATGCGAATTTAGGTTTTCAACACTAGCGAAAGTGCGAAAAGTGGTTCTGCAACACTAGCTCAAATGTGGAAAGTGGTTTTAAATGCTAGCACAAGTGCGGAAAGGCGTTCTGCAACACAGGCACAAGTGTAGAATGTGGTTTTCAACATGATCGCAAGGGTGGAAAGTGGTTTTCGACACCAGCACAAGTGGGGAAAATGGTTTTGCAACACCAACACAAGTGTTAAAAGTGGTTTTGCAACACTAACAGAAGTGCGAAAAGTGATTTTGCAACAATAACACAAGTGTGAATGTGGTTTTGCAATACTAGCACCTGTGTGAAAAATGGTTTTAAATGCCAGTACAAGTGTGGAAAGTGGTTTTGCAACACTAACACAAGTGCAAAAAGTGGTTTTCAATGCCAGCACCCGTGCGAAAAGTGGTTCTGCAACACCAGCTCAAGTGCGGAAAGTGGTTTTCAATGCCAGCACAAGTGCGGAAAGTAGTTCTGCAACACAAGCTCAAGTGCGGGAAATTGCTTTTGCAACACTAACACAAGTGCGAAAAGTGGTTTTGCAACACTAACACAAGTGCGAAAAGTGGTTTACAACAGTAGCACGAGTGCGGAAAGTGATTTTGCAACACTAACCCAATTGCAAAAAGTGGTTTTCAACACTAGGACAAGTGCGAAAAGTGGTTTTCAATGCCAGCACACATGTGGAAATTGGTTTTGCAACACGAAGACAAATGCGAGTTGTGGTTTTAAACACTAGCGCAAGTGCAAAAAGTGGTTTTGCTGCACTAACAGAAGTGTGAAATTGGTTCTGCAACACCAGCTCAAATGCGGAAAGTGGTATTCAACGCCAGCACAAGTGTGGAAAGTGGTTTTGCAACACTAACACAAGGGCGAAAAGTGGTTTGCAACACGAACCCAATTGCGAAAAGTGGTTTTCAACACTAGCTTGAGTGCGGAAAGTGGTTTGCAATTCAAGCACAAGTGTGGAAATTGGTTTTGAAACAATAACACAAGTGGGGAAAGTGGTTTTCAACACGAGCGCAAGTGCGACAAGTGGTTTTCATTGCCAGCCCAAGTGTGGAAATTGGTTTTGCAACACTAAGACAAATGCGAATTGTGGTTTTCAACACTAGCGCAAGTGTGAAAAGTGGTTTTGCAACACCAACACAATTGCAACAAGTGGTTTTCAACACAAACCAAAGAGTGAAAAGTTGTTTTCAACATTAACAGGAGTGCAAAAAGTGGTGTTGAACACCAGCTCAAGTGCGGAGAGTGGTTTTCAATGCCAGCAAAAGTGCGAAAAGTGGTTCTGCAACACTAGCTCAAATGTGGAAAGTGGTTTTCAATGCTAGCACAAGTGCGGAAAGTCGTTCTGCAACAGTAGCTCAAGTGCGGAAAGTGGTTTTCAACATGAGCACAAGTGGGGAAAATGGTTTTGCAACACCAACACAAGTGCTAAAAGTGGTTTTGCAACACTAACAGAAGTGCGAAAAGTGATTTTGCAACAATAACACAAGTGTGAATGTGGTTTTGCAACACTAAAACAAGTGCGATAAGTGGTTTTGAATGCCAGTACGAGTGCAGAAAGTGGTTTTTGCAACAATAACACGAGTGTGAAAAGTGGTTTTGCAACACTAACACAAGTGTGAAAGTGGTTTTGCGACACTTAAACAAGTGCGATAGGTGGTTTTCAAGGCCAGTACGAGTGCGGAAAGTTGTTTTTGCAACAATAACACAAGTGCGAAAAGTGGTTTTGCAACACTAACACAAGTGCAAAAAGTGGTTTTCAATGCCAGCACAAGTGCGAAAAGTGGTTCTGCAACACTAGCTCAAGTGCGGAAAGTGGTTTTCAATGCCAGCACAAGTGCAGACAGTAGTTCTGCAACACTAGTTCAAGTGCGGAAAGTGGTTTTCAGCACCAGCACAAGTGCGGAAAATGGTTTTGCAACACTATCACAAGTGCGAAAAGTGGTTTACAACAGTAGCACAAGTGCGGAAAGTGGTTTTGCAACACTAACCCAATTGCGAAAAGTGGTTCTGCAACACTAGCGCAAGTGCAAAAAGTGGTTTTGCTGCACTTACAGAAGTGTAATAGTGGTTCTCAACACCAGCTCAAGTGTGGAAAATGGTTTTCAACGCCAGCACAAGTGCGTAAAATGGTTTTGCAACACTATCACAAGTGCGAAAAGTGGTTTACAACAGTAGCACAAGTGTGGAAAGTGGTTTTGCAACACTAACCCAATTGCGAAAAGTGGTTTTCAACACTAGCACAAGTGCGGAAAGTGGTTTTCAATGCCAGCACACGTGTGGAAATTGGTTTTGCAACACGAAGACAAATGCTAGTTGTGGTTTTCAACACTAGCGCAAGTGCAAAAAGTGGTTTTGCTGCACTTACAGAAGTGTGAAAGTGGTTCTGCAACACCAGCTCAAGTGCGGAAAGTGGTATTCAACGCCAGCCCAAGTGTGGAAAGTGGTTTTGCAACACTAACACAATTGCAAAAAGTGGTATTCAACACCAGCACAAGTGCGGAAAGTAGTTCTGCAACACTAGCTCAAGTGCGGGAAAATGGTTTTGCAACACTAACACAAGTGCGAAAAGTGGTTTTGCAACACTAACACAAGTGCGAAAAGTGGTTTACAACACGAACCCAATTGCGAAAAGTGGTTTTCAACACTAGCTTGAGTGCGGAAAGTGGTTTTCAATGCAAGCACAAGTGTGGAAATTGGTTTTGAAACAATAACACAAGTGTGGAAAGTGGTTTTCAACACGAGCGCAAGTGCGCCAAGTGGTTTTGCAAAACTAACCCAATGCTAAAAGTGGTTCTCAACATTAGCACGTTTGCGGAAAGTGGTTTTGCAACACAGGCACAAGTGTAGAACGTGGTTTTCAACATGATCGCAAGGGTGGAATGTGGTTTTGCAACACCAGCTCAAGTGCGCAGAGTGGTTTTCAACGCAAGCACAAGTGCGAAAAGTGGTTTTGCAACACGAACACAAGTGAGACAAATGGTTTTGCAACACTAACACAAGTGCATAAAGTGGTTTTGAACACGAACAGGAGCGCGAAAAGTGGTTTTCAACACGAGCTGAAGTGCAAAAAGTTGTTTTCAACGCCAGCACAATTGCGGAAAGTGTTTTTGCAATACTAGCACATGTATGAGAAGTGGTTTTAAATGCCAACACAAGTGTGGAAAGTGATTTTGCAACACTAACACAAGTGCAAAAAGTGGTTTTCAATGCCAGCACAAGTGCGAAAAGTTGTTCTGCAACACTAGCTCAAGTGCGGAAAGTGGTTTTCAATGCCAGCACAAGTGCAGAAAGTAGTTCTGCAACACTCGCTCAAGTGCGGAAAGTGGTTTTCAACACCAGCACAAGTGTGGAAAATGGTTTTGCAACACTAATACAAGCGCGAAAAGTGGTTTTGCAACACGAACACAAGTGCGAAAAGTGGTTTACAACAGTAGCACGAGTGCGGAAAGTGGTTTTGCAACACTAACCCAATTGCGAAAAGTGGTTTTCAACACAAGCATAAGTGCGGAAAGTGGTTTACAATGCCAGCACATGTGTGGAAATTGGTTTTGCAACACGAAGACAAATGCGAGTTGTGGTTTTCAACACGAGTGCAAGTGCAAAAAGTGGATTTGCTGCACTAACAGAGTGTGAAAATGGTTCTGCAACACCAGCTCAAATGCGGAAAGTGGTATTCAACGCCAGCACAAGTGCGGAAAATGGTTTTGCAACACTAACACAAGTGCGAAAAGTGGTTTAAAACAGTAGCACAAGTGCAGAAAGTGGTTTTGCAATACTAACACAAGTGCGAAAAGTGGTTTTCAACACTAGCACAAGTGCGGAAAGTGGTTTTCAATGCCAGCACACGTGTGGAAATTGGTTTTGCAACACTAAGACAAATGCGAATTGTGGTTTTCAACACTAGCGCAAGTGTGAAAAGTGGTTTTGCAACACCAACACAATTGCAAAAAGTGGTTTTCAACACAAACCAAAGAGTGAAAAGTTGTTTTCAACATTAACAGGAGTGCAAAAAGTGGTGTTGAACACCAGCTCAAGTGCGGAGAGTGGTTTTCAATGCCAGCAAAAGTGCGAAAAGTGGTTCTGCAACACTAGCTCAAATGTGGAAAGTGGTTTTCAATGCTAGCACAAGTGCGGAAAGTCGTTCCGCAACAGTAGCTCAAGTGCGGAAAGTGGTTTTCAACATGAGCACAAGTGGGGAAAATGGTTTTGCAACACCAACACAAGTGCTAAAAGTGGTTTTGCAACACTAACAGAAGTGCGAAAAGTGATTTTGCAACAATAACACAAGTGTGAATGTGGTGTTGCAACACTAAAACAAGTGCGATAAGTGGTTTTGAATGCCAGTACGAGTGCAGAAAGTGGTTTTTGCAACAATAACACGAGTGTGAAAAGTGGTTTTGCAACACTAACACAAGTGTGAAAGTGGTTTTGCGACACTTAAACAAGTGCGATAGGTGGTTTTCAAGGCCAGTACGAGTGCGGAAAGTTGTTTTTGCAACAATAACACAAGTGCGAAAAGTGGTTTTGCAACACTAACACAAGTGCAAAAAGTGGTTTTCAATGCCAGCACAAGTGCGAAACGTGGTTCTGCAACACTAGCTCAAGTGCGGAAAGTGGTTTTCAATGCCAGCACAAGTGCGGACAGTAGTTCTGCAACACTAGTTCAAGTGCGGAAAGTGGTTTTCAGCACCAGCACAAGTGCGGAAAATGGTTTTGCAACACTATCACAAGTGCGAAAAGTGGTTTACAACAGTAGCACAAGTGCGGAAAGTGGTTTTGCAACACTAACCCAATTGCGAAAAGTGGTTCTGCAACACTAGCGCAAGTGCAAAAAGTGGTTTTGCTGCACTTACAGAAGTGTAATAGTGGTTCTCAACACCAGCTCAAGTGTGGAAAGTGGTTTTCAACGCCAGCACAAGTGCGTAAAATGGTTTTGCAACACTATCACAAGTGCGAAAAGTGGTTTACAACAGTAGCACAAGTGTGGAAAGTGGTTTTGCAACACTAACCCAATTGCGAAAAGTGGTTTTCAACACTAGCACAAGTGCGGAAAGTGGTTTTCAATGCCAGCACACGTGTGGAAATTGGTTTTGCAACACGAAGACAAATGCTAGTTGTGGTTTTCAACACTAGCGCAAGTGCAAAAAGTGGTTTTGCTGCACTTACAGAAGTGTGAAAGTGGTTCTGCAACACCAGCTCAAGTGCGGAAAGTGGGATTCAACGCCAGCCCAAGTGTGGAAAGTGGTTTTGCAACACTAACACAATTGCAAAAAGTGGTATTCAACACCAGCACAAGTGCGGAAAGTAGTTCTGCAACACTAGCTCAAGTGCGGGAAAGTGGTTTTGCAACACTAACACAAGTGCGAAAAGTGGTTTTGCAACACTAACACAAGTGCGAAAAGTGGTTTACAACACGAACCCAATTGCGAAAAGTGGTTTTCAACACTAGCTTGAGTGCGGAAAGTGGTTTTCAATGCAAGCACAAGTGTGGAAATTGGTTTTGAAACAATAACACAAGTGTGGAAAGTGGTTTTCAACACGAGCGCAAGTGCGCCAAGTGGTTTTGCAAAACTAACCCAATGCTAAAAGTGGTTCTCAACATTAGCACGTTTGCGGAAAGTGGTTTTCAATGCCAGCTCAAGTGTGGAAATTGGTTTTACAACACAAAGACAAATGCGAATCGTGGTTTTCAACACTAGCGCAATTGCAAAAAGTGATTTTCAACACAAGCCAAAGTGCGAAAAGTTGTTTTCAACACCAGCACAAGTGCGGACAGTGGTTTTGCAACACAGGCACAAGTGTAGAACGTGGTTTTCAACATGATCGCAAGGGTGGAATGTGGTTTTGCAACACCAGCTCAAGTGCGCAGAGTGGTTTTCAACGCAAGCACAAGTGCGAAAAGTGGTTTTGCAACACGAACACAAGTGAGACAAATGGTTTTGCAACACTAACACAAGTGCATAAAGTGGTTTTGAACACGAACAGGAGCGCGAAAAGTGGTTTTCAACACGAGCTGAAGTGCAAAAAGTTGTTTTCAACGCCAGCACAATTGCGGAAAGTGTTTTTGCAATACTAGCACATGTATGAGAAGTGGTTTTAAATGCCAACACAAGTGTGGAAAGTGATTTTGCAACACTAACACAAGTGCAAAAAGTGGTTTTCAATGCCAGCACAAGTGCGAAAAGTTGTTCTGCAACACTAGCTCAAGTGCGGAAAGTGGTTTTCAATGCCAGCACAAGTGCAGAAAGTAGTTCTGCAACACTCGCTCAAGTGCGGAAAGTGGTTTTCAACACCAGCACAAGTGTGGAAAATGGTTTTGCAACACTAATACAAGCGCGAAAAGTGGTTTTGCAACACGAACACAAGTGCGAAAAGTGGTTTACAACAGTAGCACGAGTGCGGAAAGTGGTTTTGCAACACTAACCCAATTGCGAAAAGTGGTTTTCAACACAAGCATAAGTGCGGAAAGTGGTTTACAATGCCAGCACATGTGTGGAAATTGGTTTTGCAACACGAAGACAAATGCGAGTTGTGGTTTTCAACACGAGTGCAAGTGCAAAAAGTGGATTTGCTGCACTAACAGAGTGTGAAAATGGTTCTGCAACACCAGCTCAAATGCGGAAAGTGGTATTCAACGCCAGCACAAGTGCGGAAAATGGTTTTGCAACACTAACACAAGTGCGAAAAGTGGTTTAAAACAGTAGCACAAGTGCAGAAAGTGGTTTTGCAATACTAACACAAGTGCGAAAAGTGGTTTTCAACACTAGCACAAGTGCAGAAAGTGGTTTTCAATGCCAGCACACGTGTGGAAATTGGTTTTGCAACACGAAGACAAATGCGAGTTGTGGTTTTCAACACTAGCGCAAGTGCAAAAAGTGGTTTTGCTGCACAAACAGAGTGTAAAAGTGGTTCTCAACACCAGCTCAAGTGCGGAAAGTGGTTTTCAACGCAAGCACAAGTGCGGAAAAAGGTTTTGCAACACTATCACAAGGGCGAAAAGTGGTTTACAACAGTAGCACAAGTGCGGAAAGTGGTTTTGCAACCTTAACACAATTGCGAAAAGTGGTTTTCAACACTAGCACAAGTGCGGAAAGTGGTTTTCAATGCCAGCACACGTGTGGAAATTGGTTTTGCATCACGAAGACAAATGCGAGTTGTGGTTTTAAACACTAGCGCAAGTGCAAAAAGTGGTTTTGCTGCACTAACAGAAGTGTGAAATTGGTTCTGCAACACCAGCTCAAATGCGGAAAGTGGTATTCAATGCCAGCACAAGTGTGGAAAGTGGTTTTGCAACACTAACACAAGGGCGAAAAGTGGTTTGCAACACGAACCCAATTGCAAAAAGTGGTTTTCAATTCAAGCGCAAGTGTGGAAATTGGTTTTGAAACAATAACACAAGTGTGGAAAGTGGTTTTCAACACGAGCGCAAGTGCGACAAGTGGTTTTGCAAAAGTAACCCAATTGCGAAAAGTGGTTTTCAACATTAGCGCGACTGCGGAAAGTGGTTTTCATTGCCAGCCCAAGTGTGGAAATTGGTTTTGCAACACTAAGACAAATGCGAGTTGTGGTTTTCAACACTAGCGCAAGTGTGAAAAGTGGTTTTGCAACACCAACACAATTGCAAAAAGTGGTTTTCAACACAAACCAAAGAGTGAAAAGTTGTTTTCAACATTAACAGGAGTGCAAAAAGTGGTGTTCAACACCAGCTCAAGTGCGGAGAGTGGTTTTCAACGCCAGCACAAGTGCGAAAAGTGGTTTTGCAACACTAGCTCAAATGTGGAAAGTGGTTTTCAATGCTAGCACAAGTGCGGAAAGTCGTTCTGCAACAGTAGCTCAAGTGCGGAAAGTGGTTTTCAACACCAGCACAAGTGGGGAAAATGGTTTTGCAACACCAACACAAGTGCTAAAAGTGGTTTTGCAACACTAACAGAAGTGCGAAAAGTGATTTTGCAACAATAACACAAGTGTGAATGTGGTTTTGCAACACTAAAACAAGTGCGATAAGTGCTTTTGAATGCCAGTACGAGTGCAGAAAGTGGTTTTTGCAACAATAACACGAGTGTGAAAAGTGGTTTTGCCACACTAACACAAGTGTAAAAGTGGTTTTGCAATACTAACACAAGTGCGATAGGTAGTTTTCAAGGCCAGCACGAGTGCGGAATGTTGTTTTTGCAACAATAACACAAGTGCGAAAAGTGGTTTTGCAACACTAACACAAGTGCAAAAAGTGGTTTTCAATGCCAGCACAAGTGCGAAAAGTGGTTCTGCAACACTAGCTCAAGTGCGGAAAGTGGTTTTCAATGCCAGCACAAGTGCGGACAATAGTTCTGCAACACTAGTTCAAGTGCGGAAAGTGGTTTTCAGCACCAGCACAAGTGCGGAAAATGGTTTTGCAACACTATCACAAGTGCGAAAAGTGGTTTACAACAGTAGCACAAGTGCGGAAAGTGGTTTTGCAACACTAACCCAATTGCGAAAAGTGGTTCTGCAACACTAGCGCAAGTGCAAAAAGTGGTTTTGCTGCACTTACAGAAGTGTAATAGTGGTTCTCAACACCAGCTCAAGTGTGGAAAGTGGTTTTCAACGCCAGCACAAGTGCGGAAAATGGTTTTGCAACACTATCACAAGTGCGAAAAGTGGTTTACAACAGTAGCACAAGTGCGGAAAGTGGTTTTGCAACACTAACCCAATTGCGAAAAGTGGTTTTCAACACTAGCACAAGTGGGGAAAGTGGTTTTCAATGCCAGCACACGTGTGGAAATTGGTTTTGCAACACGAAGACAAATGCGAGTTGTGGTTTTCAACACTAGCGCAAGTGCAAAAAGTGGTTTTGCTGCACTTACAGAAGTGTGAAAGTGGTTTTGCAACACTAACACAAGTGCGAACGTGGTTTTGCAACACTAACACAAGTGTGAAAGTGGTTTGCAACAATAACACAAGTGCGATAAGTGGTTTTCAATGCCAGTACGAATGCGGAAAGTGGTTTTTGCAACAATAACACGTGCGAAAAGTGGTTTTGCAACACAAGCACGAGTGCAGAAAGTGGTTTTCAACGCCAGCATAAGTGTGGAAATTGGTTTTTGCAACACTAACACAAATGCGAATAATGGTTTGCAACACTATCACGAGTGCGGAAAGTGGTTTGCAACACTAAAACTAGTGTAGAAAGTGATTTTCAACACGAGCACAAGTGCGACAAGTGGTTTTGCAACACTTACCCAATTGCGAAAAGTGCTTTTCAACATCAGCACGTGTGCGGAAAGTGGTTTTCAATGCCAGCACAAGTGTGGAAATTGGTTTTACAACACGAAGACAAATGCGAATTTAGGTTTTCAACACTAGCGAAAGTGCGAAAAGTGGTTCTGCAACACTAGCTCAAATGTGGAAAGTGGTTTTCAATGCTAGCACAAGTGCGGAAAGTCGTTCTGCAACACAGGCACAACTGTAGAATGTGGTTTTCAACATGATCGCAAGGGTGGAAAGTGGTTTTCAACACCAGCACAAGTGGGGAAAATGGTTTTGCAACACCAACACAAGTGTTAAAAGTGGTTTTGCAACACTAACAGAAGTGCGAAAAGTGATTTTGCAACAATAACACAAGTGTGAATGTGGTTTTGCAATACTAGCACATGTGTGAAAAATGGTTTTAAATGCCAGCACAAGTGTGGAAAGTGGTTTTGCAACACTAACACAAGTGCAAAAAGTGGTTTTCAATGCCAGCACCCGTGCGAAAAGTGGTTCTGCAACACCAGCTCAAGTGCGGAAAGTGGTTTTCAATGCCAGCACAAGTGCGGAAAGTAGTTCTGCAACACAAGCTCAAGTGCGGGAAATTGGTTTTGCAACACTAACACAAGTGCGAAAAGTGGTTTTGCAACACTAACACAAGTGCGAAAAGTGGTTTACAACAGTAGCATCAGTGCGGAAAGTGATTTTGCAACACTAACCCAATTGCAAAAAGTGGTTTTCAACACTAGGACAAGTGCGAAAAGTGGTTTTCAATGCCAGCACACAAGTGGAAATTGGTTTTGCAACACGAAGACAAATGCGAGTTGTGGTTTTAAACACTAGCGCAAGTGCAAAAAGTGGTTTTGCTGCACTAACAGAAGTGTGAAATTGGTTCTGCAACACCAGCTCAAATGCGGAAAGTGGTATTCAACGCCAGCACAAGTGTGGAAAGTGGTTTTGCAACACTAACACAAGGGCGAAAAGTGGTTTGCAACACGAACCCAATTGCGAAAAGTGGTTTTCAACACTAGCTTGAGTGCGGAAAGTGGTTTGCAATTCAAGCACAAGTGTGGAAATTGGTTTTGAAACAATAACACAAGTGTGGAAAGTGGTTTTCAACACGAGCGCAAGTGCGACAAGTGGTTTCCATTGCCAGCCCAAGTGTGGAAATTGGTTTTGCAACACTAAGACAAATGCGAATTGTGGTTTTCAACACGAGCGCAAGTGTGAAAAGTGGTTTTGCAACACCAACACAATTGCAAAAATTGGTTTCAACACAAACCAAAGAGTGAAAAGTTGTTTTCAACATTAACAGGAGTGCAAAAAGTGGTGTTCAACACCAGCTCAAGTGCGGAGAGTGGTTTTCAACGCCAGCAAAAGTGTGAAAAGTGGTTCTGCAACACTAGCTCAAATGTGGAAAGTGGTTTTCAATGCTAGCACAAGTGCGGAAAGTCGTTCTGCAACAGTAGCTCAAGTGCGGAAAGTGGTTTTCAACATGAGCACAAGTGGGGAAAATGGTTTTGCAACACCAACACAAGTGTTAAAGTGGTTTTGCAACACTAACAGAAGTGCGAAAAGTGATTTTGCAACAATAACACAAGTGTGAATGTGGTTTTGCAACACTAAAACAAGTGCGATAAGTGCTTTTGAATGCCAGTACGAGTGCAGAAAGTGGTTTTTGCAACAATAACACGAGTGTGAAAAGTGGTTTTGCCACACTAACACAAGTGTGAAAGTGGTTTTGCAATACTAACACAAGTGCGATAGGTAGTTTTCAAGGCCAGTACGAGTGCGGAAAGTTGTTTTTGCAACAATAACACAAGTGCGAAAAGTGGTTTTGCAACACTAACACAAGTGCAAAAAGTGGTTTTCAATGCCAGCACAAGTGCGAAAAGTGGTTCTGCAACACTAGCTCAAGTGCGGAAAGTGGTTTTCAATGCCAGCACAAGTGCGGACAGTAGTTCTGCAACACTAGTTCAAGTGCGGAAAGTGGTTTTCAGCACCAGCACAAGTGCGGAAAATGGTTTTGCAACACTATCACAAGTGCGAAAAGTGGATTACAACAGAAGCACAAGTGCGGAAAGTGGTTTTGCAACACTAACCCAATTGCGAAAAGTGGTTCTGCAACACTAGCGCAAGTGCAAAAAGTGGGTTTGCTGCACTTACAGAAGTGTAATAGTGGTTCTCAACACCAGCTCAAGTGTGGAAAGTGGTTTTCAACGCCAGCACAAGTGCGGAAAATGGTTTTGCAACACTATCACAAGTGCGAAAAGTGGTTTACAACAGTAGCACAAGTGCGGAAAGTGGTTTTGCAACACTAACCCAATTGCGAAAAGTGGTTTTCAACACTAGCACAAGTGCGGAAAGTGGTTTTCAATGCCAGCACACATGTGGAAATTGGTTTTGCAACACGAAGACAAATGCGAGTTGTGGTTTTAAACACTAGCGCAAGTGCAAAAAGTGGTTTTGCTGCACTAACAGAAGTGTGAAATTGGTTCTGCAACACCAGCTCAAATGCGGAAAGTGGTATTCAACGCCAGCACAAGTGTGGAAAGTGGTTTTGCAACACTAACACAAGGGCGAAAAGTGGTTTGCAACACGAACCCAATTGCGAAAAGTGGTTTTCAACACTAGCTTGAGTGCGGAAAGTGGTTTGCAATTCAAGCACAAGTGTGGAAATTGGTTTTGAAACAATAACACAAGTGGGGAAAGTGGTTTTCAACACGAGCGCAAGTGCGACAAGTGGTTTTCATTGCCAGCCCAAGTGTGGAAATTGGTTTTGCAACACTAAGACAAATGCGAATTGTGGTTTTCAACACTAGCGCAAGTGTGAAAAGTGGTTTTGCAACACCAACACAATTGCAACAAGTGGTTTTCAACACAAACCAAAGAGTGAAAAGTTGTTTTCAACATTAACAGGAGTGCAAAAAGTGGTGTTGAACACCAGCTCAAGTGCGGAGAGTGGTTTTCAATGCCAGCAAAAGTGCGAAAAGTGGTTCTGCAACACTAGCTCAAATGTGGAAAGTGGTTTTCAATGCTAGCACAAGTGCGGAAAGTCGTTCTGCAACAGTAGCTCAAGTGCGGAAAGTGGTTTTCAACATGAGCACAAGTGGGGAAAATGGTTTTGCAACACCAACACAAGTGCTAAAAGTGGTTTTGCAACACTAACAGAAGTGCGAAAAGTGATTTTGCAACAATAACACAAGTGTGAATGTGGTTTTGCAACACTAAAACAAGTGCGATAAGTGGTTTTGAATGCCAGTACGAGTGCAGAAAGTGGTTTTTGCAACAATAACACGAGTGTGAAAAGTGGTTTTGCAACACTAACACAAGTGTGAAAGTGGTTTTGCGACACTTAAACAAGTGCGATAGGTGGTTTTCAAGGCCAGTACGAGTGCGGAAAGTTGTTTTTGCAACAATAACACAAGTGCGAAAAGTGGTTTTGCAACACTAACACAAGTGCAAAAAGTGGTTTTCAATGCCAGCACAAGTGCGAAAAGTGGTTCTGCAACACTAGCTCAAGTGCGGAAAGTGGTTTTCAATGCCAGCACAAGTGCAGACAGTAGTTCTGCAACACTAGTTCAAGTGCGGAAAGTGGTTTTCAGCACCAGCACAAGTGCGGAAAATGGTTTTGCAACACTATCACAAGTGCGAAAAGTGGTTTACAACAGTAGCACAAGTGCGGAAAGTGGTTTTGCAACACTAACCCAATTGCGAAAAGTGGTTCTGCAACACTAGCGCAAGTGCAAAAAGTGGTTTTGCTGCACTTACAGAAGTGTAATAGTGGTTCTCAACACCAGCTCAAGTGTGGAAAATGGTTTTCAACGCCAGCACAAGTGCGTAAAATGGTTTTGCAACACTATCACAAGTGCGAAAAGTGGTTTACAACAGTAGCACAAGTGTGGAAAGTGGTTTTGCAACACTAACCCAATTGCGAAAAGTGGTTTTCAACACTAGCACAAGTGCGGAAAGTGGTTTTCAATGCCAGCACACGTGTGGAAATTGGTTTTGCAACACGAAGACAAATGCTAGTTGTGGTTTTCAACACTAGCGCAAGTGCAAAAAGTGGTTTTGCTGCACTTACAGAAGTGTGAAAGTGGTTCTGCAACACCAGCTCAAGTGCGGAAAGTGGTATTCAACGCCAGCCCAAGTGTGGAAAGTGGTTTTGCAACACTAACACAATTGCAAAAAGTGGTATTCAACACCAGCACAAGTGCGGAAAGTAGTTCTGCAACACTAGCTCAAGTGCGGGAAAGTGGTTTTGCAACACTAACACAAGTGCGAAAAGTGGTTTTGCAACACTAACACAAGTGCGAAAAGTGGTTTACAACACGAACCCAATTGCGAAAAGTGGTTTTCAACACTAGCTTGAGTGCGGAAAGTGGTTTTCAATGCAAGCACAAGTGTGGAAATTGGTTTTGAAACAATAACACAAGTGTGGAAAGTGGTTTTCAACACGAGCGCAAGTGCGCCAAGTGGTTTTGCAAAACTAACCCAATGCTAAAAGTGGTTCTCAACATTAGCACGTTTGCGGAAAGTGGTTTTGCAACACAGGCACAAGTGTAGAACGTGGTTTTCAACATGATCGCAAGGGTGGAATGTGGTTTTGCAACACCAGCTCAAGTGCGCAGAGTGGTTTTCAACGCAAGCACAAGTGCGAAAAGTGGTTTTGCAACACGAACACAAGTGAGACAAATGGTTTTGCAACACTAACACAAGTGCATAAAGTGGTTTTGAACACGAACAGGAGCGCGAAAAGTGGTTTTCAACACGAGCTGAAGTGCAAAAAGTTGTTTTCAACGCCAGCACAATTGCGGAAAGTGTTTTTGCAATACTAGCACATGTATGAGAAGTGGTTTTAAATGCCAACACAAGTGTGGAAAGTGATTTTGCAACACTAACACAAGTGCAAAAAGTGGTTTTCAATGCCAGCACAAGTGCGAAAAGTTGTTCTGCAACACTAGCTCAAGTGCGGAAAGTGGTTTTCAATGCCAGCACAAGTGCAGAAAGTAGTTCTGCAACACTCGCTCAAGTGCGGAAAGTGGTTTTCAACACCAGCACAAGTGTGGAAAATGGTTTTGCAACACTAATACAAGCGCGAAAAGTGGTTTTGCAACACGAACACAAGTGCGAAAAGTGGTTTACAACAGTAGCACGAGTGCGGAAAGTGGTTTTGCAACACTAACCCAATTGCGAAAAGTGGTTTTCAACACAAGCATAAGTGCGGAAAGTGGTTTACAATGCCAGCACATGTGTGGAAATTGGTTTTGCAACACGAAGACAAATGCGAGTTGTGGTTTTCAACACGAGTGCAAGTGCAAAAAGTGGATTTGCTGCACTAACAGAGTGTGAAAATGGTTCTGCAACACCAGCTCAAATGCGGAAAGTGGTATTCAACGCCAGCACAAGTGCGGAAAATGGTTTTGCAACACTAACACAAGTGCGAAAAGTGGTTTAAAACAGTAGCACAAGTGCAGAAAGTGGTTTTGCAATACTAACACAAGTGCGAAAAGTGGTTTTCAACACTAGCACAAGTGCGGAAAGTGGTTTTCAATGCCAGCACACGTGTGGAAATTGGTTTTGCAACACTAAGACAAATGCGAATTGTGGTTTTCAACACTAGCGCAAGTGTGAAAAGTGGTTTTGCAACACCAACACAATTGCAAAAAGTGGTTTTCAACACAAACCAAAGAGTGAAAAGTTGTTTTCAACATTAACAGGAGTGCAAAAAGTGGTGTTGAACACCAGCTCAAGTGCGGAGAGTGGTTTTCAATGCCAGCAAAAGTGCGAAAAGTGGTTCTGCAACACTAGCTCAAATGTGGAAAGTGGTTTTCAATGCTAGCACAAGTGCGGAAAGTCGTTCTGCAACAGTAGCTCAAGTGCGGAAAGTGGTTTTCAACATGAGCACAAGTGGGGAAAATGGTTTTGCAACACCAACACAAGTGCTAAAAGTGGTTTTGCAACACTAACAGAAGTGCGAAAAGTGATTTTGCAACAATAACACAAGTGTGAATGTGGTTTTGCAACACTAAAACAAGTGCGATAAGTGGTTTTGAATGCCAGTACGAGTGCAGAAAGTGGTTTTTGCAACAATAACACGAGTGTGAAAAGTGGTTTTGCAACACTAACACAAGTGTGAAAGTGGTTTTGCGACACTTAAACAAGTGCGATAGGTGGTTTTCAAGGCCAGTACGAGTGCGGAAAGTTGTTTTTGCAACAATAACACAAGTGCGAAAAGTGGTTTTGCAACACTAACACAAGTGCAAAAAGTGGTTTTCAATGCCAGCACAAGTGCGAAACGTGGTTCTGCAACACTAGCTCAAGTGCGGAAAGTGGTTTTCAATGCCAGCACAAGTGCGGACAGTAGTTCTGCAACACTAGTTCAAGTGCGGAAAGTGGTTTTCAGCACCAGCACAAGTGCGGAAAATGGTTTTGCAACACTATCACAAGTGCGAAAAGTGGTTTACAACAGTAGCACAAGTGCGGAAAGTGGTTTTGCAACACTAACCCAATTGCGAAAAGTGGTTCTGCAACACTAGCGCAAGTGCAAAAAGTGGTTTTGCTGCACTTACAGAAGTGTAATAGTGGTTCTCAACACCAGCTCAAGTGTGGAAAGTGGTTTTCAACGCCAGCACAAGTGCGTAAAATGGTTTTGCAACACTATCACAAGTGCGAAAAGTGGTTTACAACAGTAGCACAAGTGTGGAAAGTGGTTTTGCAACACTAACCCAATTGCGAAAAGTGGTTTTCAACACTAGCACAAGTGCGGAAAGTGGTTTTCAATGCCAGCACACGTGTGGAAATTGGTTTTGCAACACGAAGACAAATGCTAGTTGTGGTTTTCAACACTAGCGCAAGTGCAAAAAGTGGTTTTGCTGCACTTACAGAAGTGTGAAAGTGGTTCTGCAACACCAGCTCAAGTGCGGAAAGTGGGATTCAACGCCAGCCCAAGTGTGGAAAGTGGTTTTGCAACACTAACACAATTGCAAAAAGTGGTATTCAACACCAGCACAAGTGCGGAAAGTAGTTCTGCAACACTAGCTCAAGTGCGGGAAAGTGGTTTTGCAACACTAACACAAGTGCGAAAAGTGGTTTTGCAACACTAACACAAGTGCGAAAAGTGGTTTACAACACGAACCCAATTGCGAAAAGTGGTTTTCAACACTAGCTTGAGTGCGGAAAGTGGTTTTCAATGCAAGCACAAGTGTGGAAATTGGTTTTGAAACAATAACACAAGTGTGGAAAGTGGTTTTCAACACGAGCGCAAGTGCGCCAAGTGGTTTTGCAAAACTAACCCAATGCTAAAAGTGGTTCTCAACATTAGCACGTTTGCGGAAAGTGGTTTTCAATGCCAGCTCAAGTGTGGAAATTGGTTTTACAACACAAAGACAAATGCGAATCGTGGTTTTCAACACTAGCGCAATTGCAAAAAGTGATTTTCAACACAAGCCAAAGTGCGAAAAGTTGTTTTCAACACCAGCACAAGTGCGGACAGTGGTTTTGCAACACAGGCACAAGTGTAGAACGTGGTTTTCAACATGATCGCAAGGGTGGAATGTGGTTTTGCAACACCAGCTCAAGTGCGCAGAGTGGTTTTCAACGCAAGCACAAGTGCGAAAAGTGGTTTTGCAACACGAACACAAGTGAGACAAATGGTTTTGCAACACTAACACAAGTGCATAAAGTGGTTTTGAACACGAACAGGAGCGCGAAAAGTGGTTTTCAACACGAGCTGAAGTGCAAAAAGTTGTTTTCAACGCCAGCACAATTGCGGAAAGTGTTTTTGCAATACTAGCACATGTATGAGAAGTGGTTTTAAATGCCAACACAAGTGTGGAAAGTGATTTTGCAACACTAACACAAGTGCAAAAAGTGGTTTTCAATGCCAGCACAAGTGCGAAAAGTTGTTCTGCAACACTAGCTCAAGTGCGGAAAGTGGTTTTCAATGCCAGCACAAGTGCAGAAAGTAGTTCTGCAACACTCGCTCAAGTGCGGAAAGTGGTTTTCAACACCAGCACAAGTGTGGAAAATGGTTTTGCAACACTAATACAAGCGCGAAAAGTGGTTTTGCAACACGAACACAAGTGCGAAAAGTGGTTTACAACAGTAGCACGAGTGCGGAAAGTGGTTTTGCAACACTAACCCAATTGCGAAAAGTGGTTTTCAACACAAGCATAAGTGCGGAAAGTGGTTTACAATGCCAGCACATGTGTGGAAATTGGTTTTGCAACACGAAGACAAATGCGAGTTGTGGTTTTCAACACGAGTGCAAGTGCAAAAAGTGGATTTGCTGCACTAACAGAGTGTGAAAATGGTTCTGCAACACCAGCTCAAATGCGGAAAGTGGTATTCAACGCCAGCACAAGTGCGGAAAATGGTTTTGCAACACTAACACAAGTGCGAAAAGTGGTTTAAAACAGTAGCACAAGTGCAGAAAGTGGTTTTGCAATACTAACACAAGTGCGAAAAGTGGTTTTCAACACTAGCACAAGTGCAGAAAGTGGTTTTCAATGCCAGCACACGTGTGGAAATTGGTTTTGCAACACGAAGACAAATGCGAGTTGTGGTTTTCAACACTAGCGCAAGTGCAAAAAGTGGTTTTGCTGCACAAACAGAGTGTAAAAGTGGTTCTCAACACCAGCTCAAGTGCGGAAAGTGGTTTTCAACGCAAGCACAAGTGCGGAAAAAGGTTTTGCAACACTATCACAAGGGCGAAAAGTGGTTTACAACAGTAGCACAAGTGCGGAAAGTGGTTTTGCAACCTTAACACAATTGCGAAAAGTGGTTTTCAACACTAGCACAAGTGCGGAAAGTGGTTTTCAATGCCAGCACACGTGTGGAAATTGGTTTTGCATCACGAAGACAAATGCGAGTTGTGGTTTTAAACACTAGCGCAAGTGCAAAAAGTGGTTTTGCTGCACTAACAGAAGTGTGAAATTGGTTCTGCAACACCAGCTCAAATGCGGAAAGTGGTATTCAATGCCAGCACAAGTGTGGAAAGTGGTTTTGCAACACTAACACAAGGGCGAAAAGTGGTTTGCAACACGAACCCAATTGCAAAAAGTGGTTTTCAATTCAAGCGCAAGTGTGGAAATTGGTTTTGAAACAATAACACAAGTGTGGAAAGTGGTTTTCAACACGAGCGCAAGTGCGACAAGTGGTTTTGCAAAAGTAACCCAATTGCGAAAAGTGGTTTTCAACATTAGCGCGACTGCGGAAAGTGGTTTTCATTGCCAGCCCAAGTGTGGAAATTGGTTTTGCAACACTAAGACAAATGCGAATTGTGGTTTTCAACACTAGCGCAAGTGTGAAAAGTGGTTTTGCAACACCAACACAATTGCAAAAAGTGGTTTTCAACACAAACCAAAGAGTGAAAAGTTGTTTTCAACATTAACAGGAGTGCAAAAAGTGGTGTTCAACACCAGCTCAAGTGCGGAGAGTGGTTTTCAACGCCAGCACAAGTGCGAAAAGTGGTTTTGCAACACTAGCTCAAATGTGGAAAGTGGTTTTCAATGCTAGCACAAGTGCGGAAAGTCGTTCTGCAACAGTAGCTCAAGTGCGGAAAGTGGTTTTCAACACCAGCACAAGTGGGGAAAATGGTTTTGCAACACCAACACAAGTGCTAAAAGTGGTTTTGCAACACTAACAGAAGTGCGAAAAGTGATTTTGCAACAATAACACAAGTGTGAATGTGGTTTTGCAACACTAAAACAAGTGCGATAAGTGCTTTTGAATGCCAGTACGAGTGCAGAAAGTGGTTTTTGCAACAATAACACGAGTGTGAAAAGTGGTTTTGCCACACTAACACAAGTGTAAAAGTGGTTTTGCAATACTAACACAAGTGCGATAGGTAGTTTTCAAGGCCAGCACGAGTGCGGAATGTTGTTTTTGCAACAATAACACAAGTGCGAAAAGTGGTTTTGCAACACTAACACAAGTGCAAAAAGTGGTTTTCAATGCCAGCACAAGTGCGAAAAGTGGTTCTGCAACACTAGCTCAAGTGCGGAAAGTGGTTTTCAATGCCAGCACAAGTGCGGACAATAGTTCTGCAACACTAGTTCAAGTGCGGAAAGTGGTTTTCAGCACCAGCACAAGTGCGGAAAATGGTTTTGCAACACTATCACAAGTGCGAAAAGTGGTTTACAACAGTAGCACAAGTGCGGAAAGTGGTTTTGCAACACTAACCCAATTGCGAAAAGTGGTTCTGCAACACTAGCGCAAGTGCAAAAAGTGGTTTTGCTGCACTTACAGAAGTGTAATAGTGGTTCTCAACACCAGCTCAAGTGTGGAAAGTGGTTTTCAACGCCAGCACAAGTGCGGAAAATGGTTTTGCAACACTATCACAAGTGCGAAAAGTGGTTTACAACAGTAGCACAAGTGCGGAAAGTGGTTTTGCAACACTAACCCAATTGCGAAAAGTGGTTTTCAACACTAGCACAAGTGGGGAAAGTGGTTTTCAATGCCAGCACACGTGTGGAAATTGGTTTTGCAACACGAAGACAAATGCGAGTTGTGGTTTTCAACACTAGCGCAAGTGCAAAAAGTGGTTTTGCTGCACTTACAGAAGTGTGAAAGTGGTTTTGCAACACTAACACAAGTGCGAACGTGGTTTTGCAACACTAACACAAGTGTGAAAGTGGTTTGCAACAATAACACAAGTGCGATAAGTGGTTTTCAATGCCAGTACGAATGCGGAAAGTGGTTTTTGCAACAATAACACGTGCGAAAAGTGGTTTTGCAACACAAGCACGAGTGCAGAAAGTGGTTTTCAACGCCAGCATAAGTGTGGAAATTGGTTTTTGCAACACTAACACAAATGCGAATAATGGATTGCAACACTATCACGAGTGCGGAAAGTGGTTTGCAACACTAAAACTAGTGTAGAAAGTGATTTTCAACACGAGCACAAGTGCGACAAGTGGTTTTGCAACACTTACCCAATTGCGAAAAGTGCTTTTCAACATCAGCACGTGTGCGGAAAGTGGTTTTCAATGCCAGCACAAGTGTGGAAATTGGTTTTACAACACGAAGACAAATGCGAATTTAGGTTTTCAACACTAGCGAAAGTGCGAAAAGTGGTTCTGCAACACTAGCTCAAATGTGGAAAGTGGTTTTCAATGCTAGCACAAGTGCGGAAAGTCGTTCTGCAACACAGGCACAACTGTAGAATGTGGTTTTCAACATGATCGCAAGGGTGGAAAGTGGTTTTCAACACCAGCACAAGTGGGGAAAATGGTTTTGCAACACCAACACAAGTGTTAAAAGTGGTTTTGCAACACTAACAGAAGTGCGAAAAGTGATTTTGCAACAATAACACAAGTGTGAATGTGGTTTTGCAATACTAGCACATGTGTGAAAAATGGTTTTAAATGCCAGCACAAGTGTGGAAAGTGGTTTTGCAACACTAACACAAGTGCAAAAAGTGGTTTTCAATGCCAGCACCCGTGCGAAAAGTGGTTCTGCAACACCAGCTCAAGTGCGGAAAGTGGTTTTCAATGCCAGCACAAGTGCGGAAAGTAGTTCTGCAACACAAGCTCAAGTGCGGGAAATTGGTTTTGCAACACTAACACAAGTGCGAAAAGTGGTTTTGCAACACTAACACAAGTGCGAAAAGTGGTTTACAACAGTAGCATCAGTGCGGAAAGTGATTTTGCAACACTAACCCAATTGCAAAAAGTGGTTTTCAACACTAGGACAAGTGCGAAAAGTGGTTTTCAATGCCAGCACACAAGTGGAAATTGGTTTTGCAACACGAAGACAAATGCGAGTTGTGGTTTTAAACACTAGCGCAAGTGCAAAAAGTGGTTTTGCTGCACTAACAGAAGTGTGAAATTGGTTCTGCAACACCAGCTCAAATGCGGAAAGTGGTATTCAACGCCAGCACAAGTGTGGAAAGTGGTTTTGCAACACTAACACAAGGGCGAAAAGTGGTTTGCAACACGAACCCAATTGCGAAAAGTGGTTTTCAACACTAGCTTGAGTGCGGAAAGTGGTTTGCAATTCAAGCACAAGTGTGGAAATTGGTTTTGAAACAATAACACAAGTGTGGAAAGTGGTTTTCAACACGAGCGCAAGTGCGACAAGTGGTTTCCATTGCCAGCCCAAGTGTGGAAATTGGTTTTGCAACACTAAGACAAATGCGAATTGTGGTTTTCAACACGAGCGCAAGTGTGAAAAGTGGTTTTGCAACACCAACACAATTGCAAAAATTGGTTTCAACACAAACCAAAGAGTGAAAAGTTGTTTTCAACATTAACAGGAGTGCAAAAAGTGGTGTTCAACACCAGCTCAAGTGCGGAGAGTGGTTTTCAACGCCAGCAAAAGTGTGAAAAGTGGTTCTGCAACACTAGCTCAAATGTGGAAAGTGGTTTTCAATGCTAGCACAAGTGCGGAAAGTCGTTCTGCAACAGTAGCTCAAGTGCGGAAAGTGGTTTTCAACATGAGCACAAGTGGGGAAAATGGTTTTGCAACACCAACACAAGTGTTAAAGTGGTTTTGCAACACTAACAGAAGTGCGAAAAGTGATTTTGCAACAATAACACAAGTGTGAATGTGGTTTTGCAACACTAAAACAAGTGCGATAAGTGCTTTTGAATGCCAGTACGAGTGCAGAAAGTGGTTTTTGCAACAATAACACGAGTGTGAAAAGTGGTTTTGCCACACTAACACAAGTGTGAAAGTGGTTTTGCAATACTAACACAAGTGCGATAGGTAGTTTTCAAGGCCAGTACGAGTGCGGAAAGTTGTTTTTGCAACAATAACACAAGTGCGAAAAGTGGTTTTGCAACACTAACACAAGTGCAAAAAGTGGTTTTCAATGCCAGCACAAGTGCGAAAAGTGGTTCTGCAACACTAGCTCAAGTGCGGAAAGTGGTTTTCAATGCCAGCACAAGTGCGGACAGTAGTTCTGCAACACTAGTTCAAGTGCGGAAAGTGGTTTTCAGCACCAGCACAAGTGCGGAAAATGGTTTTGCAACACTATCACAAGTGCGAAAAGTGGTTTACAACAGTAGCACAAGTGCGGAAAGTGGTTTTGCAACACTAACCCAATTGCGAAAAGTGGTTCTGCAACACTAGCGCAAGTGCAAAAAGTGGGTTTGCTGCACTTACAGAAGTGTAATAGTGGTTCTCAACACCAGCTCAAGTGTGGAAAGTGGTTTTCAACGCCAGCACAAGTGCGGAAAATGGTTTTGCAACACTATCACAAGTGCGAAAAGTGGTTTACAACAGTAGCACAAGTGCGGAAAGTGGTTTTGCAACACTAACCCAATTGCGAAAAGTGGTTTTCAACACTAGCACAAGTGCGGAAAGTGGTTTTCAATGCCAGCACACATGTGGAAATTGGTTTTGCAACACGAAGACAAATGCGAGTTGTGGTTTTAAACACTAGCGCAAGTGCAAAAAGTGGTTTTGCTGCACTAACAGAAGTGTGAAATTGGTTCTGCAACACCAGCTCAAATGCGGAAAGTGGTATTCAACGCCAGCACAAGTGTGGAAAGTGGTTTTGCAACACTAACACAAGGGCGAAAAGTGGTTTGCAACACGAACCCAATTGCGAAAAGTGGTTTTCAACACTAGCTTGAGTGCGGAAAGTGGTTTGCAATTCAAGCACAAGTGTGGAAATTGGTTTTGAAACAATAACACAAGTGGGGAAAGTGGTTTTCAACACGAGCGCAAGTGCGACAAGTGGTTTTCATTGCCAGCCCAAGTGTGGAAATTGGTTTTGCAACACTAAGACAAATGCGAATTGTGGTTTTCAACACTAGCGCAAGTGTGAAAAGTGGTTTTGCAACACCAACACAATTGCAACAAGTGGTTTTCAACACAAACCAAAGAGTGAAAAGTTGTTTTCAACATTAACAGGAGTGCAAAAAGTGGTGTTGAACACCAGCTCAAGTGCGGAGAGTGGTTTTCAATGCCAGCAAAAGTGCGAAAAGTGGTTCTGCAACACTAGCTCAAATGTGGAAAGTGGTTTTCAATGCTAGCACAAGTGCGGAAAGTCGTTCTGCAACAGTAGCTCAAGTGCGGAAAGTGGTTTTCAACATGAGCACAAGTGGGGAAAATGGTTTTGCAACACCAACACAAGTGCTAAAAGTGGTTTTGCAACACTAACAGAAGTGCGAAAAGTGATTTTGCAACAATAACACAAGTGTGAATGTGGTTTTGCAACACTAAAACAAGTGCGATAAGTGGTTTTGAATGCCAGTACGAGTGCAGAAAGTGGTTTTTGCAACAATAACACGAGTGTGAAAAGTGGTTTTGCAACACTAACACAAGTGTGAAAGTGGTTTTGCGACACTTAAACAAGTGCGATAGGTGGTTTTCAAGGCCAGTACGAGTGCGGAAAGTTGTTTTTGCAACAATAACACAAGTGCGAAAAGTGGTTTTGCAACACTAACACAAGTGCAAAAAGTGGTTTTCAATGCCAGCACAAGTGCGAAAAGTGGTTCTGCAACACTAGCTCAAGTGCGGAAAGTGGTTTTCAATGCCAGCACAAGTGCAGACAGTAGTTCTGCAACACTAGTTCAAGTGCGGAAAGTGGTTTTCAGCACCAGCACAAGTGCGGAAAATGGTTTTGCAACACTATCACAAGTGCGAAAAGTGGTTTACAACAGTAGCACAAGTGCGGAAAGTGGTTTTGCAACACTAACCCAATTGCGAAAAGTGGTTCTGCAACACTAGCGCAAGTGCAAAAAGTGGTTTTGCTGCACTTACAGAAGTGTAATAGTGGTTCTCAACACCAGCTCAAGTGTGGAAAATGGTTTTCAACGCCAGCACAAGTGCGTAAAATGGTTTTGCAACACTATCACAAGTGCGAAAAGTGGTTTACAACAGTAGCACAAGTGTGGAAAGTGGTTTTGCAACACTAACCCAATTGCGAAAAGTGGTTTTCAACACTAGCACAAGTGCGGAAAGTGGTTTTCAATGCCAGCACACGTGTGGAAATTGGTTTTGCAACACGAAGACAAATGCTAGTTGTGGTTTTCAACACTAGCGCAAGTGCAAAAAGTGGTTTTGCTGCACTTACAGAAGTGTGAAAGTGGTTCTGCAACACCAGCTCAAGTGCGGAAAGTGGTATTCAACGCCAGCCCAAGTGTGGAAAGTGGTTTTGCAACACTAACACAATTGCAAAAAGTGGTATTCAACACCAGCACAAGTGCGGAAAGTAGTTCTGCAACACTAGCTCAAGTGCGGGAAAGTGGTTTTGCAACACTAACACAAGTGCGAAAAGTGGTTTTGCAACACTAACACAAGTGCGAAAAGTGGTTTACAACACGAACCCAATTGCGAAAAGTGGTTTTCAACACTAGCTTGAGTGCGGAAAGTGGTTTTCAATGCAAGCACAAGTGTGGAAATTGGTTTTGAAACAATAACACAAGTGTGGAAAGTGGTTTTCAACACGAGCGCAAGTGCGCCAAGTGGTTTTGCAAAACTAACCCAATGCTAAAAGTGGTTCTCAACATTAGCACGTTTGCGGAAAGTGGTTTTGCAACACAGGCACAAGTGTAGAACGTGGTTTTCAACATGATCGCAAGGGTGGAATGTGGTTTTGCAACACCAGCTCAAGTGCGCAGAGTGGTTTTCAACGCAAGCACAAGTGCGAAAAGTGGTTTTGCAACACGAACACAAGTGAGACAAATGGTTTTGCAACACTAACACAAGTGCATAAAGTGGTTTTGAACACGAACAGGAGCGCGAAAAGTGGTTTTCAACACGAGCTGAAGTGCAAAAAGTTGTTTTCAACGCCAGCACAATTGCGGAAAGTGTTTTTGCAATACTAGCACATGTATGAGAAGTGGTTTTAAATGCCAACACAAGTGTGGAAAGTGATTTTGCAACACTAACACAAGTGCAAAAAGTGGTTTTCAATGCCAGCACAAGTGCGAAAAGTTTTTCTGCAACACTAGCTCAAGTGCGGCAAGTGGTTTTCAATGCCAGCACAAGTGCAGAAAGTAGTTCTGCAACACTCGCTCAAGTGCGGAAAGTGGTTTTCAACACCAGCACAAGTGTGGAAAATGGTTTTGCAACACTAATACAAGCGCGAAAAGTGGTTTTGCAACACGAACACAAGTGCGAAAAGTGGTTTACAACAGTAGCACGAGTGCGGAAAGTGGTTTTGCAACACTAACCCAATTGCGAAAAGTGGTTTTCAACACAAGCATAAGTGCGGAAAGTGGTTTACAATGCCAGCACATGTGTGGAAATTGGTTTTGCAACACGAAGACAAATGCGAGTTGTGGTTTTCAACACGAGTGCAAGTGCAAAAAGTGGATTTGCTGCACTAACAGAGTGTGAAAATGGTTCTGCAACACCAGCTCAAATGCGGAAAGTGGTATTCAACGCCAGCACAAGTGCGGAAAATGGTTTTGCAACACTAACACAAGTGCGAAAAGTGGTTTAAAACAGTAGCACAAGTGCAGAAAGTGGTTTTGCAATACTAACACAAGTGCGAACGTGGTTTTGCAACACTAACACAAGTGTGAAAGTGGTTTGCAACAATAACACAAGTGCGATAAGTGGTTTTCAATGCCAGTACGAATGCGGAAAGTGGTTTTTGCAACAATAACACGTGCGAAAAGTGGTTTTGCAACACAAGCACGAGTGCAGAAAGTGGTTTTCAACGCCAGCAAAAGTGTGAAAAGTGGTTCTGCAACACTAGCTCAAATGTGGAAAGTGGTTTTCAATGCTAGCACAAGTGCGGAAAGTCGTTCTGCAACAGTAGCTCAAGTGCGGAAAGTGGTTTTCAACATGAGCACAAGTGGGGAAAATGGTTTTGCAACACCAACACAAGTGTTAAAGTGGTTTTGCTGCACTTACAGAAGTGTGAAAGTGGTTTTGCAACACTAACACAAGTGCGAACGTGGTTTTGCAACACTAACACAAGTGTGAAAGTGGTTTGCAACAATAACACAAGTGCGATAAGTGGTTTTCAATGCCAGTACGAATGCGGAAAGTGGTTTTTGCAACAATAACACGTGCGAAAAGTGGTTTTGCAACACAAGCACGAGTGCAGAAAGTGGTTTTCAACGCCAGCATAAGTGTGGAAATTGGTTTTTGCAACACTAACACAAATGCGAATAATGGATTGCAACACTATCACGAGTGCGGAAAGTGGTTTGCAACACTAAAACTAGTGTAGAAAGTGATTTTCAACACGAGCACAAGTGCGACAAGTGGTTTTGCAACACTTACCCAATTGCGAAAAGTGCTTTTCAACATCAGCACGTGTGCGGAAAGTGGTTTTCAATGCCAGCACAAGTGTGGAAATTGGTTTTACAACACGAAGACAAATGCGAATTTAGGTTTTCAACACTAGCGAAAGTGCGAAAAGTGGTTCTGCAACACTAGCTCAAATGTGGAAAGTGGTTTTCAATGCTAGCACAAGTGCGGAAAGTCGTTCTGCAACACAGGCACAACTGTAGAATGTGGTTTTCAACATGATCGCAAGGGTGGAAAGTGGTTTTCAACACCAGCACAAGTGGGGAAAATGGTTTTGCAACACCAACACAAGTGTTAAAAGTGGTTTTGCAACACTAACAGAAGTGCGAAAAGTGATTTTGCAACAATAACACAAGTGTGAATGTGGTTTTGCAATACTAGCACATGTGTGAAAAATGGTTTTAAATGCCAGCACAAGTGTGGAAAGTGGTTTTGCAACACTAACACAAGTGCAAAAAGTGGTTTTCAATGCCAGCACCCGTGCGAAAAGTGGTTCTGCAACACCAGCTCAAGTGCGGAAAGTGGTTTTCAATGCCAGCACAAGTGCGGAAAGTAGTTCTGCAACACAAGCTCAAGTGCGGGAAATTGGTTTTGCAACACTAACACAAGTGCGAAAAGTGGTTTTGCAACACTAACACAAGTGCGAAAAGTGGTTTACAACAGTAGCATCAGTGCGGAAAGTGATTTTGCAACACTAACCCAATTGCAAAAAGTGGTTTTCAACACTAGGACAAGTGCGAAAAGTGGTTTTCAATGCCAGCACACAAGTGGAAATTGGTTTTGCAACACGAAGACAAATGCGAGTTGTGGTTTTAAACACTAGCGCAAGTGCAAAAAGTGGTTTTGCTGCACTAACAGAAGTGTGAAATTGGTTCTGCAACACCAGCTCAAATGCGGAAAGTGGTATTCAACGCCAGCACAAGTGTGGAAAGTGGTTTTGCAACACTAACACAAGGGCGAAAAGTGGTTTGCAACACGAACCCAATTGCGAAAAGTGGTTTTCAACACTAGCTTGAGTGCGGAAAGTGGTTTGCAATTCAAGCACAAGTGTGGAAATTGGTTTTGAAACAATAACACAAGTGTGGAAAGTGGTTTTCAACACGAGCGCAAGTGCGACAAGTGGTTTCCATTGCCAGCCCAAGTGTGGAAATTGGTTTTGCAACACTAAGACAAATGCGAATTGTGGTTTTCAACACGAGCGCAAGTGTGAAAAGTGGTTTTGCAACACCAACACAATTGCAAAAATTGGTTTCAACACAAACCAAAGAGTGAAAAGTTGTTTTCAACATTAACAGGAGTGCAAAAAGTGGTGTTCAACACCAGCTCAAGTGCGGAGAGTGGTTTTCAACGCCAGCAAAAGTGTGAAAAGTGGTTCTGCAACACTAGCTCAAATGTGGAAAGTGGTTTTCAATGCTAGCACAAGTGCGGAAAGTCGTTCTGCAACAGTAGCTCAAGTGCGGAAAGTGGTTTTCAACATGAGCACAAGTGGGGAAAATGGTTTTGCAACACCAACACAAGTGTTAAAGTGGTTTTGCAACACTAACAGAAGTGCGAAAAGTGATTTTGCAACAATAACACAAGTGTGAATGTGGTTTTGCAACACTAAAACAAGTGCGATAAGTGCTTTTGAATGCCAGTACGAGTGCAGAAAGTGGTTTTTGCAACAATAACACGAGTGTGAAAAGTGGTTTTGCCACACTAACACAAGTGTGAAAGTGGTTTTGCAATACTAACACAAGTGCGATAGGTAGTTTTCAAGGCCAGTACGAGTGCGGAAAGTTGTTTTTGCAACAATAACACAAGTGCGAAAAGTGGTTTTGCAACACTAACACAAGTGCAAAAAGTGGTTTTCAATGCCAGCACAAGTGCGAAAAGTGGTTCTGCAACACTAGCTCAAGTGCGGAAAGTGGTTTTCAATGCCAGCACAAGTGCGGACAGTAGTTCTGCAACACTAGTTCAAGTGCGGAAAGTGGTTTTCAGCACCAGCACAAGTGCGGAAAATGGTTTTGCAACACTATCACAAGTGCGAAAAGTGGTTTACAACAGTAGCACAAGTGCGGAAAGTGGTTTTGCAACACTAACCCAATTGCGAAAAGTGGTTCTGCAACACTAGCGCAAGTGCAAAAAGTGGGTTTGCTGCACTTACAGAAGTGTAATAGTGGTTCTCAACACCAGCTCAAGTGTGGAAAGTGGTTTTCAACGCCAGCACAAGTGCGGAAAATGGTTTTGCAACACTATCACAAGTGCGAAAAGTGGTTTACAACAGTAGCACAAGTGCGGAAAGTGGTTTTGCAACACTAACCCAATTGCGAAAAGTGGTTTTCAACACTAGCACAAGTGCGGAAAGTGGTTTTCAATGCCAGCACACATGTGGAAATTGGTTTTGCAACACGAAGACAAATGCGAGTTGTGGTTTTAAACACTAGCGCAAGTGCAAAAAGTGGTTTTGCTGCACTAACAGAAGTGTGAAATTGGTTCTGCAACACCAGCTCAAATGCGGAAAGTGGTATTCAACGCCAGCACAAGTGTGGAAAGTGGTTTTGCAACACTAACACAAGGGCGAAAAGTGGTTTGCAACACGAACCCAATTGCGAAAAGTGGTTTTCAACACTAGCTTGAGTGCGGAAAGTGGTTTGCAATTCAAGCACAAGTGTGGAAATTGGTTTTGAAACAATAACACAAGTGGGGAAAGTGGTTTTCAACACGAGCGCAAGTGCGACAAGTGGTTTTCATTGCCAGCCCAAGTGTGGAAATTGGTTTTGCAACACTAAGACAAATGCGAATTGTGGTTTTCAACACTAGCGCAAGTGTGAAAAGTGGTTTTGCAACACCAACACAATTGCAACAAGTGGTTTTCAACACAAACCAAAGAGTGAAAAGTTGTTTTCAACATTAACAGGAGTGCAAAAAGTGGTGTTGAACACCAGCTCAAGTGCGGAGAGTGGTTTTCAATGCCAGCAAAAGTGCGAAAAGTGGTTCTGCAACACTAGCTCAAATGTGGAAAGTGGTTTTCAATGCTAGCACAAGTGCGGAAAGTCGTTCTGCAACAGTAGCTCAAGTGCGGAAAGTGGTTTTCAACATGAGCACAAGTGGGGAAAATGGTTTTGCAACACCAACACAAGTGCTAAAAGTGGTTTTGCAACACTAACAGAAGTGCGAAAAGTGATTTTGCAACAATAACACAAGTGTGAATGTGGTTTTGCAACACTAAAACAAGTGCGATAAGTGGTTTTGAATGCCAGTACGAGTGCAGAAAGTGGTTTTTGCAACAATAACACGAGTGTGAAAAGTGGTTTTGCAACACTAACACAAGTGTGAAAGTGGTTTTGCGACACTTAAACAAGTGCGATAGGTGGTTTTCAAGGCCAGTACGAGTGCGGAAAGTTGTTTTTGCAACAATAACACAAGTGCGAAAAGTGGTTTTGCAACACTAACACAAGTGCAAAAAGTGGTTTTCAATGCCAGCACAAGTGCGAAAAGTGGTTCTGCAACACTAGCTCAAGTGCGGAAAGTGGTTTTCAATGCCAGCACAAGTGCAGACAGTAGTTCTGCAACACTAGTTCAAGTGCGGAAAGTGGTTTTCAGCACCAGCACAAGTGCGGAAAATGGTTTTGCAACACTATCACAAGTGCGAAAAGTGGTTTACAACAGTAGCACAAGTGCGGAAAGTGGTTTTGCAACACTAACCCAATTGCGAAAAGTGGTTCTGCAACACCAGCGCAAGTGCAAAAAGTGGTTTTGCTGCACTTACAGAAGTGTAATAGTGGTTCTCAACACCAGCTCAAGTGTGGAAAATGGTTTTCAACGCCAGCACAAGTGCGTAAAATGGTTTTGCAACACTATCACAAGTGCGAAAAGTGGTTTACAACAGTAGCACAAGTGTGGAAAGTGGTTTTGCAACACTAACCCAATTGCGAAAAGTGGTTTTCAACACTAGCACAAGTGCGGAAAGTGGTTTTCAATGCCAGCACACGTGTGGAAATTGGTTTTGCAACACGAAGACAAATGCTAGTTGTGGTTTTCAACACTAGCGCAAGTGCAAAAAGTGGTTTTGCTGCACTTACAGAAGTGTGAAAGTGGTTCTGCAACACCAGCTCAAGTGCGGAAAGTGGTATTCAACGCCAGCCCAAGTGTGGAAAGTGGTTTTGCAACACTAACACAATTGCAAAAAGTGGTATTCAACACCAGCACAAGTGCGGAAAGTAGTTCTGCAACACTAGCTCAAGTGCGGGAAAGTGGTTTTGCAACACTAACACAAGTGCGAAAAGTGGTTTTGCAACACTAACACAAGTGCGAAAAGTGGTTTACAACACGAACCCAATTGCGAAAAGTGGTTTTCAACACTAGCTTGAGTGCGGAAAGTGGTTTTCAATGCAAGCACAAGTGTGGAAATTGGTTTTGAAACAATAACACAAGTGTGGAAAGTGGTTTTCAACACGAGCGCAAGTGCGCCAAGTGGTTTTGCAAAACTAACCCAATGCTAAAAGTGGTTCTCAACATTAGCACGTTTGCGGAAAGTGGTTTTGCAACACAGGCACAAGTGTAGAACGTGGTTTTCAACATGATCGCAAGGGTGGAATGTGGTTTTGCAACACCAGCTCAAGTGCGCAGAGTGGTTTTCAACGCAAGCACAAGTGCGAAAAGTGGTTTTGCAACACGAACACAAGTGAGACAAATGGTTTTGCAACACTAACACAAGTGCATAAAGTGGTTTTGAACACGAACAGGAGCGCGAAAAGTGGTTTTCAACACGAGCTGAAGTGCAAAAAGTTGTTTTCAACGCCAGCACAATTGCGGAAAGTGTTTTTGCAATACTAGCACATGTATGAGAAGTGGTTTTAAATGCCAACACAAGTGTGGAAAGTGATTTTGCAACACTAACACAAGTGCAAAAAGTGGTTTTCAATGCCAGCACAAGTGCGAAAAGTTTTTCTGCAACACTAGCTCAAGTGCGGCAAGTGGTTTTCAATGCCAGCACAAGTGCAGAAAGTAGTTCTGCAACACTCGCTCAAGTGCGGAAAGTGGTTTTCAACACCAGCACAAGTGTGGAAAATGGTTTTGCAACACTAATACAAGCGCGAAAAGTGGTTTTGCAACACGAACACAAGTGCGAAAAGTGGTTTACAACAGTAGCACGAGTGCGGAAAGTGGTTTTGCAACACTAACCCAATTGCGAAAAGTGGTTTTCAACACAAGCATAAGTGCGGAAAGTGGTTTACAATGCCAGCACATGTGTGGAAATTGGTTTTGCAACACGAAGACAAATGCGAGTTGTGGTTTTCAACACGAGTGCAAGTGCAAAAAGTGGATTTGCTGCACTAACAGAGTGTGAAAATGGTTCTGCAACACCAGCTCAAATGCGGAAAGTGGTATTCAACGCCAGCACAAGTGCGGAAAATGGTTTTGCAACACTAACACAAGTGCGAAAAGTGGTTTAAAACAGTAGCACAAGTGCAGAAAGTGGTTTTGCAATACTAACACAAGTGCGAAAAGTGGTTTTCAACACTAGCACAAGTGCGGAAAGTGGTTTTCAATGCCAGCACACGTGTGGAAATTGGTTTTGCAACACTAAGACAAATGCGAATTGTGGTTTTCAACACTAGCGCAAGTGTGAAAAGTGGTTTTGCAACACCAACACAATTGCAAAAAGTGGTTTTCAACACAAACCAAAGAGTGAAAAGTTGTTTTCAACATTAACAGGAGTGCAAAAAGTGGTGTTGAACACCAGCTCAAGTGCGGAGAGTGGTTTTCAATGCCAGCAAAAGTGCGAAAAGTGGTTCTGCAACACTAGCTCAAATGTGGAAAGTGGTTTTCAATGCTAGCACAAGTGCGGAAAGTCGTTCTGCAACAGTAGCTCAAGTGCGGAAAGTGGTTTTCAACATGAGCACAAGTGGGGAAAATGGTTTTGCAACACCAACACAAGTGCTAAAAGTGGTTTTGCAACACTAACAGAAGTGCGAAAAGTGATTTTGCAACAATAACACAAGTGTGAATGTGGTTTTGCAACACTAAAACAAGTGCGATAAGTGGTTTTGAATGCCAGTACGAGTGCAGAAAGTGGTTTTTGCAACAATAACACGAGTGTGAAAAGTGGTTTTGCAACACTAACACAAGTGTGAAAGTGGTTTTGCGACACTTAAACAAGTGCGATAGGTGGTTTTCAAGGCCAGTACGAGTGCGGAAAGTTGTTTTTGCAACAATAACACAAGTGCGAAAAGTGGTTTTGCAACACTAACACAAGTGCAAAAAGTGGTTTTCAATGCCAGCACAAGTGCGAAACGTGGTTCTGCAACACTAGCTCAAGTGCGGAAAGTGGTTTTCAATGCCAGCACAAGTGCGGACAGTAGTTCTGCAACACTAGTTCAAGTGCGGAAAGTGGTTTTCAGCACCAGCACAAGTGCGGAAAATGGTTTTGCAACACTATCACAAGTGCGAAAAGTGGTTTACAACAGTAGCACAAGTGCGGAAAGTGGTTTTGCAACACTAACCCAATTGCGAAAAGTGGTTCTGCAACACTAGCGCAAGTGCAAAAAGTGGTTTTGCTGCACTTACAGAAGTGTAATAGTGGTTCTCAACACCAGCTCAAGTGTGGAAAGTGGTTTTCAACGCCAGCACAAGTGCGTAAAATGGTTTTGCAACACTATCACAAGTGCGAAAAGTGGTTTACAACAGTAGCACAAGTGTGGAAAGTGGTTTTGCAACACTAACCCAATTGCGAAAAGTGGTTTTCAACACTAGCACAAGTGCGGAAAGTGGTTTTCAATGCCAGCACACGTGTGGAAATTGGTTTTGCAACACGAAGACAAATGCTAGTTGTGGTTTTCAACACTAGCGCAAGTGCAAAAAGTGGTTTTGCTGCACTTACAGAAGTGTGAAAGTGGTTCTGCAACACCAGCTCAAGTGCGGAAAGTGGGATTCAACGCCAGCCCAAGTGTGGAAAGTGGTTTTGCAACACTAACACAATTGCAAAAAGTGGTATTCAACACCAGCACAAGTGCGGAAAGTAGTTCTGCAACACTAGCTCAAGTGCGGGAAAGTGGTTTTGCAACACTAACACAAGTGCGAAAAGTGGTTTTGCAACACTAACACAAGTGCGAAAAGTGGTTTACAACACGAACCCAATTGCGAAAAGTGGTTTTCAACACTAGCTTGAGTGCGGAAAGTGGTTTTCAATGCAAGCACAAGTGTGGAAATTGGTTTTGAAACAATAACACAAGTGTGGAAAGTGGTTTTCAACACGAGCGCAAGTGCGCCAAGTGGTTTTGCAAAACTAACCCAATGCTAAAAGTGGTTCTCAACATTAGCACGTTTGCGGAAAGTGGTTTTCAATGCCAGCTCAAGTGTGGAAATTGGTTTTACAACACAAAGACAAATGCGAATCGTGGTTTTCAACACTAGCGCAATTGCAAAAAGTGATTTTCAACACAAGCCAAAGTGCGAAAAGTTGTTTTCAACACCAGCACAAGTGCGGACAGTGGTTTTGCAACACAGGCACAAGTGTAGAACGTGGTTTTCAACATGATCGCAAGGGTGGAATGTGGTTTTGCAACACCAGCTCAAGTGCGCAGAGTGGTTTTCAACGCAAGCACAAGTGCGAAAAGTGGTTTTGCAACACGAACACAAGTGAGACAAATGGTTTTGCAACACTAACACAAGTGCATAAAGTGGTTTTGAACACGAACAGGAGCGCGAAAAGTGGTTTTCAACACGAGCTGAAGTGCAAAAAGTTGTTTTCAACGCCAGCACAATTGCGGAAAGTGTTTTTGCAATACTAGCACATGTATGAGAAGTGGTTTTAAATGCCAACACAAGTGTGGAAAGTGATTTTGCAACACTAACACAAGTGCAAAAAGTGGTTTTCAATGCCAGCACAAGTGCGAAAAGTTGTTCTGCAACACTAGCTCAAGTGCGGAAAGTGGTTTTCAATGCCAGCACAAGTGCAGAAAGTAGTTCTGCAACACTCGCTCAAGTGCGGAAAGTGGTTTTCAACACCAGCACAAGTGTGGAAAATGGTTTTGCAACACTAATACAAGCGCGAAAAGTGGTTTACAACAGTAGCACGAGTGCGGAAAGTGGTTTTGCAACACTAACCCAATTGCGAAAAGTGGTTTTCAACACAAGCATAAGTGCGGAAAGTGGTTTACAATGCCAGCACATGTGTGGAAATTGGTTTTGCAACACGAAGACAAATGCGAGTTGTGGTTTTCAACACGAGTGCAAGTGCAAAAAGTGGATTTGCTGCACTAACAGAGTGTGAAAATGGTTCTGCAACACCAGCTCAAATGCGGAAAGTGGTATTCAACGCCAGCACAAGTGCGGAAAATGGTTTTGCAACACTAACACAAGTGCGAAAAGTGGTTTAAAACAGTAGCACAAGTGCAGAAAGTGGTTTTGCAATACTAACACAAGTGCGAAAAGTGGTTTTCAACACTAGCACAAGTGCAGAAAGTGGTTTTCAATGCCAGCACACGTGTGGAAATTGGTTTTGCAACACGAAGACAAATGCGAGTTGTGGTTTTCAACACTAGCGCAAGTGCAAAAAGTGGTTTTGCTGCACAAACAGAGTGTAAAAGTGGTTCTCAACACCAGCTCAAGTGCGGAAAGTGGTTTTCAACGCAAGCACAAGTGCGGAAAAAGGTTTTGCAACACTATCACAAGGGCGAAAAGTGGTTTACAACAGTAGCACAAGTGCGGAAAGTGGTTTTGCAACCTTAACACAATTGCGAAAAGTGGTTTTCAACACTAGCACAAGTGCGGAAAGTGGTTTTCAATGCCAGCACACGTGTGGAAATTGGTTTTGCATCACGAAGACAAATGCGAGTTGTGGTTTTAAACACTAGCGCAAGTGCAAAAAGTGGTTTTGCTGCACTAACAGAAGTGTGAAATTGGTTCTGCAACACCAGCTCAAATGCGGAAAGTGGTATTCAATGCCAGCACAAGTGTGGAAAGTGGTTTTGCAACACTAACACAAGTGCATAAAGTGGTTTTGAACACGAACAGGAGCGCGAAAAGTGGTTTTCAACACGAGCTGAAGTGCAAAAAGTTGTTTTCAACGCCAGCACAATTGCGGAAAGTGTTTTTGCAATACTAGCACATGTATGAGAAGTGGTTTTAAATGCCAACACAAGTGTGGAAAGTGATTTTGCAACACTAACACAAGTGCAAAAAGTGGTTTTCAATGCCAGCACAAGTGCGAAAAGTTGTTCTGCAACACTAGCTCAAGTGCGGAAAGTGGTTTTCAATGCCAGCACAAGTGCAGAAAGTAGTTCTGCAACACTCGCTCAAGTGCGGAAAGTGGTTTTCAACACCAGCACAAGTGTGGAAAATGGTTTTGCAACACTAATACAAGCGCGAAAAGTGGTTTACAACAGTAGCACGAGTGCGGAAAGTGGTTTTGCAACACTAACCCAATTGCGAAAAGTGGTTTTCAACACAAGCATAAGTGCGGAAAGTGGTTTACAATGCCAGCACATGTGTGGAAATTGGTTTTGCAACACGAAGACAAATGCGAGTTGTGGTTTTCAACACGAGTGCAAGTGCAAAAAGTGGATTTGCTGCACTAACAGAGTGTGAAAATGGTTCTGCAACACCAGCTCAAATGCGGAAAGTGGTATTCAACGCCAGCACAAGTGCGGAAAATGGTTTTGCAACACTAACACAAGTGCGAAAAGTGGTTTAAAACAGTAGCACAAGTGCAGAAAGTGGTTTTGCAATACTAACACAAGTGCGAAAAGTGGTTTTCAACACTAGCACAAGTGCAGAAAGTGGTTTTCAATGCCAGCACACGTGTGGAAATTGGTTTTGCAACACGAAGACAAATGCGAGTTGTGGTTTTCAACACTAGCGCAAGTGCAAAAAGTGGTTTTGCTGCACAAACAGAGTGTAAAAGTGGTTCTCAACACCAGCTCAAGTGCGGAAAGTGGTTTTCAACGCAAGCACAAGTGCGGAAAAAGGTTTTGCAACACTATCACAAGGGCGAAAAGTGGTTTACAACAGTAGCACAAGTGCGGAAAGTGGTTTTGCAACCTTAACACAATTGCGAAAAGTGGTTTTCAACACTAGCACAAGTGCGGAAAGTGGTTTTCAATGCCAGCACACGTGTGGAAATTGGTTTTGCATCACGAAGACAAATGCGAGTTGTGGTTTTAAACACTAGCGCAAGTGCAAAAAGTGGTTTTGCTGCACTAACAGAAGTGTGAAATTGGTTCTGCAACACCAGCTCAAATGCGGAAAGTGGTATTCAATGCCAGCACAAGTGTGGAAAGTGGTTTTGCAACACTAACACAAGGGCGAAAAGTGGTTTGCAACACGAACCCAATTGCAAAAAGTGGTTTTCAATTCAAGCGCAAGTGTGGAAATTGGTTTTGAAACAATAACACAAGTGTGGAAAGTGGTTTTCAACACGAGCGCAAGTGCGACAAGTGGTTTTGCAAAAGTAACCCAATTGCGAAAAGTGGTTTTCAACATTAGCGCGACTGCGGAAAGTGGTTTTCATTGCCAGCCCAAGTGTGGAAATTGGTTTTGCAACACTAAGACAAATGCGAATTGTGGTTTTCAACACTAGCGCAAGTGTGAAAAGTGGTTTTGCAACACCAACACAATTGCAAAAAGTGGTTTTCAACACAAACCAAAGAGTGAAAAGTTGTTTTCAACATTAACAGGAGTGCAAAAAGTGGTGTTCAACACCAGCTCAAGTGCGGAGAGTGGTTTTCAACGCCAGCACAAGTGCGAAAAGTGGTTTTGCAACACTAGCTCAAATGTGGAAAGTGGTTTTCAATGCTAGCACAAGTGCGGAAAGTCGTTCTGCAACAGTAGCTCAAGTGCGGAAAGTGGTTTTCAACACCAGCACAAGTGGGGAAAATGGTTTTGCAACACCAACACAAGTGCTAAAAGTGGTTTTGCAACACTAACAGAAGTGCGAAAAGTGATTTTGCAACAATAACACAAGTGTGAATGTGGTTTTGCAACACTAAAACAAGTGCGATAAGTGCTTTTGAATGCCAGTACGAGTGCAGAAAGTGGTTTTTGCAACAATAACACGAGTGTGAAAAGTGGTTTTGCCACACTAACACAAGTGTAAAAGTGGTTTTGCAATACTAACACAAGTGCGATAGGTAGTTTTCAAGGCCAGCACGAGTGCGGAATGTTGTTTTTGCAACAATAACACAAGTGCGAAAAGTGGTTTTGCAACACTAACACAAGTGCAAAAAGTGGTTTTCAATGCCAGCACAAGTGCGAAAAGTGGTTCTGCAACACTAGCTCAAGTGCGGAAAGTGGTTTTCAATGCCAGCACAAGTGCGGACAATAGTTCTGCAACACTAGTTCAAGTGCGGAAAGTGGTTTTCAGCACCAGCACAAGTGCGGAAAATGGTTTTGCAACACTATCACAAGTGCGAAAAGTGGTTTACAACAGTAGCACAAGTGCGGAAAGTGGTTTTGCAACACTAACCCAATTGCGAAAAGTGGTTCTGCAACACTAGCGCAAGTGCAAAAAGTGGTTTTGCTGCACTTACAGAAGTGTAATAGTGGTTCTCAACACCAGCTCAAGTGTGGAAAGTGGTTTTCAACGCCAGCACAAGTGCGGAAAATGGTTTTGCAACACTATCACAAGTGCGAAAAGTGGTTTACAACAGTAGCACAAGTGCGGAAAGTGGTTTTGCAACACTAACCCAATTGCGAAAAGTGGTTTTCAACACTAGCACAAGTGGGGAAAGTGGTTTTCAATGCCAGCACACGTGTGGAAATTGGTTTTGCAACACGAAGACAAATGCGAGTTGTGGTTTTCAACACTAGCGCAAGTGCAAAAAGTGGTTTTGCTGCACTTACAGAAGTGTGAAAGTGGTTTTGCAACACTAACACAAGTGCGAACGTGGTTTTGCAACACTAACACAAGTGTGAAAGTGGTTTGCAACAATAACACAAGTGCGATAAGTGGTTTTCAATGCCAGTACGAATGCGGAAAGTGGTTTTTGCAACAATAACACGTGCGAAAAGTGGTTTTGCAACACAAGCACGAGTGCAGAAAGTGGTTTTCAACGCCAGCATAAGTGTGGAAATTGGTTTTTGCAACACTAACACAAATGCGAATAATGGTTTGCAACACTATCACGAGTGCGGAAAGTGGTTTGCAACACTAAAACTAGTGTAGAAAGTGATTTTCAACACGAGCACAAGTGCGACAAGTGGTTTTGCAACACTTACCCAATTGCGAAAAGTGCTTTTCAACATCAGCACGTGTGCGGAAAGTGGTTTTCAATGCCAGCACAAGTGTGGAAATTGGTTTTACAACACGAAGACAAATGCGAATTTAGGTTTTCAACACTAGCGAAAGTGCGAAAAGTGGTTCTGCAACACTAGCTCAAATGTGGAAAGTGGTTTTCAATGCTAGCACAAGTGCGGAAAGTCGTTCTGCAACACAGGCACAAGTGTAGAATGTGGTTTTCAACATGATCGCAAGGGTGGAAAGTGGTTTTCAACACCAGCACAAGTGGGGAAAATGGTTTTGCAACACCAACACAAGTGTTAAAAGTGGTTTTGCAACACTAACAGAAGTGCGAAAAGTGATTTTGCAACAATAACACAAGTGTGAATGTGGTTTTGCAATACTAGCACATGTGTGAAAAATGGTTTTGAATGCCAGCACAAGTGTGGAAAGTGGTTTTGCAACACTAACACAAGTGCAAAAAGTGGTTTTCAATGCCAGCACCCGTGCGAAAAGTGGTTCTGCAACACCAGCTCAAGTGCGGAAAGTGGTTTTCAATGCCAGCACAAGTGCGGAAAGTAGTTCTGCAACACAAGCTCAAGTGCGGGAAATTGGTTTTGCAACACTAACACAAGTGCGAAAAGTGGTTTTGCAACACTAACACAAGTGCGAAAAGTGGTTTACAACAGTAGCATCAGTGCGGAAAGTGATTTTGCAACACTAACCCAATTGCAAAAAGTGGTTTTCAACACTAGGACAAGTGCGAAAAGTGGTTTTCAATGCCAGCACACAAGTGGAAATTGGTTTTGCAACACGAAGACAAATGCGAGTTGTGGTTTTAAACACTAGCGCAAGTGCAAAAAGTGGTTTTGCTGCACTAACAGAAGTGTGAAATTGGTTCTGCAACACCAGCTCAAATGCGGAAAGTGGTATTCAACGCCAGCACAAGTGTGGAAAGTGGTTTTGCAACACTAACACAAGGGCGAAAAGTGGTTTGCAACACGAACCCAATTGCGAAAAGTGGTTTTCAACACTAGCTTGAGTGCGGAAAGTGGTTTGCAATTCAAGCACAAGTGTGGAAATTGGTTTTGAAACAATAACACAAGTGTGGAAAGTGGTTTTCAACACGAGCGCAAGTGCGACAAGTGGTTTCCATTGCCAGCCCAAGTGTGGAAATTGGTTTTGCAACACTAAGACAAATGCGAATTGTGGTTTTCAACACGAGCGCAAGTGTGAAAAGTGGTTTTGCAACACCAACACAATTGCAAAAATTGGTTTCAACACAAACCAAAGAGTGAAAAGTTGTTTTCAACATTAACAGGAGTGCAAAAAGTGGTGTTCAACACCAGCTCAAGTGCGGAGAGTGGTTTTCAACGCCAGCAAAAGTGTGAAAAGTGGTTCTGCAACACTAGCTCAAATGTGGAAAGTGGTTTTCAATGCTAGCACAAGTGCGGAAAGTCGTTCTGCAACAGTAGCTCAAGTGCGGAAAGTGGTTTTCAACATGAGCACAAGTGGGGAAAATGGTTTTGCAACACCAACACAAGTGTTAAAGTGGTTTTGCAACACTAACAGAAGTGCGAAAAGTGATTTTGCAACAATAACACAAGTGTGAATGTGGTTTTGCAACACTAAAACAAGTGCGATAAGTGCTTTTGAATGCCAGTACGAGTGCAGAAAGTGGTTTTTGCAACAATAACACGAGTGTGAAAAGTGGTTTTGCCACACTAACACAAGTTTGAAAGTGGTTTTGCAATACTAACACAAGTGCGATAGGTAGTTTTCAAGGCCAGTACGAGTGCGGAAAGTTGTTTTTGCAACAATAACACAAGTGCGAAAAGTGGTTTTGCAACACTAACACAAGTGCAAAAAGTGGTTTTCAATGCCAGCACAAGTGCGAAAAGTGGTTCTGCAACACTAGCTCAAGTGCGGAAAGTGGTTTTCAATGCCAGCACAAGTGCGGACAGTAGTTCTGCAACACTAGTTCAAGTGCGGAAAGTGGTTTTCAGCACCAGCACAAGTGCGGAAAATGGTTTTGCAACACTATCACAAGTGCGAAAAGTGGTTTACAACAGTAGCACAAGTGCGGAAAGTGGTTTTGCAACACTAACCCAATTGCGAAAAGTGGTTCTGCAACACTAGCGCAAGTGCAAAAAGTGGGTTTGCTGCACTTACAGAAGTGTAATAGTGGTTCTCAACACCAGCTCAAGTGTGGAAAGTGGTTTTCAACGCCAGCACAAGTGCGGAAAATGGTTTTGCAACACTATCACAAGTGCGAAAAGTGGTTTACAACAGTAGCACAAGTGCGGAAAGTGGTTTTGCAACACTAACCCAATTGCGAAAAGTGGTTTTCAACACTAGCACAAGTGCGGAAAGTGGTTTTCAATGCCAGCACACGTGTGGAAATTGGTTTTGCAACACGAAGACAAATGCGAGTTATGGTTTTCAACACTAGCGCAAGTGCAAAAAGTGGTTTTGCTGCACTTACAGAAGTGTGAAAGTGGTTTTGCAACACTAACACAAGTGCGAACGTGGTTTTGCAACACTAACACAAGTGTGAAAGTGGTTTGCAACAATAACACAAGTGCGATAAGTGGTTTTCAATGCCAGTACGAATGCGGAAAGTGGTTTTTGCAACAATAACACGTGCGAAAAGTGGTTTTGCAACACAAGCACGAGTGCAGAAAGTGGTTTTCAACGCCAGCATAAGTGTGGAAATTGGTTTTTGCAACACTAACACAAATGCGAATAATGGTTTGCAACACTATCACGAGTGCGGAAAGTGGTTTGCAACACTAAAACTAGTGTAGAAAGTGGTTTTCAACACGAGCACATGTGCGACAAGTGGTTTTGCAACACTTACCCAATTGCGAAAAGTGGTTTTCAACATCAGCACGTGTGCGGAAAGTGGTTTTCAATGCCAGCACAAGTGTGGAAATTGGTTTTACAACACGAAGACAAATGCGAATTTAGGTTTTCAACACTAGAGAAAGTGCGAAAAGTGGTTCTGCAACATTAGCTCAAATGTGGAAAGTGGTTTTCAATGCTAGCACAAGGGCGGAAAGTCGTTCTGCAACACAGGCACAAGTGTAGAATGTGGTTTTCAACATGATCGCAAGGGTGGAAAGTGGTTTTCAACACCAGCACAGGTGGGGAAAATGGTTTTGCAACACCAACACAAGTGTTAAAAGTGGTTTTGCAACACTAACAGAAGTGCGAAAAGTGATTTTGCAACAATAACACAAGTGTGAATGTGGTTTTGCAATACTAGCACATGTGTGAAAAATGGTTTTAAATGCCAGCGCAAGTGTGGAAAGTGGTTTTGCAACACTAACACAAGTGCAAAAAGTGGTTTTCAAAGCCAGCACCCGTGCGAAAAGTGGTTCTGCAACACCAGCTCAAGTGCGGAAAGTGGTTTTCAATGCCAGCACAAGTGCGGAAAGTAGTTCTGCAACACTAGCTCAAGTGCGGGAAATTGGTTTTGCAACACTAACACACGTGCGAAAAGTGGTTTTGCAACACTAACACAATTGCGAAAAGTGGTTTACAACAGTAGCACGAGTGCGGAAAGTGATTTTGCAACACTAACCCAATTGCAAAAAGTGGTTTTCAACACTAGGACAAGTGCGAAAAGTGGTTTTCAATGCCAGCACACAAGTGGAAATTGGTTTTGCAACACGAAGACAAATGCGAGTTGTGGTTTTAAACACTAGCGCAAGTGCAAAAAGTGGTTTTGCTGCACTAACAGAAGTGTGAAATTGGTTCTGCAACACCAGCTCAAATGCGGAAAGTGGTATTCAATGCCAGCACAAGTGTGGAAAGTGGTTTTGCAACACTAACACAAGGGCGAAAAGTGGTTTGCAACACGAACCCAATTGCGAAAAGTGGTTTTCAACACTAGCTTGAGTGCGGAAAGTGGTTTGCAATTCAAGCACAAGTGTGGAAATTGGTTTTGAAACAATAACACAAGTGTGGAAAGTGGTTTTCAACACGAGCGCAAGTGCGACAAGTGGTTTTCATTGCCAGCCCAAGTGTGGAAATTGGTTTTGCAACACTAAGACAAATGCGAATTGTGGTTTTCAACACGAGCGCAAGTGTGAAAAGTGGTTTTGCAACACCAACACAATTGCAAAAAGTGGTTTTCAACACAAACCAAAGAGTGAAAAGTTGTTTTCAACATTAACAGGAGTGCAAAAAGTGGTGTTCAACACCAGCTCAAGTGCGGAGAGTGGTTTTCAACGCCAGCAAAAGTGCGAAAAGTGGTTCTGCAACACTAGCTCAAATGTGGAAAGTGGTTTTCAATGCTAGCACAAGTGCGGAAAGTCGTTCTGCAACAGTAGCTCAAGTGCGGAAAGTGGTTTTCAACATGAGCACAAGTGGGGAAAATGGTTTTGCAACACCAACACAAGTGCTAAAAGTGGTTTTGCAACACTAACAGAAGTGCGAAAAGTGATTTTACAACAATAACACAAGTGTGAATGTGGTTTTGCAACACTAAAACAAGTGCGATAAGTGGTTTTGAATGCCAGTACGAGTGCAGAAAGTGGTTTTTGCAACAATAACACGAGTGTGAAAAGTGGTTTTGCAACACTAACACAAGTGTGAAAGTGGTTTTGCAACACTAACGCAAGTGCGATAGGTGGTTTTCAAGGCCAGTACGAGTGCGGAAAGTTGTTTTTGCAACAATAACACAAGTGCGAAAATTGGTTTTGCAACACTAACACAAGTGCAAAAAGTGGTTTTCAATGCCAGCACAAGTGCGAAAAGTGGTTCTGCAACACTAGCTCAAGTGCAGAAAGTGGTTTTCAATGCCAGCACAAGTGCGGACAGTAGTTCTGCAACACTAGTTCAAGTGCGGAAAGTGGTTTTCAGCACCAGCACAAGTGCGGAAAATAGTTTTGCAACACTATCACAAGTGCGAAAAGTGGTTTACAACAGTAGCACAAGTGCGGAAAGTGGTTTTGCAACACTAACCCAATTGCGAAAAGTGGTTCTGCAACACTAGCGCAAGTGCAAAAAGTGGTTTTGCTGCACTTACAGAAGTGTAATAGTGGTTCTCAACACCAGCTCAAGTGTGGAAAGTGGTTTTCAACGCCAGCACAAGTGCGGAAAATGGTTTTGCAACACTATCACAAGTGCGAAAAGTGGTTTACAACAGTAGCACAAGTGTGGAAAGTGGTTTTGCAACACTAACCCAATTGCGAAAAGTGGTTTTCAACACTAGCACAAGTGCGGAAAGTGGTTTTCAATGCCAGCACACGTGTGGAAATTGGTTTTGCAACACGAAGACAAATGCTAGTTGTGGTTTTCAACACTAGCGCAAGTGCAAAAAGTGGTTTTGCTGCACTTACAGAAGTGTGAAAGTGGTTCTGCAACACCAGCTCAAGTGCGGAAAGTGGTATTCAACGCCAGCCCAAGTGTGGAAAGTGGTTTTGCAACACTAACACAATTGCAAAAAGTGGTATTCAACACCAGCACAAGTGCGGAAAGTAGTTCTGCAACACTAGCTCAAGTGCGGGAAAGTGGTTTTGCAACACTAACACAAGTGCGAAAAGTGGTTTTGCAACACTAACACAAGTGCGAAAAGTGGTTTACAACACGAACCCAATTGCGAAAAGTGGTTTTCAACACTAGCTTGAGTGCGGAAAGTGGTTTTCAATGCAAGCACAAGTGTGGAAATTGGTTTTGAAACAATAACACAAGTGTGGAAAGTGGTTTTCAACACGAGCGCAAGTGCGCCAAGTGGTTTTGCAAAACTAACCCAATGCTAAAAGTGGTTCTCAACATTAGCACGTTTGCGGAAAGTGGTTTTCAATGCCAGCTCAAGTGTGGAAATTGGTTTTACAACACTAAGACAAATGCGAATCGTGGTTTTCAACACTAGCGCAATTGCAAAAAGTGATTTTCAACACAAGCCAAAGTGCGAAAAGTTGTTTTCAACACCAGCACAAGTGCGGACAGTGGTTTTGCAACACAGGCACAAGTGTAGAACGTGGTTTTCAACATGATCGCAAGGGTGGAATGTGGTTTTGCAACACCAGCTCAAGTGCGCAGAGTGGTTTTCAACGCAAGCACAAGTGCGAAAAGTGGTTTTGCAACACGAACACAAGTGAGACAAATGGTTTTGCAACACTAACACAAGTGCATAAAGTGGTTTTGAACACGAACAGGAGCGCGAAAAGTGGTTTTCAACACGAGCTGAAGTGCAAAAAGTTGTTTTCAACGCCAGCACAATTGCGGAAAGTGTTTTTGCAATACTAGCACATGTATGAGAAGTGGTTTTAAATGCCAACACAAGTGTGGAAAGTGATTTTGCAACACTAACACAAGTGCAAAAAGTGGTTTTCAATACCAGCACAAGTGCGAAAAGTTGTTCTGCAACACTAGCTCAAGTGCGGAAAGTGGTTTTCAATGCCAGCACAAGTGCAGAAAGTAGTTCTGCAACACTCGCTCAAGTGCGGAAAGTGGTTTTCAACACCAGCACAAGTGTGGAAAATGGTTTTGCAACACTAATACAAGCGCGAAAAGTGGTTTTGCAACACGAACACAAGTGCGAAAAGTGGTTTACAACAGTAGCACGAGTGCGGAAAGTGGTTTACAATGCCAGCACATGTGTGGAAATTGGTTTTGCAACACGAAGACAAATGCGAGTTGTGGTTTTCAACACGAGTGCAAGTGCAAAAAGTGGATTTGCTGCACTAACAGAGTGTGAAAATGGTTCTGCAACACCAGCTCAAATGCGGAAAGTGGTATTCAACGCCAGCACAAGTGCGGAAAATGGTTTTGCAACACTAACACAAGTGCGAAAAGTGGTTTAAAACAGTAGCACAAGTGCAGAAAGTGGTTTTGCAATACTAACACAAGTGCGAAAAGTGGTTTTCAACACTAGCACAAGTGCGGAAAGTGGTTTTCAATGCCAGCACACGTGTGGAAATTGGTTTTGCAACACGAAGACAAATGCGAGTTGTGGTTTTCAACACTAGCGCAAGTGCAAAAAGTGGTTTTGCTGCACAAAAAGAGTGTAAAAGTGGTTCTCAACACCAGCTCAAGTGCGGAAAGTGGTTTTCAACGCAAGCACAAGTGCGGAAAAAGGTTTTGTAACACTATCACAAGTGCGAAAAGTGGTTTACAACAGTAGCACAAGTGCGGAAAGTGGTTTTGCAACCTTAACCCAATTGCGAAAAGTGGTTTTCAACACTAGCACAAGTGCGGAAAGTGGTTTTCAATGCCAGCACACGTGTGGAAATTGGTTTTGCATCACGAAGACAAATGCGAGTTGTGGTTTTAAACACTAGCGCAAGTGCAAAAAGTGGTTTTGCTGCACTAACAGAAGTGTGAAATTGGTTCTGCAACACCAGCTCAAATGTGGAAAGTGGTATTCAACGCCAGCACAAGTGTGGAAAGTGGTTTTGCAACACTAACACAAGGGCGAAAAGTGGTTTGCAACACGAACCCAATTGCGAAAAGTGGTTTTCAATTCAAGCACAAGTGTGGAAATTGGTTTTGAAACAATAACACAAGTGTGGAAAGTGGTTTTCAACACGAGCGCAAGTGCGACAAGTGGTTTTGCAAAAGTAACCCAATTGCGAAAAGTGGTTTTCAACATTAGCACGACTGCGGAAAGTGGTTTGCAACACTAAAACTAGTGTAGAAAGTGGTTTTCAACACGAGCACATGTGCGACAAGTGGTTTTGCAACACTTACCCAATTGCGAAAAGTGGTTTTCAACATCAGCACGTGTGCGGAAAGTGGTTTTCAATGCCAGCACAAGTGTGGAAATTGGTTTTACAACACGAAGACAAATGCGAATTTAGGTTTTCAACACTAGAGAAAGTGCGAAAAGTGGTTCTGCAACACTAGCTCAAATGTGGAAAGTGGTTTTCAATGCTAGCACAAGGGCGGAAAGTCGTTCTGCAACACAGGCACAAGTGTAGAATGTGGTTTTCAACATGATCGCAAGGGTGGAAAGTGGTTTTCAACACCAGCACAAGTGGGGAAAATGGTTTTGCAACACCAACACAAGTGTTAAAAGTGGTTTTGCAACACTAACAGAAGTGCGAAAAGTGATTTTGCAACAATAACACAAGTGTGAATGTGGTTTTGCAATACTAGCACATGTGTGAAAAATGGTTTTAAATGCCAGCGCAAGTGTGGAAAGTGGTTTTGCAACACTAACACAAGTGCAAAAAGTGGTTTTCAAAGCCAGCACCCGTGCGAAAAGTGGTTCTGCAACACCAGCTCAAGTGCGGAAAGTGGTTTTCAATGCCAGCACAAGTGCGGAAAGTAGTTCTGCAACACTAGCTCAAGTGCGGGAAATTGGTTTTGCAACACTAACACAAGTGCGAAAAGTGGTTTTGCAACACTAACACAAGTGCGAAAAGTGGTTTACAACAGTAGCACGAGTGCGGAAAGTGATTTTGCAACACTAACCCAATTGCAAAAAGTGGTTTTCAACACTAGGACAAGTGCGAAAAGTGGTTTTCAATGCCAGCACACAAGTGGAAATTGGTTTTGCAACACGAAGACAAATGCGAGTTGTGGTTTTAAACACTAGCGCAAGTGCAAAAAGTGGTTTTGCTGCACTAACAGAAGTGTGAAATTGGTTCTGCAACACCAGCTCAAATGCGGAAAGTGGTATTCAACGCCAGCACAAGTGTGGAAAGTGGTTTTGCAACACTAACACAAGGGCGAAAAGTGGTTTGCAACACGAACCCAATTGCGAAAAGTGGTTTTCAACACTAGCTTGAGTGCGGAAAGTGGTTTGCAATTCAAGCACAAGTGTGGAAATTGGTTTTGAAACAATAACACAAGTGTGGAAAGTGGTTTTCAACACGAGCGCAAGTGCGACAAGTGGTTTTCATTGCCAGCCCAAGTGTGGAAATTGGTTTTGCAACACTAAGACAAATGCGAATTGTGGTTTTCAACACGAGCGCAAGTGTGAAAAGTGGTTTTGCAACACCAACACAATTGCAAAAAGTGGTTTTCAACACAAACCAAAGAGTGAAAAGTTGTTTTCAACATTAACAGGAGTGCAAAAAGTGGTGTTCAACACCAGCTCAAGTGCGGAGAGTGGTTTTCAACGCCAGCAAAAGTGCGAAAAGTGGTTCTGCAACACTAGCTCAAATGTGGAAAGTGGTTTTCAATGCTAGCACAAGTGCGGAAAGTCGTTCTGCAACAGTAGCTCAAGTGCGGAAAGTGGTTTTCAACATGAGCACAAGTGGGGAAAATGGTTTTGCAACACCAACACAAGTGCTAAAAGTGGTTTTGCAACACTAACAGAAGTGCGAAAAGTGATTTTACAACAATAACACAAGTGTGAATGTGGTTTTGCAACACTAAAACAAGTGCGATAAGTGGTTTTGAATGCCAGTACGAGTGCAGAAAGTGGTTTTTGCAACAATAACACGAGTGTGAAAAGTGGTTTTGCAACACTAACACAAGTGTGAAAGTGGTTTTGCAACACTAACGCAAGTGCGATAGGTGGTTTTCAAGGCCAGTACGAGTGCGGAAAGTTGTTTTTGCAACAATAACACAAGTGCGAAAATTGGTTTTGCAACACTAACACAAGTGCAAAAAGTGGTTTTCAATGCCAGCACAAGTGCGAAAAGTGGTTCTGCAACACTAGCTCAAGTGCGGAAAGTGGTTTTCAATGCCAGCACAAGTGCGGACAGTAGTTCTGCAACACTAGTTCAAGTGCGGAAAGTGGTTTTCAGCACCAGCACAAGTGCGGAAAATAGTTTTGCAACACTATCACAAGTGCGAAAAGTGGTTTACAACAGTAGCACAAGTGCGGAAAGTGGTTTTGCAACACTAACCCAATTGCGAAAAGTGGTTCTGCAACACTAGCGCAAGTGCAAAAAGTGGTTTTGCTGCACTTACAGAAGTGTAATAGTGGTTCTCAACACCAGCTCAAGTGTGGAAAGTGGTTTTCAACGCCAGCACAAGTGCGGAAAATGGTTTTGCAACACTATCACAAGTGCGAAAAGTGGTTTACAACAGTAGCACAAGTGTGGAAAGTGGTTTTACAACACTAACCCAATTGCGAAAAGTGGTTTTCAACACTAGCACAAGTGCGGAAAGTGGTTTTCAATGCCAGCACACGTGTGGAAATTGGTTTTGCAACACGAAGACAAATGCTAGTTGTGGTTTTCAACACTAGCGCAAGTGCAAAAAGTGGTTTTGCTGCACTTACAGAAGTGTGAAAGTGGTTCTGCAACACCAGCTCAAGTGCGGAAAGTGGTATTCAACGCCAGCCCAAGTGTGGAAAGTGGTTTTGCAACACTAACACAATTGCAAAAAGTGGTATTCAACACCAGCACAAGTGCGGAAAGTAGTTCTGCAACACTAGCTCAAGTGCGGGAAAGTGGTTTTGCAACACTAACACAAGTGCGAAAAGTGGTTTTGCAACACTAACACAAGTGCGAAAAGTGGTTTACAACACGAACCCAATTGCGAAAAGTGGTTTTCAACACTAGCTTGAGTGCGGAAAGTGGTTTTCAATGCAAGCACAAGTGTGGAAATTGGTTTTGAAACAATAACACAAGTGTGGAAAGTGGTTTTCAACACGAGCGCAAGTGCGCCAAGTGGTTTTGCAAAACTAACCCAATGCTAAAAGTGGTTCTCAACATTAGCACGTTTGCGGAAAGTGGTTTTCAATGCCAGCTCAAGTGTGGAAATTGGTTTTACAACACTAAGACAAATGCGAATCGTGGTTTTCAACACTAGCGCAATTGCAAAAAGTGATTTTCAACACAAGCCAAAGTGCGAAAAGTTGTTTTCAACACCAGCACAAGTGCGGACAGTGGTTTTGCAACACAGGCACAAGTGTAGAACGTGGTTTTCAACATGATCGCAAGGGTGGAATGTGGTTTTGCAACACCAGCTCAAGTGCGCAGAGTGGTTTTCAACGCAAGCACAAGTGCGAAAAGTGGTTTTGCAACACGAACACAAGTGAGACAAATGGTTTTGCAACACTAACACAAGTGCATAAAGTGGTTTTGAACACGAACAGGAGCGCGAAAAGTGGTTTTCAACACGAGCTGAAGTGCAAAAAGTTGTTTTCAACGCCAGCACAATTGCGGAAAGTGTTTTTGCAATACTAGCACATGTATGAGAAGTGGTTTTAAATGCCAACACAAGTGTGGAAAGTGATTTTGCATCACTAACACAAGTGCAAAAAGTGGTTTTCAATGCCAGCACAAGTGCGAAAAGTTGTTCTGCAACACTAGCTCAAGTGCGGAAAGTGGTTTTCAATGCCAGCACAAGTGCAGAAAGTAGTTCTGCAACACTCGCTCAAGTGCGGAAAGTGGTTTTCAACACCAGCACAAGTGTGGAAAATGGTTTTGCAACACTAATACAAGCGCGAAAAGTGGTTTTGCAACACGAACACAAGTGCGAAAAGTGGTTTACAACAGTAGCACGAGTGCGGAAAGTGGTTTTGCAACACTAACCCAATTGCGAAAAGTGGTTTTCAACACAAGCATAAGTGCGGAAAGTGGTTTACAATGCCAGCACATGTGTGGAAATTGGTTTTGCAACACGAAGACAAATGCGAGTTGTGGTTTTCAACACGAGTGCAAGTGCAAAAAGTGGATTTGCTGCACTAACAGAGTGTGAAAATGGTTCTGCAACACCAGCTCAAATGCGGAAAGTGGTATTCAACGCCAGCACAAGTGCGGAAAATGGTTTTGCAACACTAACACAAGTGCGAAAAGTGGTTTAAAACAGTAGCACAAGTGCAGAAAGTGGTTTTGCAATACTAACACAAGTGCGAAAAGTGGTTTTCAACACTAGCACAAGTGCGGAAAGTGGTTTTCAATGCCAGTACACGTGTGGAAATTGGTTTTGCAACACGAAGACAAATGCGAGTTGTGGTTTTCAACACTAGCGCAAGTGCAAAAAGTGGTTTTGCTGCACAAAAAGAGTGTAAAAGTAGTTCTCAACACCAGCTCAAGTGCGGAAAGTGGTTTTCAACGCAAGCACAAGTGCGGAAAAAGGTTTTGCAACACTATCACAAGTGCGAAAAGTGGTTTACAACAGTAGCACAAGTGCGGAAAGTGGTTTTGCAACCTTAACCCAATTGCGAAAAGTGGTTTTCAACACTAGCACAAGTGCGGAAAGTGGTTTTCAATGCCAGCACACGTGTGGAAATTGGTTTTGCATCACGAAGACAAATGCGAGTTGTGGTTTTAAACACTAGCGCAAGTGCAAAAAGTGGTTTTGCTGCACTAACAGAAGTGTGAAATTGGTTCTGCAACACCAGCTCAAATGCGGAAAGTGGTATTCAACGCCAGCACAAGTGTGGAAAGTGGTTTTGCAACACTAACACAAGGGCGAAAAGTGGTTTGCAACACGAACCCAATTGCGAAAAGTGGTTTTCAATTCAAGCACAAGTGTGGAAATTGGTTTTGAAACAATAACACAAGTGTGGAAAGTGGTTTTCAACACGAGCGCAAGTGCGACAAGTGGTTTTGCAAAAGTAACCCAATTGCGAAAAGTGGTTTTCAACATTAGCACGACTGCGGAAAGTGGTTTTCATTGCCAGCCCAAGTGTGGAAATTGGTTTTGCAACACTAAGACAAATGCGAATTGTGGTTTTCAACACTAGCGCAAGTGTGAAAAGTGGTTTTGCAACACCAACACAATTGCAAAAAGTGGTTTTCAACACAAACCAAAGAGTGAAAAGTTGTTTTCAACATTAACAGGAGTGCAAAAAGTGGTGTTCAACACCAGCTCAAGTGCGGAGAGTGGTTTTCAACGCCAGCACAAGTGCGAAAAGTGGTTTTGCAACACTAGCTCAAATGTGGAAAGTGGTTTTCAATGCTAGCACAAGTGCGGAAAGTCGTTCTGCAACAGTAGCTCAAGTGCGGAAAGTGGTTTTCAACACCAGCACAAGTGGGGAAAATGGTTTTGCAACACCAACACAAGTGCTAAAACTGGTTTTGCAACACTAACAGAAGTGCGAAAAGTGATTTTGCAACAATAACACAAGTGTGAATGTGGTTTTGCAACACTAAAACAAGTGCGATAAGTGCTTTTGAATGCCAGTACGAGTGCAGAAAGTGGTTTTTGCAACAATAACACGAGTGTGAAAAGTGGTTTTGCCACACTAACACAAGTGTGAAAGTGGTTTTGCAATACTAACACAAGTGCGATAGGTAGTTTTCAAGGCCAGTACGAGTGCGGAAAGTTGTTTTTGCAACAATAACACAAGTGCGAAAAGTGGTTTTGCAACACTAACACAAGTGCAAAAAGTGGTTTTCAATGCCAGCACAAGTGCGAAAAGTGGTTCTGCAACACTAGCTCAAGTGCGGAAAGTGGTTTTCAATGCCAGCACAAGTGCGGACAGTAGTTCTGCAACACTAGTTCAAGTGCGGAAAGTGGTTTTCAGCACCAGCACAAGTGCGGAAAATGGTTTTTCAACACTATCACAAGTGCGAAAAGTGGTTTACAACAGTAGCACAAGTGCGGAAAGTGGTTTTGCAACACTAACCCAATTGCGAAAAGTGGTTCTGCAACACTAGCGCAAGTGCAAAAAGTGGTTTTGCTGCACTTACAGAAGTGTAATAGTGGTTCTCAACACCAGCTCAAGTGTGGAAAGTGGTTTTCAACGCCAGCACAAGTGCGGAAAATGGTTTTGCAACACTAACCCAATTGCGAAAAGTGGTTTTCAACACTAGCACAAGTGCGGAAAGTGGTTTTGCAACACGAAGACAAATGCGAGTTGTGGTTTTCAACACTAGCGCAAGTGCAAAAAGTGGTTTTGCTGCACTTACAGAAGTGTGAAAGTGGTTCTGCAACACCAGCTCAAGTGCGGAAAGTGGTATTCAACGCCAGCCCAAGTGTGGAAAGTGGTTTTGCAACACTAACACAATTGCAAAAAGTGGTATTCAACACCAGCACAAGTGCGGAAAGTAGTTCTGCAACACTAGCTCAAGTGCGGGAAAATGGTTTTGCAACACTAACACAAGTGCGAAAAGTGGTTTTGCAACACTAACACAAGTGCGAAAAGTGGTTTACAACACGAACCCAATTGCAAAAAGTGGTTTTCAACACTAGCTTGAGTGCGGAAAGTGGTTTTCAATGCAAGCACAAGTGTGGAAATTGGTTTTGAAACAATAACACAAGTGTGGAAAGTGGTTTTCAACACGAGCGCAAGTGCGCCAAGTGGTTTTGCAAAACTAACCCAATGCGAAAAGTGGTTCTCAACATTAGCACGTTTGCGGAAAGTGGTTTTCAATGCCAGCTCAAGTGTGGAAATTGGTTTTACAACACTAAGACAAATGCGAATCGTGGTTTTCAAAACTAGCGCAATTGCAAAAAGTGATTTTCAACACGAGCCAAAGTGCGAAAAGTTGTTTTCAACACCAGCACAAGTGCGGACAGTGGTTTTGCAACACAGGCACAAGTGTAGAACGTGGTTTTCAACATGATCGCAAGGGTGGAATGTGGTTTTGCAACACCAGCTCAAGTGCGCAGAGTGGTTTTCAACGCAAGCACAAGTGCGAAAAGTGGTTTTGCAACACTAACACAAGTGTGAAAGTGGTTTTGCAACACTAACGCAAGTGCGATAGGTGGTTTTCAAGGCCAGTACGAGTGCGGAAAGTTGTTTTTGCAACAATAACACAAGTGCGAAAATTGGTTTTGCAACACTAACACAAGTGCAAAAAGTGGTTTTCAATGCCAGCACAAGTGCGAAAAGTGGTTCTGCAACACTAGCTCAAGTGCGGAAAGTGGTTTTCAATGCCAGCACAAGTGCGGACAGTAGTTCTGCAACACTAGTTCAAGTGCGGAAAGTGGTTTTCAGCACCAGCACAAGTGCGGAAAATAGTTTTGCAACACTATCACAAGTGCGAAAAGTGGTTTACAACAGTAGCACAAGTGCGGAAAGTGGTTTTGCAACACTAACCCAATTGCGAAAAGTGGTTCTGCAACACTAGCGCAAGTGCAAAAAGCGGTTTTGCTGCACTTACAGAAGTGTAATAGTGGTTCTCAACACCAGCTCAAGTGTGGAAAGTGGTTTTCAACGCCAGCACAAGTGCGGAAAATGGTTTTGCAACACTATCACAAGTGCGAAAAGTGGTTTACAACAGTAGCACAAGTGTGGAAAGTGGTTTTACAACACTAACCCAATTGCGAAAAGTGGTTTTCAACACTAGCACAAGTGCGGAAAGTGGTTTTCAATGCCAGCACACGTGTGGAAATTGGTTTTGCAACACGAAGACAAATGCTAGTTGTGGTTTTCAACACTAGCGCAAGTGCAAAAAGTGGTTTTGCTGCACTTACAGAAGTGTGAAAGTGGTTCTGCAACACCAGCTCAAGTGCGGAAAGTGGTATTCAACGCCAGCCCAAGTGTGGAAAGTGGTTTTGCAACACTAACACAATTGCAAAAAGTGGTATTCAACACCAGCACAAGTGCGGAAAGTAGTTCTGCAACACTAGCTCAAGTGCGGGAAAGTGGTTTTGCAACACTAACACAAGTGCGAAAAGTGGTTTTGCAACACTAACACAAGTGCGAAAAGTGGTTTACAACACGAACCCAATTGCGAAAAGTGGTTTTCAACACTAGCTTGAGTGCGGAAAGTGGTTTTCAATGCAAGCACAAGTGTGGAAATTGGTTTTGAAACAATAACACAAGTGTGGAAAGTGGTTTTCAACACGAGCGCAAGTGCGCCAAGTGGTTTTGCAAAACTAACCCAATGCTAAAAGTGGTTCTCAACATTAGCACGTTTGCGGAAAGTGGTTTTCAATGCCAGCTCAAGTGTGGAAATTGGTTTTACAACACTAAGACAAATGCGAATCGTGGTTTTCAACACTAGCGCAATTGCAAAAAGTGATTTTCAACACAAGCCAAAGTGCGAAAAGTTGTTTTCAACACCAGCACAAGTGCGGACAGTGGTTTTGCAACACAGGCACAAGTGTAGAACGTGGTTTTCAACATGATCGCAAGGGTGGAATGTGGTTTTGCAACACCAGCTCAAGTGCGCAGAGTGGTTTTCAACGCAAGCACAAGTGCGAAAAGTGGTTTTGCAACACGAACACAAGTGAGACAAATGGTTTTGCAACACTAACACAAGTGCATAAAGTGGTTTTGAACACGAACAGGAGCGCGAAAAGTGGTTTTCAACACGAGCTGAAGTGCAAAAAGTTGTTTTCAACGCCAGCACAATTGCGGAAAGTGTTTTTGCAATACTAGCACATGTATGAGAAGTGGTTTTAAATGCCAACACAAGTGTGGAAAGTGATTTTGCATCACTAACACAAGTGCAAAAAGTGGTTTTCAATGCCAGCACAAGTGCGAAAAGTTGTTCTGCAACACTAGCTCAAGTGCGGAAAGTGGTTTTCAATGCCAGCACAAGTGCAGAAAGTAGTTCTGCAACACTCGCTCAAGTGCGGAAAGTGGTTTTCAACACCAGCACAAGTGTGGAAAATGGTTTTGCAACACTAATACAAGCGCGAAAAGTGGTTTTGCAACACGAACACAAGTGCGAAAAGTGGTTTACAACAGTAGCACGAGTGCGGAAAGTGGTTTTGCAACACTAACCCAATTGCGAAAAGTGGTTTTCAACACAAGCATAAGTGCGGAAAGTGGTTTACAATGCCAGCACATGTGTGGAAATTGGTTTTGCAACACGAAGACAAATGCGAGTTGTGGTTTTCAACACGAGTGCAAGTGCAAAAAGTGGATTTGCTGCACTAACAGAGTGTGAAAATGGTTCTGCAACACCAGCTCAAATGCGGAAAAAGTGGTATTCAACGCCAGCACAAGTGCGGAAAATGGTTTTGCAACACTAACACAAGTGCGAAAAGTGGTTTAAAACAGTAGCACAAGTGCAGAAAGTGGTTTTGCAATACTAACACAAGTGCGAAAAGTGGTTTTCAACACTAGCACAAGTGCGGAAAGTGGTTTTCAATGCCAGCACACGTGTGGAAATTGGTTTTGCAACACGAAGACAAATGCGAGTTGTGGTTTTCAACACTAGCGCAAGTGCAAAAAGTGGTTTTGCTGCACAAAAAGAGTGTAAAAGTAGTTCTCAACACCAGCTCAAGTGCGGAAAGTGGTTTTCAACGCAAGCACAAGTGCGGAAAAAGGTTTTGCAACACTATCACAAGTGCGAAAAGTGGTTTACAACAGTAGCACAAGTGCGGAAAGTGGTTTTGCAACCTTAACCCAATTGCGAAAAGTGGTTTTCAACACTAGCACAAGTGCGGAAAGTGGTTTTCAATGCCAGCACACGTGTGGAAATTGGTTTTGCATCACGAAGACAAATGCGAGTTGTGGTTTTAAACACTAGCGCAAGTGCAAAAAGTGGTTTTGCTGCACTAACAGAAGTGTGAAATTGGTTCTGCAACACCAGCTCAAATGCGGAAAGTGGTATTCAACGCCAGCACAAGTGTGGAAAGTGGTTTTGCAACACTAACACAAGGGCGAAAAGTGGTTTGCAACACGAACCCAATTGCGAAAAGTGGTTTTCAATTCAAGCACAAGTGTGGAAATTGGTTTTGAAACAATAACACAAGTGTGGAAAGTGGTTTTCAACACGAGCGCAAGTGCGACAAGTGGTTTTGCAAAAGTAACCCAATTGCGAAAAGTGGTTTTCAACATTAGCACGACTGCGGAAAGTGGTTTTCATTGCCAGCCCAAGTGTGGAAATTGGTTTTGCAACACTAAGACAAATGCGAATTGTGGTTTTCAACACTAGCGCAAGTGTGAAAAGTGGTTTTGCAACACCAACACAATTGCAAAAAGTGGTTTTCAACACAAACCAAAGAGTGAAAAGTTGTTTTCAACATTAACAGGAGTGCAAAAAGTGGTGTTCAACACCAGCTCAAGTGCGGAGAGTGGTTTTCAACGCCAGCACAAGTGCGAAAAGTGGTTTTGCAACACTAGCTCAAATGTGGAAAGTGGTTTTCAATGCCAGCACAAGTGCGGAAAGTCGTTCTGCAACAGTAGCTCAAGTGCGGAAAGTGGTTTTCAACACCAGCACAAGTGGGGAAAATGGTTTTGCAACACCAACACAAGTGCTAAAACTGGTTTTGCAACACTAACAGAAGTGCGAAAAGTGATTTTGCAACAATAACACAAGTGTGAATGTGGTTTTGCAACACTAAAACAAGTGCGATAAGTGCTTTTGAATGCCAGTACGAGTGCAGAAAGTGGTTTTTGCAACAATAACACGAGTGTGAAAAGTGGTTTTGCCACACTAACACAAGTGTGAAAGTGGTTTTGCAATACTAACACAAGTGCGATAGGTAGTTTTCAAGGCCAGTACGAGTGCGGAAAGTTGTTTTTGCAACAATAACACAAGTGCGAAAAGTGGTTTTGCAACACTAACACAAGTGCAAAAAGTGGTTTTCAATGCCAGCACAAGTGCGAAAAGTGGTTCTGCAACACTAGCTCAAGTGCGGAAAGTGGTTTTCAATGCCAGCACAAGTGCGGACAGTAGTTCTGCAACACTAGTTCAAGTGCGGAAAGTGGTTTTCAGCACCAGCACAAGTGCGGAAAATGGTTTTGCAACACTATCACAAGTGCGAAAAGTGGTTTACAACAGTAGCACAAGTGCGGAAAGTGGTTTTGCAACACTAACCCAATTGCGAAAAGTGGTTCTGCAACACTAGCGCAAGTGCAAAAAGTGGGTTTGCTGCACTTACAGAAGTGTAATAGTGGTTCTCAACACCAGCTCAAGTGTGGAAAGTGGTTTTCAACGCCAGCACAAGTGCGGAAAATGGTTTTGCAACACTAACCCAATTGCGAAAAGTGGTTTTCAACACTAGCACAAGTGCGGAAAGTGGTTTTGCAACACGAAGACAAATGCGAGTTGTGGTTTTCAACACTAGCGCAAGTGCAAAAAGTGGTTTTGCTGCACTTACAGAAGTGTGAAAGTGGTTCTGCAACACCAGCTCAAGTGCGGAAAGTGGTATTCAACGCCAGCCCAAGTGTGGAAAGTGGTTTTGCAACACTAACACAATTGCAAAAAGTGGTATTCAACACCAGCACAAGTGCGGAAAGTAGTTCTGCAACACTAGCTCAAGTGCGGGAAAATGGTTTTGCAACACTAACACAAGTGCGAAAAGTGGTTTTGCAACACTAACACAAGTGCGAAAAGTGGTTTACAACACGAACCCAATTGCAAAAAGTGGTTTTCAACACTAGCTTGAGTGCGGAAAGTGGTTTTCAATGCAAGCACAAGTGTGGAAATTGGTTTTGAAACAATAACACAAGTGTGGAAAGTGGTTTTCAACACGAGCGCAAGTGTGAAAAGTGGTTTTGCAACACCAACACAATTGCAAAAATTGGTTTCAACACAAACCAAAGAGTGAAAAGTTGTTTTCAACATTAACAGGAGTGCAAAAAGTGGTGTTCAACACCAGCTCAAGTGCGGAGAGTGGTTTTCAACGCCAGCAAAAGTGTGAAAAGTGGTTCTGCAACACTAGCTCAAATGTGGAAAGTGGTTTTCAATGCTAACACAAGTGCGGAAAGTCGTTCTGCAACAGTAGCTCAAGTGCGGAAAGTGGTTTTCAACATGAGCACAAGTGGGGAAAATGGTTTTGCAACACCAACACAAGTGTTAAAGTGGTTTTGCAACACTAACAGAAGTGCGAAAAGTGATTTTGCAACAATAACACAAGTGTGAATGTGGTTTTGCAACACTAAAACAAGTGCGATAAGTGCTTTTGAATGCCAGTACGAGTGCAGAAAGTGGTTTTTGCAACAATAACACGAGTGTGAAAAGTGGTTTTGCCACACTAACACAAGTGTGAAAGTGGTTTTGCAATACTAACACAAGTGCGATAGGTAGTTTTCAAGGCCAGTACGAGTGCGGAAAGTTGTTTTTGCAACAATAACACAAGTGCGAAAAGTGGTTTTGCAACACTAACACAAGTGCAAAAAGTGGTTTTCAATGCCAGCACAAGTGCGAAAAGTGGTTCTGCAACACTAGCTCAAGTGCGGAAAGTGGTTTTCAATGCCAGCACAAGTGCGGACAGTAGTTCTGCAACACTAGTTCAAGTGCGGAAAGTGGTTTTCAGCACCAGCACAAGTGCGGAAAATGGTTTTGCAACACTATCACAAGTGCGAAAAGTGGTTTACAACAGTAGCACAAGTGCGGAAAGTGGTTTTGCAACACTAACCCAATTGCGAAAAGTGGTTCTGCAACACTAGCGCAAGTGCAAAAAGTGGGTTTGCTGCACTTACAGAAGTGTAATAGTGGTTCTCAACACCAGCTCAAGTGTGGAAAGTGGTTTTCAACGCCAGCACAAGTGCGGAAAATGGTTTTGCAACACTATCACAAGTGCGAAAAGTGGTTTACAACAGTAGCACAAGTGCGGAAAGTGGTTTTGCAACACTAACCCAATTGCGAAAAGTGGTTTTCAACACTAGCACAAGTGCGGAAAGTGGTTTTCAATGCCAGCACACGTGTGGAAATTGGTTTTGCAACACGAAGACAAATGCGAGTTATGGTTTTCAACACTAGCGCAAGTGCAAAAAGTGGTTTTGCTGCACTTACAGAAGTGTGAAAGTGGTTTTGCAACACTAACACAAGTGCGAACGTGGTTTTGCAACACTAACACAAGTGTGAAAGTGGTTTGCAACAATAACACAAGTGCGATAAGTGGTTTTCAATGCCAGTACGAATGCGGAAAGTGGTTTTTGCAACAATAACACGTGCGAAAAGTGGTTTTGCAACACAAGCACGAGTGCAGAAAGTGGTTTTCAACGCCAGCATAAGTGTGGAAATTGGTTTTTGCAACACTAACACAAATGCGAATAATGGTTTGCAACACTATCACGAGTGCGGAAAGTGGTTTGCAACACTAAAACTAGTGTAGAAAGTGGTTTTCAACACGAGCACATGTGCGACAAGTGGTTTTGCAACACTTACCCAATTGCGAAAAGTGGTTTTCAACATCAGCACGTGTGCGGAAAGTGGTTTTCAATGCCAGCACAAGTGTGGAAATTGGTTTTACAACACGAAGACAAATGCGAATTTAGGTTTTCAACACTAGAGAAAGTGCGAAAAGTGGTTCTGCAACACTAGCTCAAATGTGGAAAGTGGTTTTCAATGCTAGCACAAGGGCGGAAAGTCGTTCTGCAACACAGGCACAAGTGTAGAATGTGGTTTTCAACATGATCGCAAGGGTGGAAAGTGGTTTTCAACACCAGCACAAGTGGGGAAAATGGTTTTGCAACACCAACACAAGTGTTAAAAGTGGTTTTGCAACACTAACAGAAGTGCGAAAAGTGATTTTGCAACAATAACACAAGTGTGAATGTGGTTTTGCAATACTAGCACATGTGTGAAAAATGGTTTTAAATGCCAGCGCAAGTGTGGAAAGTGGTTTTGCAACACTAACACAAGTGCAAAAAGTGGTTTTCAAAGCCAGCACCCGTGCGAAAAGTGGTTCTGCAACACCAGCTCAAGTGCGGAAAGTGGTTTTCAATGCCAGCACAAGTGCGGAAAGTAGTTCTGCAACACTAGCTCAAGTGCGGGAAATTGGTTTTGCAACACTAACACAAGTGCGAAAAGTGGTTTTGCAACACTAACACAAGTGCGAAAAGTGGTTTACAACAGTAGCACGAGTGCGGAAAGTGATTTTGCAACACTAACCCAATTGCAAAAAGTGGTTTTCAACACTAGGACAAGTGCGAAAAGTGGTTTTCAATGCCAGCACACAAGTGGAAATTGGTTTTGCAACACGAAGACAAATGCGAGTTGTGGTTTTAAACACTAGCGCAAGTGCAAAAAGTGGTTTTGCTGCACTAACAGAAGTGTGAAATTGGTTCTGCAACACCAGCTCAAATGCGGAAAGTGGTATTCAATGCCAGCACAAGTGTGGAAAGTGGTTTTGCAACACTAACACAAGGGCGAAAAGTGGTTTGCAACACGAACCCAATTGCGAAAAGTGGTTTTCAACACTAGCTTGAGTGCGGAAAGTGGTTTGCAATTCAAGCACAAGTGTGGAAATTGGTTTTGAAACAATAACACAAGTGTGGAAAGTGGTTTTCAACACGAGCGCAAGTGCGACAAGTGGTTTTCATTGCCAGCCCAAGTGTGGAAATTGGTTTTGCAACACTAAGACAAATGCGAATTGTGGTTTTCAACACGAGCGCAAGTGTGAAAAGTGGTTTTGCAACACCAACACAATTGCAAAAAGTGGTTTTCAACACAAACCAAAGAGTGAAAAGTTGTTTTCAACATTAACAGGAGTGCAAAAAGTGGTGTTCAACACCAGCTCAAGTGCGGAGAGTGGTTTTCAACGCCAGCAAAAGTGCGAAAAGTGGTTCTGCAACACTAGCTCAAATGTGGAAAGTGGTTTTCAATGCTAGCACAAGTGCGGAAAGTCGTTCTGCAACAGTAGCTCAAGTGCGGAAAGTGGTTTTCAACATGAGCACAAGTGGGGAAAATGGTTTTGCAACACCAACACAAGTGCTAAAAGTGGTTTTGCAACACTAACAGAAGTGCGAAAAGTGATTTTACAACAATAACACAAGTGTGAATGTGGTTTTGCAACACTAAAACAAGTGCGATAAGTGGTTTTGAATGCCAGTACGAGTGCAGAAAGTGGTTTTTGCAACAATAACACGAGTGTGAAAAGTGGTTTTGCAACACTAACACAAGTGTGAAAGTGGTTTTGCAACACTAACGCAAGTGCGATAGGTGGTTTTCAAGGCCAGTACGAGTGCGGAAAGTTGTTTTTGCAACAATAACACAAGTGCGAAAATTGGTTTTGCAACACTAACACAAGTGCAAAAAGTGGTTTTCAATGCCAGCACAAGTGCGAAAAGTGGTTCTGCAACACTAGCTCAAGTGCAGAAAGTGGTTTTCAATGCCAGCACAAGTGCGGACAGTAGTTCTGCAACACTAGTTCAAGTGCGGAAAGTGGTTTTCAGCACCAGCACAAGTGCGGAAAATAGTTTTGCAACACTATCACAAGTGCGAAAAGTGGTTTACAACAGTAGCACAAGTGCGGAAAGTGGTTTTGCAACACTAACCCAATTGCGAAAAGTGGTTCTGCAACACTAGCGCAAGTGCAAAAAGTGGTTTTGCTGCACTTACAGAAGTGTAATAGTGGTTCTCAACACCAGCTCAAGTGTGGAAAGTGGTTTTCAACGCCAGCACAAGTGCGGAAAATGGTTTTGCAACACTATCACAAGTGCGAAAAGTGGTTTACAACAGTAGCACAAGTGTGGAAAGTGGTTTTGCAACACTAACCCAATTGCGAAAAGTGGTTTTCAACACTAGCACAAGTGCGGAAAGTGGTTTTCAATGCCAGCACACGTGTGGAAATTGGTTTTGCAACACGAAGACAAATGCTAGTTGTGGTTTTCAACACTAGCGCAAGTGCAAAAAGTGGTTTTGCTGCACTTACAGAAGTGTGAAAGTGGTTCTGCAACACCAGCTCAAGTGCGGAAAGTGGTATTCAACGCCAGCCCAAGTGTGGAAAGTGGTTTTGCAACACTAACACAATTGCAAAAAGTGGTATTCAACACCAGCACAAGTGCGGAAAGTAGTTCTGCAACACTAGCTCAAGTGCGGGAAAGTGGTTTTGCAACACTAACACAAGTGCGAAAAGTGGTTTTGCAACACTAACACAAGTGCGAAAAGTGGTTTACAACACGAACCCAATTGCGAAAAGTGGTTTTCAACACTAGCTTGAGTGCGGAAAGTGGTTTTCAATGCAAGCACAAGTGTGGAAATTGGTTTTGAAACAATAACACAAGTGTGGAAAGTGGTTTTCAACACGAGCGCAAGTGCGCCAAGTGGTTTTGCAAAACTAACCCAATGCTAAAAGTGGTTCTCAACATTAGCACGTTTGCGGAAAGTGGTTTTCAATGCCAGCTCAAGTGTGGAAATTGGTTTTACAACACTAAGACAAATGCGAATCGTGGTTTTCAACACTAGCGCAATTGCAAAAAGTGATTTTCAACACAAGCCAAAGTGCGAAAAGTTGTTTTCAACACCAGCACAAGTGCGGACAGTGGTTTTGCAACACAGGCACAAGTGTAGAACGTGGTTTTCAACATGATCGCAAGGGTGGAATGTGGTTTTGCAACACCAGCTCAAGTGCGCAGAGTGGTTTTCAACGCAAGCACAAGTGCGAAAAGTGGTTTTGCAACACGAACACAAGTGAGACAAATGGTTTTGCAACACTAACACAAGTGCATAAAGTGGTTTTGAACACGAACAGGAGCGCGAAAAGTGGTTTTCAACACGAGCTGAAGTGCAAAAAGTTGTTTTCAACGCCAGCACAATTGCGGAAAGTGTTTTTGCAATACTAGCACATGTATGAGAAGTGGTTTTAAATGCCAACACAAGTGTGGAAAGTGATTTTGCAACACTAACACAAGTGCAAAAAGTGGTTTTCAATACCAGCACAAGTGCGAAAAGTTGTTCTGCAACACTAGCTCAAGTGCGGAAAGTGGTTTTCAATGCCAGCACAAGTGCAGAAAGTAGTTCTGCAACACTCGCTCAAGTGCGGAAAGTGGTTTTCAACACCAGCACAAGTGTGGAAAATGGTTTTGCAACACTAATACAAGCGCGAAAAGTGGTTTTGCAACACGAACACAAGTGCGAAAAGTGGTTTACAACAGTAGCACGAGTGCGGAAAGTGGTTTACAATGCCAGCACATGTGTGGAAATTGGTTTTGCAACACGAAGACAAATGCGAGTTGTGGTTTTCAACACGAGTGCAAGTGCAAAAAGTGGATTTGCTGCACTAACAGAGTGTGAAAATGGTTCTGCAACACCAGCTCAAATGCGGAAAGTGGTATTCAACGCCAGCACAAGTGCGGAAAATGGTTTTGCAACACTAACACAAGTGCGAAAAGTGGTTTAAAACAGTAGCACAAGTGCAGAAAGTGGTTTTGCAATACTAACACAAGTGCGAAAAGTGGTTTTCAACACTAGCACAAGTGCGGAAAGTGGTTTTCAATGCCAGCACACGTGTGGAAATTGGTTTTGCAACACGAAGACAAATGCGAGTTGTGGTTTTCAACACTAGCGCAAGTGCAAAAAGTGGTTTTGCTGCACAAAAAGAGTGTAAAAGTGGTTCTCAACACCAGCTCAAGTGCGGAAAGTGGTTTTCAACGCAAGCACAAGTGCGGAAAAAGGTTTTGTAACACTATCACAAGTGCGAAAAGTGGTTTACAACAGTAGCACAAGTGCGGAAAGTGGTTTTGCAACCTTAACCCAATTGCGAAAAGTGGTTTTCAACACTAGCACAAGTGCGGAAAGTGGTTTTCAATGCCAGCACACGTGTGGAAATTGGTTTTGCATCACGAAGACAAATGCGAGTTGTGGTTTTAAACACTAGCGCAAGTGCAAAAAGTGGTTTTGCTGCACTAACAGAAGTGTGAAATTGGTTCTGCAACACCAGCTCAAATGTGGAAAGTGGTATTCAACGCCAGCACAAGTGTGGAAAGTGGTTTTGCAACACTAACACAAGGGCGAAAAGTGGTTTGCAACACGAACCCAATTGCGAAAAGTGGTTTTCAATTCAAGCACAAGTGTGGAAATTGGTTTTGAAACAATAACACAAGTGTGGAAAGTGGTTTTCAACACGAGCGCAAGTGCGACAAGTGGTTTTGCAAAAGTAACCCAATTGCGAAAAGTGGTTTTCAACATTAGCACGACTGCGGAAAGTGGTTTGCAACACTAAAACTAGTGTAGAAAGTGGTTTTCAACACGAGCACATGTGCGACAAGTGGTTTTGCAACACTTACCCAATTGCGAAAAGTGGTTTTCAACATCAGCACGTGTGCGGAAAGTGGTTTTCAATGCCAGCACAAGTGTGGAAATTGGTTTTACAACACGAAGACAAATGCGAATTTAGGTTTTCAACACTAGAGAAAGTGCGAAAAGTGGTTCTGCAACACTAGCTCAAATGTGGAAAGTGGTTTTCAATGCTAGCACAAGGGCGGAAAGTCGTTCTGCAACACAGGCACAAGTGTAGAATGTGGTTTTCAACATGATCGCAAGGGTGGAAAGTGGTTTTCAACACCAGCACAAGTGGGGAAAATGGTTTTGCAACACCAACACAAGTGTTAAAAGTGGTTTTGCAACACTAACAGAAGTGCGAAAAGTGATTTTGCAACAATAACACAAGTGTGAATGTGGTTTTGCAATACTAGCACATGTGTGAAAAATGGTTTTAAATGCCAGCGCAAGTGTGGAAAGTGGTTTTGCAACACTAACACAAGTGCAAAAAGTGGTTTTCAAAGCCAGCACCCGTGCGAAAAGTGGTTCTGCAACACCAGCTCAAGTGCGGAAAGTGGTTTTCAATGCCAGCACAAGTGCGGAAAGTAGTTCTGCAACACTAGCTCAAGTGCGGGAAATTGGTTTTGCAACACTAACACAAGTGCGAAAAGTGGTTTTGCAACACTAACACAAGTGCGAAAAGTGGTTTACAACAGTAGCACGAGTGCGGAAAGTGATTTTGCAACACTAACCCAATTGCAAAAAGTGGTTTTCAACACTAGGACAAGTGCGAAAAGTGGTTTTCAATGCCAGCACACAAGTGGAAATTGGTTTTGCAACACGAAGACAAATGCGAGTTGTGGTTTTAAACACTAGCGCAAGTGCAAAAAGTGGTTTTGCTGCACTAACAGAAGTGTGAAATTGGTTCTGCAACACCAGCTCAAATGCGGAAAGTGGTATTCAACGCCAGCACAAGTGTGGAAAGTGGTTTTGCAACACTAACACAAGGGCGAAAAGTGGTTTGCAACACGAACCCAATTGCGAAAAGTGGTTTTCAACACTAGCTTGAGTGCGGAAAGTGGTTTGCAATTCAAGCACAAGTGTGGAAATTGGTTTTGAAACAATAACACAAGTGTGGAAAGTGGTTTTCAACACGAGCGCAAGTGCGACAAGTGGTTTTCATTGCCAGCCCAAGTGTGGAAATTGGTTTTGCAACACTAAGACAAATGCGAATTGTGGTTTTCAACACGAGCGCAAGTGTGAAAAGTGGTTTTGCAACACCAACACAATTGCAAAAAGTGGTTTTCAACACAAACCAAAGAGTGAAAAGTTGTTTTCAACATTAACAGGAGTGCAAAAAGTGGTGTTCAACACCAGCTCAAGTGCGGAGAGTGGTTTTCAACGCCAGCAAAAGTGCGAAAAGTGGTTCTGCAACACTAGCTCAAATGTGGAAAGTGGTTTTCAATGCTAGCACAAGTGCGGAAAGTCGTTCTGCAACAGTAGCTCAAGTGCGGAAAGTGGTTTTCAACATGAGCACAAGTGGGGAAAATGGTTTTGCAACACCAACACAAGTGCTAAAAGTGGTTTTGCAACACTAACAGAAGTGCGAAAAGTGATTTTACAACAATAACACAAGTGTGAATGTGGTTTTGCAACACTAAAACAAGTGCGATAAGTGGTTTTGAATGCCAGTACGAGTGCAGAAAGTGTTTTTGCAACAATAACACGAGTGTGAAAAGTGGTTTTGCAACACTAACACAAGTGTGAAAGTGGTTTTGCAACACTAACGCAAGTGCGATAGGTGGTTTTCAAGGCCAGTACGAGTGCGGAAAGTTGTTTTTGCAACAATAACACAAGTGCGAAAATTGGTTTTGCAACACTAACACAAGTGCAAAAAGTGGTTTTCAATGCCAGCACAAGTGCGAAAAGTGGTTCTGCAACACTAGCTCAAGTGCGGAAAGTGGTTTTCAATGCCAGCACAAGTGCGGACAGTAGTTCTGCAACACTAGTTCAAGTGCGGAAAGTGGTTTTCAGCACCAGCACAAGTGCGGAAAATAGTTTTGCAACACTATCACAAGTGCGAAAAGTGGTTTACAACAGTAGCACAAGTGCGGAAAGTGGTTTTGCAACACTAACCCAATTGCGAAAAGTGGTTCTGCAACACTAGCGCAAGTGCAAAAAGTGGTTTTGCTGCACTTACAGAAGTGTAATAGTGGTTCTCAACACCAGCTCAAGTGTGGAAAGTGGTTTTCAACGCCAGCACAAGTGCGGAAAATGGTTTTGCAACACTATCACAAGTGCGAAAAGTGGTTTACAACAGTAGCACAAGTGCGGAAAGTGGTTTTCAATGCCAGCACACGTGTGGAAATTGGTTTTGCAACACGAAGACAAATGCTAGTTGTGGTTTTCAACACTAGCGCAAGTGCAAAAAGTGGTTTTGCTGCACTTACAGAAGTGTGAAAGTGGTTCTGCAACACCAGCTCAAGTGCGGAAAGTGGTATTCAACGCCAGCCCAAGTGTGGAAAGTGGTTTTGCAACACTAACACAATTGCAAAAAGTGGTATTCAACACCAGCACAAGTGCGGAAAGTAGTTCTGCAACACTAGCTCAAGTGCGGGAAAGTGGTTTTGCAACACTAACACAAGTGCGAAAAGTGGTTTTGCAACACTAACACAAGTGCGAAAAGTGGTTTACAACACGAACCCAATTGCGAAAAGTGGTTTTCAACACTAGCTTGAGTGCGGAAAGTGGTTTTCAATGCAAGCACAAGTGTGGAAATTGGTTTTGAAACAATAACACAAGTGTGGAAAGTGGTTTTCAACACGAGCGCAAGTGCGCCAAGTGGTTTTGCAAAACTAACCCAATGCTAAAAGTGGTTCTCAACATTAGCACGTTTGCGGAAAGTGGTTTTCAATGCCAGCTCAAGTGTGGAAATTGGTTTTACAACACTAAGACAAATGCGAATCGTGGTTTTCAACACTAGCGCAATTGCAAAAAGTGATTTTCAACACAAGCCAAAGTGCGAAAAGTTGTTTTCAACACCAGCACAAGTGCGGACAGTGGTTTTGCAACACAGGCACAAGTGTAGAACGTGGTTTTCAACATGATCGCAAGGGTGGAATGTGGTTTTGCAACACCAGCTCAAGTGCGCAGAGTGGTTTTCAACGCAAGCACAAGTGCGAAAAGTGGTTTTGCAACACGAACACAAGTGAGACAAATGGTTTTGCAACACTAACACAAGTGCATAAAGTGGTTTTGAACACGAACAGGAGCGCGAAAAGTGGTTTTCAACACGAGCTGAAGTGCAAAAAGTTGTTTTCAACGCCAGCACAATTGCGGAAAGTGTTTTTGCAATACTAGCACATGTATGAGAAGTGGTTTTAAATGCCAACACAAGTGTGGAAAGTGATTTTGCATCACTAACACAAGTGCAAAAAGTGGTTTTCAATGCCAGCACAAGTGCGAAAAGTTGTTCTGCAACACTAGCTCAAGTGCGGAAAGTGGTTTTCAATGCCAGCACAAGTGCAGAAAGTAGTTCTGCAACACTCGCTCAAGTGCGGAAAGTGGTTTTCAACACCAGCACAAGTGTGGAAAATGGTTTTGCAACACTAATACAAGCGCGAAAAGTGGTTTTGCAACACGAACACAAGTGCGAAAAGTGGTTTACAACAGTAGCACGAGTGCGGAAAGTGGTTTTGCAACACTAACCCAATTGCGAAAAGTGGTTTTCAACACAAGCATAAGTGCGGAAAGTGGTTTACAATGCCAGCACATGTGTGGAAATTGGTTTTGCAACACGAAGACAAATGCGAGTTGTGGTTTTCAACACGAGTGCAAGTGCAAAAAGTGGATTTGCTGCACTAACAGAGTGTGAAAATGGTTCTGCAACACCAGCTCAAATGCGGAAAGTGGTATTCAACGCCAGCACAAGTGCGGAAAATGGTTTTGCAACACTAACACAAGTGCGAAAAGTGGTTTAAAACAGTAGCACAAGTGCAGAAAGTGGTTTTGCAATACTAACACAAGTGCGAAAAGTGGTTTTCAACACTAGCACAAGTGCGGAAAGTGGTTTTCAATGCCAGCACACGTGTGGAAATTGGTTTTGCAACACGAAGACAAATGCGAGTTGTGGTTTTCAACACTAGCGCAAGTGCAAAAAGTGGTTTTGCTGCACAAAAAGAGTGTAAAAGTAGTTCTCAACACCAGCTCAAGTGCGGAAAGTGGTTTTCAACGCAAGCACAAGTGCGGAAAAAGGTTTTGCAACACTATCACAAGTGCGAAAAGTGGTTTACAACAGTAGCACAAGTGCGGAAAGTGGTTTTGCAACCTTAACCCAATTGCGAAAAGTGGTTTTCAACACTAGCACAAGTGCGGAAAGTGGTTTTCAATGCCAGCACACGTGTGGAAATTGGTTTTGCATCACGAAGACAAATGCGAGTTGTGGTTTTAAACACTAGCGCAAGTGCAAAAAGTGGTTTTGCTGCACTAACAGAAGTGTGAAATTGGTTCTGCAACACCAGCTCAAATGCGGAAAGTGGTATTCAACGCCAGCACAAGTGTGGAAAGTGGTTTTGCAACACTAACACAAGGGCGAAAAGTGGTTTGCAACACGAACCCAATTGCGAAAAGTGGTTTTCAATTCAAGCACAAGTGTGGAAATTGGTTTTGAAACAATAACACAAGTGTGGAAAGTGGTTTTCAACACGAGCGCAAGTGCGACAAGTGGTTTTGCAAAAGTAACCCAATTGCGAAAAGTGGTTTTCAACATTAGCACGACTGCGGAAAGTGGTTTTCATTGCCAGCCCAAGTGTGGAAATTGGTTTTGCAACACTAAGACAAATGCGAATTGTGGTTTTCAACACTAGCGCAAGTGTGAAAAGTGGTTTTGCAACACCAACACAATTGCAAAAAGTGGTTTTCAACACAAACCAAAGAGTGAAAAGTTGTTTTCAACATTAACAGGAGTGCAAAAAGTGGTGTTCAACACCAGCTCAAGTGCGGAGAGTGGTTTTCAACGCCAGCACAAGTGCGAAAAGTGGTTTTGCAACACTAGCTCAAATGTGGAAAGTGGTTTTCAATGCTAGCACAAGTGCGGAAAGTCGTTCTGCAACAGTAGCTCAAGTGCGGAAAGTGGTTTTCAACACCAGCACAAGTGGGGAAAATGGTTTTGCAACACCAACACAAGTGCTAAAACTGGTTTTGCAACACTAACAGAAGTGCGAAAAGTGATTTTGCAACAATAACACAAGTGTGAATGTGGTTTTGCAACACTAAAACAAGTGCGATAAGTGCTTTTGAATGCCAGTACGAGTGCAGAAAGTGGTTTTTGCAACAATAACACGAGTGTGAAAAGTGGTTTTGCCACACTAACACAAGTGTGAAAGTGGTTTTGCAATACTAACACAAGTGCGATAGGTAGTTTTCAAGGCCAGTACGAGTGCGGAAAGTTGTTTTTGCAACAATAACACAAGTGCGAAAAGTGGTTTTGCAACACTAACACAAGTGCAAAAAGTGGTTTTCAATGCCAGCACAAGTGCGAAAAGTGGTTCTGCAACACTAGCTCAAGTGCGGAAAGTGGTTTTCAATGCCAGCACAAGTGCGGACAGTAGTTCTGCAACACTAGTTCAAGTGCGGAAAGTGGTTTTCAGCACCAGCACAAGTGCGGAAAATGGTTTTGCAACACTATCACAAGTGCGAAAAGTGGTTTACAACAGTAGCACAAGTGCGGAAAGTGGTTTTGCAACACTAACCCAATTGCGAAAAGTGGTTCTGCAACACTAGCGCAAGTGCAAAAAGTGGTTTTGCTGCACTTACAGAAGTGTAATAGTGGTTCTCAACACCAGCTCAAGTGTGGAAAGTGGTTTTCAACGCCAGCACAAGTGCGGAAAATGGTTTTGCAACACTAACCCAATTGCGAAAAGTGGTTTTCAACACTAGCACAAGTGCGGAAAGTGGTTTTGCAACACGAAGACAAATGCGAGTTGTGGTTTTCAACACTAGCGCAAGTGCAAAAAGTGGTTTTGCTGCACTTACAGAAGTGTGAAAGTGGTTCTGCAACACCAGCTCAAGTGCGGAAAGTGGTATTCAACGCCAGCCCAAGTGTGGAAAGTGGTTTTGCAACACTAACACAATTGCAAAAAGTGGTATTCAACACCAGCACAAGTGCGGAAAGTAGTTCTGCAACACTAGCTCAAGTGCGGGAAAATGGTTTTGCAACACTAACACAAGTGCGAAAAGTGGTTTTGCAACACTAACACAAGTGCGAAAAGTGGTTTACAACACGAACCCAATTGCAAAAAGTGGTTTTCAACACTAGCTTGAGTGCGGAAAGTGGTTTTCAATGCAAGCACAAGTGTGGAAATTGGTTTTGAAACAATAACACAAGTGTGGAAAGTGGTTTTCAACACGAGCGCAAGTGCGCCAAGTGGTTTTGCAAAACTAACCCAATGCGAAAAGTGGTTCTCAACATTAGCACGTTTGCGGAAAGTGGTTTTCAATGCCAGCTCAAGTGTGGAAATTGGTTTTACAACACTAAGACAAATGCGAATCGTGGTTTTCAAAACTAGCGCAATTGCAAAAAGTGATTTTCAACACGAGCCAAAGTGCGAAAAGTTGTTTTCAACACCAGCACAAGTGCGGACAGTGGTTTTGCAACACAGGCACAAGTGTAGAACGTGGTTTTCAACATGATCGCAAGGGTGGAATGTGGTTTTGCAACACCAGCTCAAGTGCGCAGAGTGGTTTTCAACGCAAGCACAAGTGCGAAAAGTGGTTTTGCAACACTAACACAAGTGTGAAAGTGGTTTTGCAACACTAACGCAAGTGCGATAGGTGGTTTTCAAGGCCAGTACGAGTGCGGAAAGTTGTTTTTGCAACAATAACACAAGTGCGAAAATTGGTTTTGCAACACTAACACAAGTGCAAAAAGTGGTTTTCAATGCCAGCACAAGTGCGAAAAGTGGTTCTGCAACACTAGCTCAAGTGCGGAAAGTGGTTTTCAATGCCAGCACAAGTGCGGACAGTAGTTCTGCAACACTAGTTCAAGTGCGGAAAGTGGTTTTCAGCACCAGCACAAGTGCGGAAAATAGTTTTGCAACACTATCACAAGTGCGAAAAGTGGTTTACAACAGTAGCACAAGTGCGGAAAGTGGTTTTGCAACACTAACCCAATTGCGAAAAGTGGTTCTGCAACACTAGCGCAAGTGCAAAAAGTGGTTTTGCTGCACTTACAGAAGTGTAATAGTGGTTCTCAACACCAGCTCAAGTGTGGAAAGTGGTTTTCAACGCCAGCACAAGTGCGGAAAATGGTTTTGCAACACTATCACAAGTGCGAAAAGTGGTTTACAACAGTAGCACAAGTGTGGAAAGTGGTTTTACAACACTAACCCAATTGCGAAAAGTGGTTTTCAACACTAGCACAAGTGCGGAAAGTGGTTTTCAATGCCAGCACACGTGTGGAAATTGGTTTTGCAACACGAAGACAAATGCTAGTTGTGGTTTTCAACACTAGCGCAAGTGCAAAAAGTGGTTTTGCTGCACTTACAGAAGTGTGAAAGTGGTTCTGCAACACCAGCTCAAGTGCGGAAAGTGGTATTCAACGCCAGCCCAAGTGTGGAAAGTGGTTTTGCAACACTAACACAATTGCAAAAAGTGGTATTCAACACCAGCACAAGTGCGGAAAGTAGTTCTGCAACACTAGCTCAAGTGCGGGAAAGTGGTTTTGCAACACTAACACAAGTGCGAAAAGTGGTTTTGCAACACTAACACAAGTGCGAAAAGTGGTTTACAACACGAACCCAATTGCGAAAAGTGGTTTTCAACACTAGCTTGAGTGCGGAAAGTGGTTTTCAATGCAAGCACAAGTGTGGAAATTGGTTTTGAAACAATAACACAAGTGTGGAAAGTGGTTTTCAACACGAGCGCAAGTGCGCCAAGTGGTTTTGCAAAACTAACCCAATGCTAAAAGTGGTTCTCAACATTAGCACGTTTGCGGAAAGTGGTTTTCAATGCCAGCTCAAGTGTGGAAATTGGTTTTACAACACTAAGACAAATGCGAATCGTGGTTTTCAACACTAGCGCAATTGCAAAAAGTGATTTTCAACACAAGCCAAAGTGCGAAAAGTTGTTTTCAACACCAGCACAAGTGCGGACAGTGGTTTTGCAACACAGGCACAAGTGTAGAACGTGGTTTTCAACATGATCGCAAGGGTGGAATGTGGTTTTGCAACACCAGCTCAAGTGCGCAGAGTGGTTTTCAACGCAAGCACAAGTGCGAAAAGTGGTTTTGCAACACGAACACAAGTGAGACAAATGGTTTTGCAACACTAACACAAGTGCATAAAGTGGTTTTGAACACGAACAGGAGCGCGAAAAGTGGTTTTCAACACGAGCTGAAGTGCAAAAAGTTGTTTTCAACGCCAGCACAATTGCGGAAAGTGTTTTTGCAATACTAGCACATGTATGAGAAGTGGTTTTAAATGCCAACACAAGTGTGGAAAGTGATTTTGCATCACTAACACAAGTGCAAAAAGTGGTTTTCAATGCCAGCACAAGTGCGAAAAGTTGTTCTGCAACACTAGCTCAAGTGCGGAAAGTGGTTTTCAATGCCAGCACAAGTGCAGAAAGTAGTTCTGCAACACTCGCTCAAGTGCGGAAAGTGGTTTTCAACACCAGCACAAGTGTGGAAAATGGTTTTGCAACACTAATACAAGCGCGAAAAGTGGTTTTGCAACACGAACACAAGTGCGAAAAGTGGTTTACAACAGTAGCACGAGTGCGGAAAGTGGTTTTGCAACACTAACCCAATTGCGAAAAGTGGTTTTCAACACAAGCATAAGTGCGGAAAGTGGTTTACAATGCCAGCACATGTGTGGAAATTGGTTTTGCAACACGAAGACAAATGCGAGTTGTGGTTTTCAACACGAGTGCAAGTGCAAAAAGTGGATTTGCTGCACTAACAGAGTGTGAAAATGGTTCTGCAACACCAGCTCAAATGCGGAAAGTGGTATTCAACGCCAGCACAAGTGCGGAAAATGGTTTTGCAACACTAACACAAGTGCGAAAAGTGGTTTAAAACAGTAGCACAAGTGCAGAAAGTGGTTTTGCAATACTAACACAAGTGCGAAAAGTGGTTTTCAACACTAGCACAAGTGCGGAAAGTGGTTTTCAATGCCAGCACACGTGTGGAAATTGGTTTTGCAACACGAAGACAAATGCGAGTTGTGGTTTTCAACACTAGCGCAAGTGCAAAAAGTGGTTTTGCTGCACAAAAAGAGTGTAAAAGTAGTTCTCAACACCAGCTCAAGTGCGGAAAGTGGTTTTCAACGCAAGCACAAGTGCGGAAAAAGGTTTTGCAACACTATCACAAGTGCGAAAAGTGGTTTACAACAGTAGCACAAGTGCGGAAAGTGGTTTTGCAACCTTAACCCAATTGCGAAAAGTGGTTTTCAACACTAGCACAAGTGCGGAAAGTGGTTTTCAATGCCAGCACACGTGTGGAAATTGGTTTTGCATCACGAAGACAAATGCGAGTTGTGGTTTTAAACACTAGCGCAAGTGCAAAAAGTGGTTTTGCTGCACTAACAGAAGTGTGAAATTGGTTCTGCAACACCAGCTCAAATGCGGAAAGTGGTATTCAACGCCAGCACAAGTGTGGAAAGTGGTTTTGCAACACTAACACAAGGGCGAAAAGTGGTTTGCAACACGAACCCAATTGCGAAAAGTGGTTTTCAATTCAAGCACAAGTGTGGAAATTGGTTTTGAAACAATAACACAAGTGTGGAAAGTGGTTTTCAACACGAGCGCAAGTGCGACAAGTGGTTTTGCAAAAGTAACCCAATTGCGAAAAGTGGTTTTCAACATTAGCACGACTGCGGAAAGTGGTTTTCATTGCCAGCCCAAGTGTGGAAATTGGTTTTGCAACACTAAGACAAATGCGAATTGTGGTTTTCAACACTAGCGCAAGTGTGAAAAGTGGTTTTGCAACACCAACACAATTGCAAAAAGTGGTTTTCAACACAAACCAAAGAGTGAAAAGTTGTTTTCAACATTAACAGGAGTGCAAAAAGTGGTGTTCAACACCAGCTCAAGTGCGGAGAGTGGTTTTCAACGCCAGCACAAGTGCGAAAAGTGGTTTTGCAACACTAGCTCAAATGTGGAAAGTGGTTTTCAATGCTAGCACAAGTGCGGAAAGTCGTTCTGCAACAGTAGCTCAAGTGCGGAAAGTGGTTTTCAACACCAGCACAAGTGGGGAAAATGGTTTTGCAACACCAACACAAGTGCTAAAACTGGTTTTGCAACACTAACAGAAGTGCGAAAAGTGATTTTGCAACAATAACACAAGTGTGAATGTGGTTTTGCAACACTAAAACAAGTGCGATAAGTGCTTTTGAATGCCAGTACGAGTGCAGAAAGTGGTTTTTGCAACAATAACACGAGTGTGAAAAGTGGTTTTGCCACACTAACACAAGTGTGAAAGTGGTTTTGCAATACTAACACAAGTGCGATAGGTAGTTTTCAAGGCCAGTACGAGTGCGGAAAGTTGTTTTTGCAACAATAACACAAGTGCGAAAAGTGGTTTTGCAACACTAACACAAGTGCAAAAAGTGGTTTTCAATGCCAGCACAAGTGCGAAAAGTGGTTCTGCAACACTAGCTCAAGTGCGGAAAGTGGTTTTCAATGCCAGCACAAGTGCGGACAGTAGTTCTGCAACACTAGTTCAAGTGCGGAAAGTGGTTTTCAGCACCAGCACAAGTGCGGAAAATGGTTTTGCAACACTATCACAAGTGCGAAAAGTGGTTTACAACAGTAGCACAAGTGCGGAAAGTGGTTTTGCAACACTAACCCAATTGCGAAAAGTGGTTCTGCAACACTAGCGCAAGTGCAAAAAGTGGTTTTGCTGCACTTACAGAAGTGTAATAGTGGTTCTCAACACCAGCTCAAGTGTGGAAAGTGGTTTTCAACGCCAGCACAAGTGCGGAAAATGGTTTTGCAACACTAACCCAATTGCGAAAAGTGGTTTTCAACACTAGCACAAGTGCGGAAAGTGGTTTTGCAACACGAAGACAAATGCGAGTTGTGGTTTTCAACACTAGCGCAAGTGCAAAAAGTGGTTTTGCTGCACTTACAGAAGTGTGAAAGTGGTTCTGCAACACCAGCTCAAGTGCGGAAAGTGGTATTCAACGCCAGCCCAAGTGTGGAAAGTGGTTTTGCAACACTAACACAATTGCAAAAAGTGGTATTCAACACCAGCACAAGTGCGGAAAGTAGTTCTGCAACACTAGCTCAAGTGCGGGAAAATGGTTTTGCAACACTAACACAAGTGCGAAAAGTGGTTTTGCAACACTAACACAAGTGCGAAAAGTGGTTTACAACACGAACCCAATTGCAAAAAGTGGTTTTCAACACTAGCTTGAGTGCGGAAAGTGGTTTTCAATGCAAGCACAAGTGTGGAAATTGGTTTTGAAACAATAACACAAGTGTGGAAAGTGGTTTTCAACACGAGCGCAAGTGCGCCAAGTGGTTTTGCAAAACTAACCCAATGCGAAAAGTGGTTCTCAACATTAGCACGTTTGCGGAAAGTGGTTTTCAATGCCAGCTCAAGTGTGGAAATTGGTTTTACAACACTAAGACAAATGCGAATCGTGGTTTTCAAAACTAGCGCAATTGCAAAAAGTGATTTTCAACACGAGCCAAAGTGCGAAAAGTTGTTTTCAACACCAGCACAAGTGCGGACAGTGGTTTTGCAACACAGGCACAAGTGTAGAACGTGGTTTTCAACATGATCGCAAGGGTGGAATGTGGTTTTGCAACACCAGCTCAAGTGCGCAGAGTGGTTTTCAACGCAAGCACAAGTGCGAAAAGTGGTTTTGCAACACGAACACAAGTGAGACAAATGGTTTTGCAACACTAACACAAGTGCATAAAGTGGTTTTGAACACGAACAGGAGCGCGAAAAGTGGTTTTCAACACTAGCTGAAGTGCAAAAAGTTGTTTTCAACGCCAGCACAATTGCGGAAAGTGTTTTTGCAATACTAGCACATGTGTGAGAAGTGGTTTACAACAGTAGCACAAGTGTGGAAAGTGGTTTTGCAACACTAACCCAATTGCGAAAAGTGGTTTTCAACACTAGCACAAGTGCGGAAAGTGGTTTTCAATGCCAGCACACGTGTGGAAAGTGATTTTGCAACACTAACACAAGTGCAAAAAGTGGTTTTCAATGCCAGCACAAGTGCGAAAAGTTGTTCTGCAACACTAGCTCAAGTGCGGAAAGTGGTTTTCAACACCAGCACAAGTGTGGAAAATGGTTTTGCAACACTAATACAAGCGCGAAAAGTGGTTTTGCAACACAAACACAAGTGCGAAAAGTGGTTTACAACAGTGGCACGAGTGCGGAAAGTGGTTTTGCAACACTAACCCAATTGCGAAAAGTGGTTTTCAACACAAGCATAAGTGCGGAAAGTGGTTTACAATGCCAGCACATGTGTGGAAATTGGTTTTGCAACACGAATACAAATGCGAGTTGTGGTTTTCAACACTAGTGCAAGTGCAAAAAGTGGTTTTGCTGCACTAACAGAGTGTGAAAATGGTTCTGCAACACCAGCTCAAATGCGGAAAGTGGTATTCAACGCCAGCACAAGTGCGGAAAATGGTTTTGCAACACTAACACAAGTGCGAAAAGTGGTTTAAAACAGTAGCACAAGTGCAGAAAGTGGTTTTGCAATACTAACACAAGTGCGAAAAGTGGTTTTCAACACCAGCACAAGTGCGGAAAGTGGTTTTCAATGCCAGCACACGTGTGGAAATTGGTTTTGCAACACGAAGACAAATGCGAGTTGTGGTTTTCAACACTAGCGCAAGTGCAAAAAGTGGTTTTGCTGCACAAACAGAGTGTAAAAGTGGTTCTCAACACCAGCTCAAGTGCGGAAAGTGGTTTTCAACTCAAGCACAAGTGCGGAAAAAGGTTTTGCAACACTATCGCAAGTGTGAAAAGTGGTTTACAACAGTAGCACAAGTGCGGAAAATGGTTTTGCAACCTTAACCCAATTGCGAAAAGTGGTTTTCAACACTAGCACAAGTGCGGAAAGTGGTTTTCAATGCCAGCACACGTCTGGAAATTGGTTTTGCATCACGAAGACAAATGCGAGTTGTTGTTTTCAACACTAGCGCAAGTGCAAAAAGTGGTTTTGCTGCACTTACAGAAGTGTGAAAGTGGTTCTGCAACAACAGCTCAAGTGCGGAAAGTGGTATTCAACGCCAGCACAAGTGTGGAAAGTGGTTTTGCAACACTAACACAATTGCAAAAAGTGGTATTCAACACCAGCACAATTGCGGAAAGTTGTTCTGCAACACGAGCGCAAATGCGGAAAGTGCTTTTCAACACAAGCACAAGTGCGAAAAGTGGTTTGGCAACACTAACACAAGTGTGAAAAGTGGTTTTGCAACACTAACACAAATGTGAAAGTGGTTTTGCAACACTAAAACAAGTGCGATAAGTGGTTTTCAACACTAACCAAAGTGCGAAAAGTTGTTTTCCACACCAGCACAAGTGCGGACAGTGGTTTTGCAACACAGGCACAAGTGTAGAACGTGGTTTTCAACGGAGCATAATTGTGGAAATTGGTTTTTGCAACACTAATACAAATGCGAATAATGGTTTACAACACTAGCACGAGTGCGGAAAGTGGTTTGCAATACTAACACAAGTGTGGAAAGTGGTTTTCAACACGAGCACAGGTGCGAAAGGTGGTTTGCAACACGAACCCAATTGCAAAAAGTGGTTTTCAACACTAGCTTGAGTGCGGAAATTGGTTTTCAATGCAAGCACAAATGTTGAAATTGGTTTTGAAACAATAACACAAGTTATTGCGAAACCCAATTGCGAAACCCAATTGCGAAAAGTGGTCTTCAACATCAGCACGAGTGCGGAAAGTGGTTTTCATTGCCAGCACAAGTGTGGAAATTGGTTTTGCAACACTAAGACAAATGCGAATTGTGGTGTTCAACACTAGCGCAAGTGCGGAGAGTGGTTTTCAACGCCAGCACAAGTGCGAAAAGTGGTTCTGCAACACTAGCTCATGTGGAAAGTGGTTTTCAATGCGAGCACAAGTGCGGAAAGTAGTTCTGCAAGACTAGCTCAAGTGCGGAAAGTGGTTTTCAACACCAGCACAAGTGCGGAAAATGGTTTTGCAACACTAACACAAGTGCAAAAAGTGGTTTTGCAACACTAACACAAGTGCGAAAAGTGATTTCGCAACAATAACACAACTGTGAATGTGGTTTTGCAACACTAACACAAGTGCGATAAGTGGTTTTCAACGCTAGTACGAGTGCAGAAAGTGGTTTTTGCAACAATAACACGAGTGTGAAAAGTGGTTTTGCAAGACTAACACAAGTGCGATAAGTGGTTTTGAACACTAGCACGAGCGCCGAACGTGGTTTTTGCAACAATAACACAAATGCGAAAAGTGGTTTTGCAACACTTGCACGAGTGTGGAAAGTGGTTTTCAACACCAAAAATACCATTGCCCTTGAGGGCAATACCATACCAAAAATACCATTTCCCAATACCATTGCCCTTGAGGTATTTTGTGAATTCTTCAGATGTAAACTGATGTCCGTTGTCTGTCGTAATAGATTCGAGACGCCACCATTTTGGAAACATCTTGTCCAGGATGCTGATAATGGACGAAGTTGGACGAAGAATGGACGAAGTCTTTGTCTTTGCCTCGCGGTCCCCATGTGCTGTCTTTGTCTTTCCCTCGCGGGCCCCATGTGCTGTCTTTGTCTTTCCCTCGCGGTCCCCATGTGCTGTCTTTGTCTTTCCGTCGTGGTCCCCCTGTACTGTCTTGGTCTTTCCCTCGTGGTCCCCATGTGCTGTCTTTGTCTTTCCCTCGCGGTCGCCATGTGCTGTCTTTGTCTTTCCCTCGCGGGCCCCATGTGCTGTCTTTGTCTTTCCCTCGCGGTCCCCATGTGCTGTCTTTGTCTTTCCCTCGTGGTCCCCCTGTACTGTCTTGGTCTTTCCCTCGCGGTCCCCATGTGTTGTCTTTGTGTTTCCCTCGCGGTCCCCATGTGCTGTCTTTGTCTTTCCCTCGCGGTCCCCATGTGCTGTCTTTGTCTTTCCCTCGTGGTCCCCCTGTACTGTCTTGGTCTTTCCCTCGCGGTCCCCATGTGTTGTCTTTGTGTTTCCCTCGCGGTCCCCATGTGCTGTCTTTGTCTTTCCCTCGTGGTCCCCCTGTACTGTCTTGGTCTTTCCCTCGCGGTCCCCATGTGTTGTCTTTGTGTTTCCCTCGCGGTCCCCATGTGCTGTCATTGTCTTTCCCTCGCGGTCCCCATGTGCTGTCTTTGTCTTTCCCTCGTGGTCCCCCTGTACTGTCTTGGTCTTTCCCTCGCGGTCCCCATGTGTTGTCTTTGTGTTTCCCTCGCGGTCCCCATGTGCTGTCTTTGTCTTTCCCTCGTGGTCCCCCTGTACTGTCTTGGTCTTTCCCTCGCGGTCCCCATGTGTTGTCTTTGTGTTTCCCTCGCGGTCCCCATGTGCTGTCTTTGTCTTTCCCTCGCGGTCCCCATGTGCTGTCTTTGTCTTTCCCTCGTGGTCCCCCTGTACTGTCTTGGTCTTTCCCTCGTGGTCCCCATGTGCTGTCTTTGTCTTTCCCTCGCGGTCCCCATGTGCTGTCTTTGTCTTTCCCTCGCGGTCCCCATGTGTTGTCTTTGTCTTTCCCTCGTGGTCCCCATGTGCTGTCTTTCCCTCACGGTCCCCATGTGCTGTCTTTGTTTTTCCCTCGTGATCCCCCTGTGCTGTCTTTCCCTCGCGGTTGTCAGCTCTTTCACGAGCCTCGATTCAGTATAGAAAAAAAGAAGAAAAAAAAAAGTTGGAATCAAACTTGTCACCATGACCTCAGGCCATTTGCTGTGAAGATCATGGACTCCGACTTAGTATTTCTGGTCGTGAGGTGCAACTCTAACTTCACCGAAGATGTCCACCTCCATCTGTTGCCACAGTTTCTCCTGGCATGATGTGGGCTGAAGAGGAGCAGGACGTGCATCCCCTGCTTTCTTGCTGGCGATGCATGCTTCGCAATTCTTCACGAACTGTTTGATGTGTGTCGACGTCCGGCCACCCTACAGAATCGCGACATTTGTTGCGTTTTGACGATTCCGGGATGACATCCCTCGTGAGCAAGATGGATCACTTGCTGCTGTAGTTCTTTTGAGATCACCACACGGGTGCCACGGGCAAGACGACCTTCGTCAAAAAGGATAGCTCATTTTATATCCTGTAGTAGAGTTGTAGCTCCTCTGTGATTTGTTGAGGCCAGTCTGTTTGAAGAAAATTGTACACTAAAACACAAGGACACTGCAAGGACTCCCAGGAAAGAAGTCGCTACTTCAAAAGTGGATCTGGGATGAATTAACGGGGATAGAAAAGATCAAGGTTTTGGATGTGGGAAGATATGAGATGGTGGTGAACAGCTGTTTTAAAGACCTGGAGGGAGGAGTGGGATTGAAGCAATTTGAGCTCGCCACGAGAGACTAAGTTTGCGGTTGCGTTTGCAATGACTGTATTTACAAAGGCGTCAACTTCATTGATCACATCATTCTTGGTGTTCGCCGCTGGGGTTCTATGACTGAGCATGTCTGCCACTTGATTACGGGACCCAGCCAAGTATTCTGTCATTCTGCCTTGAAGCACGCGAGTCCACCAGTTACCCCGAGGGGAGCACGGCAGAAAAGATTTGCGTTCAATAATATGTCCAGTCTGTCACAATTCAGGTGAAACCAACATACGGCACGAGGCAGAAGGTGATTTAATAAACAATACTTATTAATCCCGACTGTCTACCTTTAAAATACTTAAACTAATTAATATTGATGAAAAGAAACCTTTAATGATTAAAACCCCCCAGATTATAAAACACACATGTCACAGATTTGTTTGCAGTCGAGCATCGATTCAAACTTTCATGTTTAGCAACTTATTTCCAGTAACCGGTTCGTAATATGTTCGACTTCAGCGGGTTACCGATGGTTGGGGTCGGCACGCCACACATTCAAATGATCTTGTCTGGCTGGGGTTGTACACACTACCCATATCCTCTCCTGAATCCGATGCAATATCTCGTGATGTTTTATGTTTCACACATCATCCAAGAGGCCTGGTGTCTAAAGTCTGCATTCTGTTGTCTCAATGAATGGTAGAGCCTTGTTCCGGTTCCACTTTCTCCATAACAAATCTCTGTTTTTTGTTTTGGTTTTTTTTGTATACAAGATCGAGGCTCGTGAAAGAGCTAACACTAATCACACAAAAAGACAAACCGACACACAAAACACAAAAAACAAGGGGAACGGCAGACAAGATGGGGAGAGAGGGGGAAGGACACAAAAGAGAGGGGGAAGAGGGGGAAGGACACAAACACAACACCCGAGAGCAGGGACATCGGGAGGACTTGGGGGGAGGTGGGAGAGGATTAAAACATATGAACACTGCAAGGACTCTGGGGTGAATTACCGGGGGTAGAAAAAATCAAGGTTTTCGATGGGGGAAGATAAGAGATGGTGGTGAACAGCTGTTTTAACGACCTGGAGGGAGGAGTGGGATTGAAGGGAGTGGGGGAGTTTGTTCCAGAGGCGGGAGAAAAGGGGAATGAAAGAGTGAACGTGAGGCGAGAGCCTAGACTTTGGCAGTTTAACCAGAAGAGGGTTGCAGGCAGATCTTGTGCGACCTGAAGGAATATTGGGGGGACAGAGCACAGAGAGAGCTGGGGGAGCAAGGCCGGAGAGGAGTCGGTAGAAGACAGAAAGACCACCAACCTGCCTGCGGTGAGTGAAAGGCACTCGGCGTTGACGACATCGCAGGAGATTCCAATGATTCTGAAAGCTTTGGCCTCAACAGCGTGAAGCCGAGCAAGGTGTGAGGCAGGAGCACCAGCCCAGAGGGGGGAACAGTATTCCATTGAGCTGCGGATGAAAGCCTTGTATGTGGTGAGGAGCTCAGGTGTGCCAAGGAAGGACTTCGCACGACGGAGGATGCCCAGTCGGTGACTGGCTTTGGAGGCCAGCTTGGAAATGTGGTTTTCCCAAGAAAGATCATGGCAGATAGTGAGACCCAAAAGCTTGAGCGACAGAACTTCTTGGAGAGGATTGTTGAGAAAGTAGATGGGAGGGTTGTCCAGTCGGTCCTTTCGGAGAGACATTGTAAGAGTGTGAGATTTGTCAGGATTGAAAGACATGTTCCACTTGTTTGACCAGTCTGTGATTTTGTCCAGGTCTGCAGAGAGTGAGGAGGCTGCAGACTGCCGATCTGAGGAATGAGGAATGGAGCGACAGAGAGTAGAGTCGTCAGCAAAGAGATAGAGAGGATTTTCAAGAGAGTCAGAGAGATCATTGATGAAGATCAGAAAAAGCACAGGGCCCAGAACACTACCTTGGGGAACTCCAGCCTGAACAGGAAGAGGAGATGAGAGAAACCCATTCAGGGCCACACGTTGATTACGACCAGAGAGGAAGTCCGCCAGCCATGCGTGGAGATTTCCATGGATACCAAAGGAGGAGAGTTTGGAGAGCAGAGCAAGGTGCCAGACCGTATCGAAGGCAAGTGAAATGTCAAGGGAGACAGCTCTAATTTCCTGTTTGGCGTTGAGGACCTCCATCCATTGTTGAGAAAGCAGAAGCAGCATGTCCAGAGTAGAGTGACCAGGTCTGAAACCAAATTGATGATCAGAGATCAAGCCATTGGAGAAGAGGAAAGATTTAATATCTGAAGCAATGATGGATTCCATGACTTTGCTGATAATTGGGAGAAGGCTGATTGGTCTGTAGTTGCTGGGATCTGTTTTTGCACCTTTTTTGTGCAAAGTGGTGATGCTGGCTGATTTCCAAGCAGATGGCAGATGACCTTGAGCAAAAGAGAGGGTGAAGAGAACAGAAAGAGGGAGTGAAAGAGCAGAAGAACATGATTTTAGGACCCGTGGGCTGATGCCGTCAGGACCAGTTGAAGAATCAGAGTCGAGGGTTGACAGAAACTTTTCCACCTTGTCAGGAGGAAAGGACACAGAGTCCAGGAGCAGCTGGGTACGACTGGGTACGGTGGGTACAGAGAGGGATGGGTTTGGGACACAAGATTTAGAGGCAAACACAGAGTTGAAGCATTCAGCTTTTTCACGTGCGGAGTCAGCCGTTAAGCCGTTTGAGGTGAGGGAGGGGATGGAGGGGGAACAAACACCAGAAACAGATTTGACCAGACGCCACCAGGATTTGGAAGAGGGAGACAGATAAGAGAGTTCGGTCTTGAGAATGGTGAGATATTGTTTCCTGGCTCTCCTGAGGGTGGACACACACTTGTTTCGGGCTTTGTGAAAGGAAATGAGATTTCCTTCCGTTGGATTTGCTTTCCAGGAGACGAAAGCAAGTTGTTTCAGGGCAACAGCCTCAACACAAGATTCCGTGTACCATGGACGGGAGGAAGGGTATGACAACTGAAGACGAGATGGTATAAATCTGTGCATGAGAGAGAGCAATTTACTTTGAAAGAATTCCCAGGATGAGTTGATGTCAGAGGCGGTAGAGATGGGAGACCAGTCCAGATGATTGATGGCTGCTTGAAGACCGTGCCAGTTGGCCTGAGTGAAATGCCAGACTCGTCGACGCTGAGGAGGCTCTCTGAGAATGGTCAGAGAGATGTCCACTTTGACAAGCACATGATCAGATGAGCCGATTGGAGCAGAAGAAGAGCAGCAGACATTTTCAGGGAAGTTTGTCATAACCAAATCCAGAAGAGAAGATGCTCCGTTGACTGAGATCCGGGTCGGGAAATTGACAGATTGTGTCAGTCCCAGTGAGTCGCAGAAGTCCTTTGCTGAAGAGCCATGGCTGGTGAGAGAGGTACCCACACCCAGCCAACTGGCATGGTGACAATTGAAATCACCACATATGAGGAAGAGAGAGTTGGGATGGGTAGATAGAAGTTGGTCCATATTATCAGACAGTGAGATGTAGATGGAGTCGTCGCTGATTGGTGGACGGTACAACACACATATGAACAAAAGGTGGGAGCGAAGGGGAAGCCGTAGCCAAAGGTATTCCTGGGGGTGAGGTGGAGAGAGGGCAGTGGAGGGCGAGTGAGGAAGAGAGTTTTTTATAAAGATAGCAACCCCACCTCCAGGACGAGGCTCAGGTCTATCATACCGGAGGAGGGAGTAACCTGGGAGAGATACCAAGGCATCAGAGACATCATGAAGGAGGAAAGTTTCTGTTAAGCAGATCACATCTGGTTTGTCAGAAGCAACCTGTATGGAGAGGTCAGTCAAGTGCTTGATGGACTGTCTTGATGGACTTGATGGACTCGATGGTCGTGGTGTCAGTGCTTGATGGACTGTCCCAGTCCATCTGACCTAAGCGGGCCTCAGCCCCCACTTTTTTCCGAATACCAGCATATAGTTTCAGCATAGAGGCTGTGGCCTTGAGATCCTCCATAAGAGCTCAGCTTCACCAGACCGCCCTTGACATGCTGGACGAAACTGAACAATTAACATTCATTTTTAAAGCCACCTTTCACCACAGTACAATTGCCCAATCTTGTGCCTGCTTCACTGGTATATTATGTCATAACAAAAGTCATACTGGTCGAGACGGTCTGACCACCTGCACATTTTAAGACGTGGATGTCCAGATCCTGATGTAGTGAGCAGTGTTGTCAGTGCTTGATGGTCTGTGCGGAGGGTGAACTTTCTCCCATACAGATGGACGTGCTAGTGTTCGCATGCATAAACACATGCTGCGGAGTACATGCGTTCTGTCTCCGAAAGTGTGCGAGCCGTTCACCGCCTGTGATCCATTGCAAAAGTACTGCTCTCACTGCTGTACCTGATGCGGCTGTCGTGATGGTAGTCTTTGCATTCGGATCAAAATATGCAAGGCCTGAAGATGTGGCCTTCTTCTTCAGCATGACAAATGCATACTGCTGGGTACGAGTCCATTCCCAGGGCACATCCTTGCGCAGTCGCTTAAGAAGAGGTTCAGCGATCTCCGCATAGTTGGGTACAAACTTGAGATAAAAGTTTGTCGTCCCAAGGAATGATGCAAGCTGTATTGCATTTGACAGAGTCGGAAGAGTCCTAACAGCTTCAATGTTGTCCTGCGTCTGGTACAGTCCGTTGGCTATCACATGATATCCTAAGAAGTCAATCTCTGATGCTGCAACGGTACACCTTTCCTCATTCAGTGTCAAGTTATACTTCACGAGTTGTGGCAACACTTCATCAAGCCGATGGTCGTGTTCTGCTTTGTCTTTCCCGTAGACGACTGACGTCAGAGGAGGTTGAAGTTCCCCTCAATACCAGACAAACCGAAGAGACCATCTTCTGAAATGCACTTGGTGCAGAACTGAGGCCTTCTTGCATTCTACAATATTGGAACATGCCTTCATGAGTCACGAATGCAGTCAAATGTCTGCTTTGCTAGAGATACCTCTGCAGGTAGGTACCTTCTTCTGAAGTCTAGCTTTGTGAACACAATTGAACCATGGAATGAAGCAGATAGTACATTGATGGATGGAAGCGGGTATTTATCAAACAGCAAAAGGTAGCGTCTCAAACCTTGAGATACTGGTGGAACTGCAAGGTCCGCTCGAGGAGCATGACGGTAACTATTCCACTCCCCAAACCCAATAAACAGGGAAGTATGCAGGTGTTTGTACGCATTGTCTTTGTCTGCAACCATGTGGATGTGTGTGCCAGTTTTGTCTAAAAGTTTGAACCCAAGCTTATCGAAGAGATTAACACCCATGAGGCTCTTGCCTTTTGCAACATAAAAAGTGAAATTGTTGAGCCTGATACCCTTGTCGCTCACAGGAACAGTTATCATTCCCAAAACCTGGATTATGGAGTCATCATAGGCTTGAAGTGCAGATTGTGCTGAGTTGAGTGGATAAAACGAAAAGTACTTGTGGTAGAGCTTGTCACTCACAGTAGAGGCTTTTGCCTCCACATCAAAGACTAGTAATACCGAAATCCCCACAATCTCAATTCACAATCATTGAAGTTGCCCCCCACCACCCCCACCACCCCCCCCGCTGAGGATGGAAAGGCATTTTGGCTGTGATGGTGTACACCGTGTGTTGTATTTCATTGTCTGAAGCACTTGGTTGATCGACCTTCTTCAATGACCTGCATACTTGTGCAAAATGGTTTACTTTAGAGCAAGCACGACATTGTTTTCCACGTGCAGGACATAGTGCTTTGACGCCATGTTGTCGACCACAACCTTGCCATGGCTTTGTTCAAGGTACGTGGGCAGGGCATGGATGGAGCTGCGGTTGGTTCGAAGCCCTTGTGTCTGAGCTGTCTGTGACGGGGTGCCTGGTGCATTCCTGGTGCTGGGGTTGCTGGAGATGTTTGAACCAGTGTGTGTGTGTGTGTGTGTGTGTGTGTGTGTGTGTGTGTGTGTACGTGTGTGAATATGTGTGTGTGTGTGTGTGTGTGTGTGTGTGTGTGTGAATATATGTGTGTGTGTGTGTGTGTGTGTACACGTGTGTGTGTGTGTGTGTGTGTGTGTGTGTGTGTGTGTGTGTGTGTGTGTGTGTGTGTGTGTGTGTGTGTGAGTGTATGTGTGTGTGTGTGTGTGAGTGTGTGTGTGTGTGTCAGCTCTGTTTCAAGCTTCAGCCAATGCATGAAAAAAACGGATCCCTTTCGCCACAGACCACCAGTTTATTTCCAATCATCAGCAACGTCATGGAATCCATCATCGCAGTTGATATCAAACCTTTCTTTTTCTGTGTGTGAACACACACACACACACACACACACACACACACACACACACACACACACACACACACATATATATTCACACACGTACACACACACACACATATATTCACACACACACACACACACATTGACGAGCCAAACACAACACAGCCGATGAGGGATGTTCCGGTCGAGGTTGTTCCGCTTGGTGTCACCCTTTTAGAACCCATCATAACGCTAACCCCAAGTGATGTAGGTGTTCATGATGGTTCGTATTGCTTTATCCGTGAAGGTATTCTGCGTATTGACCCCAAATGCGGAGTCATTATCTTCATACCTGCAAAAGAGTGGAGACATGGGAGTCGGGCAATGGGTTAATATCACAAATACCAAGGGAGGATGTTCCTCTTCCTCCCCTCCTCCCCCTCGGCCTCGTGTTCATGTATTTCAACCAATACTGAATTTAGTGGAATTAAGGTTATTTTCTGAGGACACCGAGAATTAACACGAAACAAATCTACTTGTCTTGGGAAAACAGGCTTCACATTCGACTCCTTCAAGCATTGGAGAACAGCAACACGACGACCTTCCGGTTTGGAGCTCCATCACCAATAGGTTTGGATTAAGTTTGTATTTCAATCGGTGTGGATGCGGCGAAAGATGCACGTCCAGGGGGTGTGGGCAGGTATTGGTTTGGGGTGGTGTGGGCAGGTATTGGTTTGAGGTGGTGTGGGCAGGCATTGGTTTGAGGTGGTGTGGGCAGGCATTGGTTTGAGGTGGTGTGGGCAGGCATTGGTTTGAGGTGGTGTGGGCAGGCATTGGTTTGAGGTGGTGATGCAACAAGCAACCAGAAGCTGCATAAGAAATGAAAGGAAGTGTGTTTCAGGGAGCAATAGTGATGTTGAAGGGTTAAACAGAGGCTGCAGGAGTTCCACAAGAAAGATTAAATAGTTTGTTCCAGCCCCCCCTTTCCAAGCACTTCAAAAATATTTCACCAACAGATATTCCTGGTTCAACTCACCAATATGATTCCCCACAAAAAATACGTATTTTGGAGCCCTGCATGACCGATGACAGAATCAAACGACTTCTTGAAGAAAATAGCAAAACTACACCCACAAGTGACGAAGGAACGTCACACACAGATTCGGCAAATTCAACCACAACATGTGAGTGAGACCAAGGGGGATCACACTGAGGTCATGTGAGACCGAGAGTGGCGTCTCCTTTGATGTTCCTGGAAGCTGCCGTTGATCTGATATGAAGTATAAATGTTTAAAAAGTCCAAATGGGGGAAAAAAAAAAATCAACTTTGGGTGGCCTCAGGGAATTTGGGATCAGCTTTGTATACCTGGAATCACTATTTCATGGATCAGTACTTACACAAATAGAAGGCGGATGCAGATGTCCTCGCGACGTGAAAGCCAGATGTCGTGATGTTTCTGCAGGAAAGGTGTCTTGATCACTGATGGAGAGGGAATGCTTCAACGAATAATTCACATAAAGGTTTAGGTACACATAGCAACATGGATAACAAGATCGGCATTCAGTAGGTGGCATACCTCCGGCTGGTTGGCCATATCACTCAATGGTGCAGAATCATGAAAAAATTAAATAATTATCATATCCGAATCCACATTCAGATCTTCACCAAAATCGAATCTATTTGTTCTTGTCAAACACACAACGTGTCCACCAAGTTTCGTCCAATTCTGTCCGCAACTTTTTGAGATATCCTGCTCTGTATAGTTTTTGGCCCGATCTCCCAATGGTGAAGAATCACTTTAAAAATTATAGTAGCCGGATCCGAATCCGGATCTTCACCAAAATCTAATCCTTTCGTCCTTGTCCCATACGCGACATCTCTGCCAAATTTCGTCCGAATCCGTCCACAACCTTTTCAGATATTTTGTTCACAAACAAACAAATGGACAAACAGTCAAATCGACATGGGTGAAAACATAACCTGCATCCACCTTTGGTAGCGGAGGTAATAAGGAATTCAAATGAGAAGAAAAGTAGCTCACCTTCACATAAAGCAATGCATTTCAGGGTGCGGGTGGACATAAACAGTTCCTCGCTTTGATGCTGGAGTGAAGGGGAAACATTGCGGAACGTTAGTCGCAGCGATACCGGCTTACTTTGGGATGAAATGAGAACTTTCCATTCGAAAATTCCTCAACATTACCTGGAAGGGTCTGGGTTTAACGTTCCGGAACCGCATACAATCGATGTCTGCACAAAGAAGAAACACAACATTTGAATACAAGAAGCACAACCGATGTGGCTTTGGAACGGAAACGGGAAGTGAGAATATTGATGAATATCAACAGATTTCTGCCGGAAAGATGAAGAAATAAAACTTCATTTCTGCAGATAAATTCTGCAAATTTCTGCAGATGATGTTTCTTCATTTATTGATGAGTTCTCAACTGGCAAGGATCATTGAGAAGATAAATGTTTGTGATGTGTGAGCATGAGCGGATATTTGTCATGTCTTCATTTAATTTTAACACAATGCCTCACCGGAGTAACTGCAGGCCGTATTATAAAGTGGGGACAAATATATACCCGCTCCAAACATTGCTCCATTTCTCTAAAGAGGAAAGAGAGACAACATCAACAACAACAATGAACACAATAGGTTAAGCTTGGCACGTGTAAAGTTACACTACCCGTCCAGAACCTTTCAATACAGTCGCATCACGTCCCCGCAATGCAAGAAACTCACATTATCGGTGGGTTCGACGCCACCTGCGAACTTGTTCATGGCCACAACCTCGTTGCGGCTGTCCACCACCCGAAGCATGACATTGCTACCAACATCAAGCAGAGACAACTATCGGGGACGCCTCTTCGTGGTGGTTGTGCCCCCCAATGCAAGCCAGGGGCCAAATCTTCCCCATTCTTCCCTGCTGCCTGGATTCGTTATGGCAGCGTGGTCACGGTCGGAGTGCCGATCGGTCCCCATGGACCAGCCCTTTCCCTCTTGTCTCTGTGTACTCTATGTCTCTGTCTCTCTCTATATATGTACATAAAACCGCCACCATGAACCCCATGGAGAACAAGAGCAATGTGAAGCTATTGTAGACCAGTGAATACAAACAATCACCTTTCTACTTTCCTGAAAAATACACTGCACCCCATTTTGTAAACCTCTCCACCATGTGCGAGTATGTTCATCAAACCTTCAACTGCAACACTATATGGTGTCATTCGTGTCTGCCTGTCTAAACAAAATCACGAGATATTCACCAATTAGAACATGGAATTCAACGCATTAAAGTCCAACACACTCACTACGTCATTCCATGAGGATTGAATGGCGAATCATAGGCGACCCTCTGGCTATGGTTGCCCTCTATCTCTCGGTGAGGCACAGTATATGGAGCTCCATAGCTTGGTGATCAGCCATAACCTGTCTTGGTCTGAAGGATGCTTGGTATTCTCCACCAAGTCCTCTTTGAACCATTTTATCTCATAAGTATGCAAAAATACAATGGAAATCCAAACAGAATATTTCTCCCCAATTCAGCCTGGAGAAGCTGACTCTCCCTTTATTAACGTTGAGACTCCACGTTGTACTGAAAGATGTCATCTTTCAGCAAAGAGTAGAGCCTCAATGTCTGCTTCTCACTCGGTGGAGGCACCTTGGAGGCCTCGCTTGCGCGCCTTGTCGGCACCTCGCTGTCCTTTCTCCTCTCTGTTCCATTGTTTTCCAGTTAATGAAACTTCTTGGAATTGGTCTTTATTACTGGGGAAAACCCTGTGGATTATTTTCACCAATCTCAAGCAGCACCTCTTTAACATGGGCGTCAAAGCTTCCAGAACGGCCATTGTAGTTGTGTCCACAAACAAACACGCGAATCGGCTTTTCACAAGAATATTGCAAACGACTCGCATCATGACGTAATTACCTGCTGTGGGGTGTCAGACTTGACCAACAGACCTTGGTGAATAATGGAATGCCAGTTCCCAATAGGTGATCCACTGGAGGGCAGAAACAGTTTACATCAGAAATAAAACACAGCAGTCACCAAGCAAATAATCTGTACATATCACTGCAGGTACTGCATTTTGATGAATTAGAGAAAACAAGTACAGGTATTTAACGTCGAAAAAAATTGTAAATCCGATTAATAACATTCAAATTTGATTAACAGCAACGGAACAACAAATGTAACTGGTAGTATGAGTGGTGTTCGGGAAGTTTCTTGCCTGACCTATTTAATGACATCTTGTGACCCAACAGATACTTATGATTTGATGTTTTACTTTTAAACAGGCTTTTTATGTTTGCAGGTATACAAACTTGACAATGCAAGTTAGTCATTGGTGTTTTGAAAAATGGAGAAGACTGGAAACAGTGAACAATTACCTCCTGATCATCGGGTTGACCCTGAAGGAAATGCACGAGGATGTTGTAGCAACACTTAAGAATAATTTCCCTTCATGTGACATTGTAAAACACTGGGCAGCTGAACATACTATTATGTTTGCAGGGGGTAGGCAGTGATCACCTTAGACCAGGTAGATTTGCATAGATTAGTGTGCTCCGATTGTCTTGAAGAAGAAGAAGAACCACCATGTAATAAGTAGGGATCCGAAAGGTCGTGTGTTCGGATTAAGTGTGACGTGTGGCCATGTGAAGGGTGGCTCTTGTGCTAACCAGAGCTCTTTATACACAGAGTTTGGCCAACTCGGTTTCAGTTTTTAGCGATCACGGGACAACAGGCGCCATGTTAAAGCCCTAACGTGACTAAACAATGAATGAAACTCGGGAACATAAAAATTAACCCGTCTCTAATAGCAGAAAGTTGCATGCACGCATAGACTTAATATGTAACTCTATGCATGCACGCGCGCGTGCACTTAACGTAGGGCTCCAACATGGCACCTATTACCGAGTTGGCCAAACTCTGCGTACAAAGGGCTCTGGTGCTAACTAGCTCAGGGATTATGGGTAAATTATCCCTTGTATGTCGATACCTCTGTAATTTTATTCCTTTGTTCCGTTTGACAATGCACCATGGATACGTAGAGCTCGAACCGCGCATTTAATGGCACTAATTAAAAAGCGTACATGAGCCAGGACATTTAGCGCTGCCGCTGACAACCCCAACTTGGATGGCACACATAGGTCGGGCAGGCCGAGGCCATGCCCCGAAGAGCCGTGAGTGGTCAACGTTTTGATTGACGCGAAGGACTGGTAGGGAGGCTTGCTTCGATCTCTCCACAGCATCGAAGTCCTTTTCAAGGGTATGGTGCTGACCGGGCCGCCGTGGTGTTCGCATTACAGCCCAACCGAATATCGTCACTTCGTGGCTGCTTTCCGCCGCCGAAATCCAGCGCGGCTTGGGCGATTCTGCCCCTGTTTGGAGAACACCCAGCGAGGCCTTCATTGGGGCCGAGTGAGCAAGGTTTCCGCTGCTGAAATCCAGCGCGGCTTGGGCGATTTTGCACCTGTTTGGAGAACACACAGCGAGGCCTTCATCGGGGCCAAGCGAGCAAGGCCGTGTCGGGACCTGGTTTGCACCATTGACCGAGTGGTTCGCACCAAGCGGAGCTGTTTTCGGATGACGTGCTGATGTCCTTGGACTTCGCGCCAGGCTCTGGGCAGACCGGGCCGACGTGCATCGAAGTCCTTTCCAAGGGTGTGGTGCTGACCGGGCTGCCGTGGTGCTGACCGGTCCACCGTGGTGTGGTGCTGACCAGGCTGACGTGGTGTGGTGCTGACCGGGCCGCCATGGTGTGGTGCTGACCGGGCTGACGTGGTGTGGTGCTGACCGGGCCGCCATGGTGTGGTGCTGACCGGGCTGACGTGGTGTGGTGCTGACCGGGCCGACGTGAGGTTCTGACCGGGCGACGTGGTGTGGTGCTGACCGGGCCGCCGTGGTGTGGTGCTCACCGGGCCGCCGTGGTGTGGTGTTGACTGGGCTGACGTGGTGTGGTGCTGACCGGACCGCCGTGGCGTGGTGCTGACGGGGCCGCCACAGCCGAGATGCCCCCCCTCCCACCCCCCACCTCCCAGAATTTCCATGTTTTAAACGTTTCCCAGTGTCTACCCTGGATTAGAATAGGTACATCGTATCCCTGCGTGTCGTAAGAGACGACTAAGAGGGTTGGCGTCAGGAAGGGCATCCGGCCATAAAAACATTGCCTCAAAAAGAGAACCATGACAATTACAACTACATATGGGCAGGGTACAGCCTGAAGTGGAGATCGGTTTCTGAGGTTTGGGATATTGAATGTAGGGACAATGACAGGGAGATCAGGAGAAGTGTTGGAAGTATTGGTCAGAAGAAAAGTGGACATATGTTGTGTGCAAGAGACGAGATGGAAGGGAAGTGGTGTGAGAATGGTGAAGGGTAGGCAGGGACAGAAATACAAGTTTGTATGACAAGGGTGCTTGGAGGGCATGAATGGTGTTGGTGTCCTGTTTTCTGAGGAGTTTGTAGACAGTGTGGTGAGTGTGACTAGAGTGAGTGATAGGTTGATGATGGTGAAAATGATGATTGGAAAGCTCTTGGTGAACGTCATCTCGGGATATGCTCCGCAGGTTGGTCGGAGCGATGAAGAGAAGGACAAGTTCTGGTGTGCGATAGAGAAGCTGATGGAAAATGTGAAAGATGAGGAAGTTGTTGTGGTAGGAGGAGACCTAAATGGACATGTGGGAAGGAGTATGGATGGTTTTGAGGGAGTTCATGGGGGTTACGGATATGGTGTGAGAAATGGAGAAGGTGAAAGGATTTTGGAGTTTGCTGATGGAGCTGATTTGTTGATTTGTAATACTCAGTTCCAGAAAGAGGATAATAAGCTGCTTGTTACATACACGTCAGGTGGGTCGACGACAACCGTTGACTACCTGATGGTGCATAGGCGAGATAGGGGGCACCTCCGGGACACAAAGGTGATCCCGGGGGAGGAGGCTGTTTCACAGCACCACTTGGTTGTCTGCGACATAAGGGTGAAAGGTGCGAGGAGAGCTCGGCGGATGAAGTACCAACCGAGAATGAAGGTGTGGAGGTTGAAAGAGGTGACAGTAAGGGAGGCATTAAAAGAGAGGCTGAGTAGGGCAGAGGATGATGTGGTTGAGCTTGAAAGTGGTTGGATGTCAATGAAAGCTAGTCTGTTGGGAGCCGTTGGTGAGGTATGTGGATGGACAAAAGGACCACCGAGGCACTCGGAAACATGGTGGTGGGATGATGAAGTTGGAAAGAGGATTGACGAGAAGAAGAAGAAGAAGTTCAAGGAGTGGCAGAAGGCGAAGGGTACGGGAGCAGAAACAGCAGAGCATGAAAGTTATAAGGCAGCCAAGAAGGCTGCAAAGAAAGAGGTAGCAAAGGCGCAGGAGGCATGTAGGAAAATGTTCGGAGAACGCTTGGATTTGGAAGAGGGTCAGAGAGCAGTGTTCAGGATTGCAAAGCAGATAGCGAAAGAGAGGTGTGATGTGATGGGGGTGAGTTGCTTGAAGGATGAAGTGGGACAAATCGTTGTAGACCCAGATGGAATTAAAGGAAGATGGAAAAGATATATGGAAATGCTGTTGAATACAGAGAATGAATTGGATGGCAACATAGAGAGTACCCCAGTTTTCGGACCGGCAGAGAAGATAACTGAGAAGGAAGTTGAGGAAGCGATAAAAGCAATGAAGAGTAGAAAAGCGGGAGGGCCGACTGGAGTTGTGGGAGATATGTTGAAGCAGCAGGAAGTTGGGGTGTGAAGAGAATGACAGAGATCTGTAATCTGGCGGTGAAAGAAGGCCGCATTCCAGTGGTTTGGGAACTGAGTACCCTCGTCCCTCTATACAAGGGGAAAGGTGACCCTCTAGAGTGTGGCTCGTACCGAGCGATAAAGTTATTGGAGCATGGAATGAAGGTATTGGAAAGGGTGTTGGAGAGGAGGATAAGGAACAAAGTGAAGATCGACGAAATGCAGTTTGGATTTATGCCAGGAAGTGGCACGACAGACGCGCTTGTTATTGTGAGGCAGTTGCAGGAGAAGTACATGGAGAAGAGAAAAAAGTTGTTTCTTGGGTTTGTTGATCTGGAGAAAGCATTCGATAGGGTTCCACGCAAAGTATTGACATGGGCAATGAGGAAGTTAGGAGTGGAGGAATGGTTGATCAGAGTAGTGATGGCAATGTACAAAAGAGCGCACACAACTGTAAGGACGAAGGACGGGAACAGCGGTGAGTTTGAGGGGCAGGTGGGAGTGCATCAGGGGTCGGTACTAAGTCCACTACTATTTGTAGCTGTGATGGAGGTGCTGGCTCAGAACGTAAAGGAGGGTTTACCGTGGGAGTTGTTGTATGCAAATGATCTGGTGTTGATTGCGGAAAGTATGGAAGGACTGAAGGAAAAGATGAACACGTGGAAGGAATGTATGGAGACAAAAGGTCTGAAGGTGAGTATCGGAAAGACGAAGGTGATGGCAAGTGGTAAAGCACGTGGTGAGGTGGAAAGAACTGGGAAGTGGCCCTGTGCTGTGTGCAGGAAGGGTGTCGGAGTGAACTCCATTCAATGTACAATGTGCGCTGAGTGGGTTCATCAAAAATGTAGTCGTCTGAGAGGGTCATTAACCAGTGTGGCAGCTACATTCAAATGTAAGGTGTGCACAGAGGGAGCTGCAGATGTAGGAAATGTTGAGTTGGATCTTGGAGACGGCGTGAAGCTGGAAGGTGTGAAAACATTTTGCTACCTCGGAGACATGCTGAATGGAGAAGGTGGATCAGACTCGGCAACGGTTGCTGGAGTGAGATGTGCATGGAAGAAGTTTGGGGAACTGAGTGGCGTGCTGATGAGGAGGGGAGTGTCGTTGAAGCTGAAGGGAAAGGTGTATGCTGCATGTGTGAGAAGTGTTATGATTTATGGGAGCGAGACATGGGTAATGAACGTAGAGCAGCAACGAAGGTTGGAAAGGGTGGAAATGCGAATGGTTCGATGGATGTGCGGAGTATCGTTGAGAGAGAGGAAGACAAATGATGAATTGCGAAAAATGATGGGAATAGAGCCTGTGATTGATGCTGTGGAGAGGAACAGGTTGAGATGGTTTGGTCATGTGTTGAGGAAGGATGAAAGTGACTGGTTGAGAAGAGTGATGGAAATGAATGTAGAAGGAAGTAGAGGACGGGGAAGACCGAGAAAGACTTGGCTGAAGATGGTGGAAAAAGAAATGCGGGCAAGGGGGTTAACAAGGAGAGATGCAGAAAAGAGGGCAAGATGGAGAAGATTGTCATGGGAACCGCAAGGCTAACCCCCGCTCTAGCACAGAAAACGGCCTTAAAATGCATGTTGTTGTTGTGTTGTTGAAGGACTGGTAGGGAGAAACTCGCTGATTGGTGAAGCACGACCGATGACGTGAGAGAGCGGTGGGTTAAATAGTTGAAGCGATGGACATCTACCCGTTTTGTTCTGGATGCCAAAGCAAACGGTCGTGATTGCTCCTCTCCTCCCCCCCCCCTTCTTGAGGTCTTGAGGCATCTCCTCCTCGTTCCCCTGTTCGTCTGGGCATTGAGAGCGAGCATTCGCTCTTGCGCCTCTCGTTCCAAAAGCGATAGCGGATGGTTGGGTTTCGCTCTCTGCACGGGGAGGCTTCATCGTGGGCAGCCGTGTTCCGGCATCGGGCTGGTGGTCGTGGGTGGAAGGGCCGCGGAAAAAGGGCTGCAGTTTCACACCAAGGACGACAAAGACAGGCACGGCTGGGGGAGCGAGCTGCATGCTTTGCAAGGGCGGACTGAGGCCTAGCAGCACGGGAGCAAGCGCATTTCCCGCCAACACCAGAGCCGCGTTCAGACTGCGCGCCCGGGTCCTCGACGCTTCCTGGGAGACGCACCAGCGATCAGAGCTAAGTGCACGAAATAACCACACACCTTTATTTTATCCAACGTTATTTTATATTTCGTCTGTGTTTTCAAGTCTGGTTGTGGGGACGTCCCGTTTAGGAATTCAGTTTATCATGTGTTTCTTTGTTACCGGCATTTTCTTTAATAAACCTGTTTCTTTTTGTACATTTAAAATCCGTGTTGTTTGAGTTAATTTAAGCAGGTTGAAGACAGCAGGTGGAGGCCGTTCAGGTAAGTGCTCTTCAGCATCGTCATCCTCCTCCTCCTCCCCTTTCCTCACTCCTCACCCCACCCCCTCTGCATGTATTAACTCTGTCACATTTTAAACTGAACGCTTCGGAGTAACAGCTTGTTCGGCTATCCGTTCCTTGGAAAGATTTTGATCGCAAGGAAAGCGACAATACATAACGGACAACCAGTACTGAGAACCCGTCAATTCAGGGGATGGGAAGGCCAATTGAAGACGAGATGGGATGAATCTGTGCATGAGAGTGAGCAGGCTTCTATGGAAGAATTCCCAGTCTGAGTTAATAACAGGGGCAGTAGATATGGGCCAGACTCGCCGGCATTGAGGCAGCTCTCTGAGAATAGCCAGAGATATGATGACTTTCACAAGCACATGATCAGATGAACCTATTGGAGCAGAGGAAGAGCAGAAGATATTTGCATGGAAGTTTGTCATCGCCAATTCCATCACCAATTGAGTACCAGCTCACTGGTAATTCCCTGTGTGTCACAAAAGGTGACTAACAGGGTTGGCGGCAGGAAGGGCATCCGGCCATAAAATATTGCTTCAAAAAGGGGACCCAAGGTGCCCGAAAAAAGGCCAACCCCTGCTCTGCGGGGGAAATGGCCTTTAAAGGTGGTTGTTGTTGTTGTTTTTGTCATCACCAATTCCAGAATGGAGGATTTGCCATTGGGAGAAATTTCACAGAGAAAAGTTCACAGATGGAGTCAGTCCCACGGGGTCACACAAGTCCTTAGATGACGTGCCATGACTGACGAGAGAGGTACCAACATCCAGCCAATTTGCATGGTGACAATTGAAATCACAACATATGGGAAAAGAGAGTTGGGATGAGTGGTTAAAAGTTGGCCCACATCTGAGAGAGGGATGCAGAGGGAGTTGTCACTGTTTGGAGGATGTTACAACACACAGTCATCATCATCATCATCATCATCATCATCATCATCATCATCATCATCATCATCACAACACACAAACAAGAGTTAGGAGTGAAGGGAATTCGATTATGGTGAAGAAGAACATGTGGGATGCTACTGATGGAGAAGTAAGAACAGTGAAGCATTTCAAAATGTTTTAAATGCTTTAAAGGAAGAAGCGTTTACAATTCTAAATTTGATGAAGATTCAGTTTGGAGATATTGAGAAAAGGGAGATATAAATATTGTACAGTTGCACAGGCAGAAGGGAATTCAACTTCATGAGCAGATTTGTATATCGGGATGAGTTCACAATATTTCGATGTCGTAATAGATTAGTAGATGACGAATGAGAGAAGATCAATAGCCAGGCACATATGTGAGAAATTGGGCATCAGAACTGAATCGGTGAATTCCGTCCTCACTGAAACATTGGGTGTGATAAAGGTGTCAGCAAGATGGATGCTCAGAACGTTGAAAGATCAGAAAAGTCCCGAAATGACAGTTCCGGGTAACTTGTTAAGCACTTCAAGTCAACTCGGTCAACTTCCTGAGCAGATTTGAGAATCCGGAAACGTCATTAATTCATCATATTGATTCAAAACCAAACAACACTGCATGAAGTGGAAGAACACAATCTCCACCTCCCTGGAGGTTCAAGAGGACATCAGCTTTGAGAGTTCATGGGCACAGGTTTGTGGGACAGTGAAGGTGTGTTCAATCAAATCAATGGTGAACACTATGCTGAGGACGCAGGGGGTTGAGGCCTCTCCCAACCAAATCAGGGGCAAATCCAGGGGGGACGCACATGGGGCAAAACCCCTCGGGGGTGCACTGGCTTGCTGCTTGCTGCCTCCATAAACACCTCCCATCTCTTCAAAGGCAATCGCTTTTTTCATCTGTATTAACGTGTTTATAACCGAAGATGGTTATAAACACGGAATGTGGAACCTCTCTCTCTCCCCATTCCACATCTCGGAATGTGGAATCACCCATTATTCCTCAGACCACAGCTGATGTTGACCGCAGCGTTCAGTATGGAACTGATTCAGAAATTGAATGGTATCCCAATTTTTTTATTTTTTTTTTGTATACTGAATCGAGGCTCGTGAAAGAGCAAACATTTATATCACAAACAAATCAACCAGACAAACAAAATATATAAAAAGAGGGAGCGGAAGACAAGATAGGGAGAGAAGGGGAGGCACACAAACACAACATTTGAGAGCAGGGAGATGTGTGGGAGGGAGAGGGCTTGGGGGGAGGAGGCGTGGGAATGGGGGGGGGGGGGTGGGAGAAGTATAAAACACAAGGACACCAAGGACTTCCAGGACAGAAGTTGGTATTTCAAAAAAGTGGATTTGGGGTGAAATTAGCGGGGGTAGAAAAGATCAAGGTTTTGGATGGGGGAAGATAAGAGATGGTGGTGAACAGCTGTTTTAAAGACCTGGAGGGTGGAGTGGGATTGAAGAGAGTGAGGGAGTTTGTTCCAGAGGCGGGAGAAAAGAGGAATGAAGGAGTGAAGGTGAGCAGAGAGTCTTGATTTTGGCAGTTTAACCATAAGAGGGTTGCAGGCAGATCTTGTGCGACCTGTAGGAATATTTGGGGGACAGAGCCCAGAGAGAGCTGGGGGGCAAGGCCAGAGAGGAGTCGGTAGAAGACAGAAAGACCACCAACCTGCCTGCGGTGAGTGAGTGAAAGGCCCTTGGAGTTAGCTTCATCGCGGGAGATTCCAATGATTCTGAACGCTTTGGTTTCAACAGCGTGAAGACGAGCTAGGTTTGAGGCAGGAGCACCAGCCCAGAGGGGAGAGCAGTATTCCATTGAGCTGCGGATGAAAGCCTTGTATGTGGTGAGGAGCTCAGGTGTGCCAAGGAAGGACTTCGCACGACGGAGGTTGCCCAGTCGGCGACTGGCTTTGGAGGCCAGATTTGAAATGTGGTTTTCCCTGGAAAGATCATGGCAGATAGTGAGACCCAAAAGCTTGAGTGACAGAACTTCTTGGAGAGGATTATTCAGAAAGTGGATGGGAGGGTTGTCCAGTCGGTCTTTTCGGAGAGACATCGTAAGAGTGTGAGATTTGTCAGGATTGAAAGACATGTTCCACTTGTTTGCCCAGTCTGTGATTTTGTCCAGGTCTGCAGAGAGTGAGGAGGCTGCAGACTGCCGATCTGAGGGATGAGGAATGGAGCGACAGAGAGTAGAGTCATCAGCAAAGAGACAGAGAGGATTTTCAAGAGAGTCAGACAGATCATTGATGAAGACCAGAAAAAGCACAGGGCCCAGAACACTGCCTTGGGGCGAAATACCAGATAATCCACAGTCCCTATAATTCTGTCTGTTTTCAAGACCGAAGGACATGTTTTTTGACCATGGGAAATTCTCCAGGGTATACAAATGGCATCAAATGTGTTGGAGAGGAAAGCTTTGTCAAAAGTGATTCACGTCGTCGAGATGATGAAGGCAAATAAATGTTCTTCTGATGGCAAAACCGTAATTTTTTTTTTTTTTTTTTTTTTTTTTGTATACAAGATCGAGGCTCGTGAAAGAGCGAACATTAATCACACAGAAAGACAAACAGACACACAAAACAAATAACAAATAACATCGGGAGCGGTAGACAAGATGGGGAGAGAGGGGGAAGGACACAAACACAACATTTGAGAGCAGGGACCGAGAGACATGGAGACATCGAGAGAACTGTGGGAGGGAGAGGGCTTTGGGGGGAAGGCATGGGAAGGGGGGGGGGGGGTGGGAGAGGTATAAAACGTATGGACACTGCCAAAACTTCCAGGAAAGTAGTTGGAATTTCAAACAAGGTGGATCTGGGGTGAATTAGTGGGGGTAGAAAAGATCAAGGTTTTGGATGGGGGAAGATAAGAGATGGTGGTGAACAGCTGTTTTGAAGACCTGGAGGGGAGGAGTGTGATTGAAGTGAGTATGGGAGTTTGTTCCAGAGGCGGGAGAAAAGAGGAATGAAAGAGTGAAGGTGAGCAGAGATGCCGAGATTTCGGCAGTTTAACCATCAGAGGGTGGCTGGCAGATCTTGTGCGACCTGTAGGAATATTTGGGGGACAGAGCACAGAGAGAGCTGGGGGAGCAAGGCCGGAGAGGAGTCGGTAGAAGACAGAAAGACCACCTACCTGCCTGCGGTGAGTGAGTGAAAGGCCCTTGGAGATAGCTTCATCGCGGGAGATTCCAATGATTCTGAAAGCTTTGGATTCAACAGCGTGAAGCCGAGCCAGGTGTGAGGCAGGAGCACCAGCCCATAGGGGAGAACAGTATTCCATTGAGCTGCGGATGAAAGCCTTGTATGTGGTGAGGAGCTCAGGTGTGCCTAGGAAGGACTTCGCACGACGGAGGATGCCCAGTCGGCGACTGGCTTTGGAGGCCAGCTTGGAAATGTGGTTTTCCCAAGAAAGATCATGGCAGATGGTGAGACCCAAAAGCTTGAGCAACAGAAGTTCTTGGAGAGGATTGTTGAGAAAGTAGATGGGAGGGTTGTCCAGTCGATCTTTTCGGAGAGACATAGTAAGAGTGTGAGATTTGTCAGGATTGAAAGACATGTTCCACATGTTTGACCAGTCTGTGATTTTGTCCAGGTCTTCAGAGAGTGAGGAGGCTGCAGACTGCCGATCTGAGGGAAGAGGAATGGAGCGGCAGAGAGTGGAGTCATCAGCAAAGAGATACAGAGGATTTTCCAGAGAGTCGGAGAGATCATTGATAAAGACCAGAAAAAGCACAGGGCCCAGCACACTGCCTTGGGGAACTCCAGCCTGAACGGGAAGGGGAGATGAGAGAAATCCATTCAGAGCCACACGTTGACTACGACCAGAGAGGAAGTCCGCAAGCCATGCATGGAGATTTCCATGGATACCATAGGAGGAGAGTTTGGTGAGCAGAGCTGGGTGCCAGACCGTATCGAAGGCATGTGATATGTCAAGGGAGACAGCTCTGATTTCCTGTTTGGCATTGAGGACCTCCATCCATTGTTGAGACAGCAGAAGCAGCATGTCCAGAGTAGAGTGACCTGGTCTGAAACCAAATTGATGATCAGAGATCAAGCCATTGGAGAAGAGGAAAGAATTCATATCCGAAGCAATGATGGATTCCATGACTTTGCTGATAATTGGGAGCAGGCTGATTGGTCTGTAGTTGCAAGGATCTGTTTTTGCACCTTTTTTGTGTAAAGCGGTAATGTTTGCTGATTTCCAGGATGCTGGCAGATGACCTTGAGCAAAAGATAGGGTGAAAAGAACAGAGAGAGGGTGAGATAGAGCGGCAGAGCAGGATTTTAGGACCCGTGGGCTGATGCCATCTGGTCCAGTTGCAGAATCAGAGTCGAGGTTTGACAAAAACTCCTCCACCTTGTCAGGAGAGAAGGTCACAGAGTCCAGGAGCAGTTTGGTTCGACTGGGAAAGGTGGGAACAGAGAGAGATGGGTTTGGGACTAAGGATTTTGAGGCAAACACAGAGTTGAGGCATTCGGCTTTGTCACGTGCGATGTCAACTGTGTGGCCATTTGAGGTAAGGGAGGGGATGGAGGGGGAACAAACACCAGAAACGGATTTGACCAGACGCCACCAGGATTTGGAGGAAGGAGACAGGTTTGAGAGTTCATTCTTGAGTGAGGAGAGATAGTGCTTCCTGGCACTCCTGAGGGTAGACACACACTTGTTCCGAGCTTGGTGGAAGGAACTGAGATTTCCTTCAGTTGGAAAATCAAAGGTCACTAATTCTGATCAAAGGTCACTTCCACGTAACACCATGTTCTACCTTTCAGAAACATCAATTTGTTTTGATCATAATGTCATTTGTTTTCAGCCTGGTGTTGGTTTAGCGGTTAGGGTGCCGGCTTGGGATCCTAGGATCCTGAGTTTGAATCCCGGTCATCGCTGCATTAACGCCAGGGCGGTTGACTGAGCCTGTCATCCTTCCAAAGTCGGCAAATTGAGTACCAGCTTGCTGGGATGAATGATCCTGGTGTGTACCCCGATTTAGAATAGGTACACCGTATCCCTGCACATCATAATAGGCGACTAAGGGTTGGCATCAGGAAGGGCATCCGGCCATAAAAACATCGCCTCAAACAGGGAACCATGATTGTCATGGGGCCCGCAAGGCTAACCCCCGCTCTAGCGGGGAAAATGGCCTTAAAACGATCATTCATTCATTCATTCATTCATTCATTTGTTTCATTATCTGCAATGTCCACTTTTCATTCAATTGGATTTCTATGATGAGACGATAATTAAAATAAATGTTGACTTTTGAGCAAACGTTTTTTCATTCAAGAACTTATTTTGAACATAATTTTGAGCATACATAATGCAATAAAAAATACAGATAAACTCTCCATACTTACTGGAAGGCAAAGGTACTCCCATACTTCCTTCTTGCTAAAATAAATTCAACCTCTCTATTACTTGGAGCAGTGAGGAACAAAAACTGATGCCGTGTGCACATGAAGGGAAGTTGCTGTGGAAAGATTGACAGAAAAAAAGAGACGTTCAGAGAGAGGGAGAGAAAGAGGGAGATATGGAGAAAAAAAAAACAAAGAGAGAGAGAAAGTGAGCGACAAAGGTAGAGTGAGTAAATATTATTGTGCAAAGTCTTTCCTTTCCCTTCATCAATCATTTGACAAAAAAGAACAAATTACAATATAAGAAAATGATCATCAAATCTGCACAGTACTCCCATTGTTCTTGCATTCATCATAACAATTATAATCATTAATTGAACAGAAATGGATTACATAGTTGCACACCTAATGTATAAACAACAGCAACCCAAAAGCGAGTGACAGATTTTCCGACAGCCCAGATCACACGTTGAACTCCGCTCGTCACAGAGAGTTTGATCCCATAAGCCCAGAATCTCTCCAAATTGCTGGGTCAACAACCTCGGCTGTGGGCCTATATCTGTAGATCCATGACCTCAACGGTGTCCAGGCAGTCAGCCAATCCGGCAAATGCAACCTCGTAATTCAAAATTTACACTTGCAACACAAATCATGAAAAAGTAAGTACACCCCATGTAAAGTTTTGACTTTTTAAACATATTTCAACATGCAGCTATTTGATCTTCATTTCAACAATATTGATCGATAAAGGTGATATAATATAACAAATATCATGAAACATTTACATTTTGTAGTCCATTGTATAATTTAAATAAACATAAATGCAAATTTCGCATGTGGAAAAAGTAAGTACACCCCTACATTTATCACTACTTCAAATACCTAAAATTAGAATCAGGTGCACCAGCTCAGGTGCAAATGATTAGAACATCGTTAGAGAGGATCTCGGAGGAACCTGTCTTATTTAAACCTCAGACATTTAGTTTGGTTTGCTCTTTGTTGTTGAAGTGTGCGGCGTCACCATGCCTAGATCAAAAGAGCTCTCTGAGGCCTTCAGAAAGAAGGTTATAGATGCCTACGAGTCTGGGAAGGGATTGTAAAATATCTCCAAACAATTTGAAATCAATCATTCGACTGTCCGGAAGATCATCTACAAGTGGAGAAGATTCCAAACAACTGCCAACTTGTTCAGGCCAGGCTGCCTCAGCAAGTTCAGCCCGAGAGCAGACCGCAAGATGCTGAAAGAAGTCTCTAAGAACCCCAGAATGTCATCACGGGACCTACAGGTAGCTCTTGCCACTGTTGATGTCAAAGTGCACGAGTCTACCATTAGAAAGAGGCTGCACAAATTTGATCTACATGGGAGGTGTGCCAGGAGGAAACCTTTGCTGTCCAGAAAGAACATCAGGGCAAGACTAAAGTTTGCCAATGAACACCTCGGCAAAGCCCAGCACTTCTGGAACAATGTGCTCTGGACAGATGAGTCAAAGGTAGCGCTATTTGGCCACAGTACCAGAAGACATGTTTTGTGAAAACCAAAGACAGCATTTGACCACAAGAACCTGATACCAACTGTAAAGCATGGTGGTGGAAATATTATGGTTTGGGGCAGCTTTGCTGCATCAGGGCCTGGGCAGCTCACCCTCATATAATCCACTCTGAATTCTTCATTGTACCAGAGGGTGTTTGAGGATAATGTGAGGCCATCTGTCAGAGAGTTGAAGCTCAACCGAAGGTGGACCTTGCAACATGCCAATGACCCTAAACATACCAGTAAATCCACTACGGAATGGCTGAAAAGAAAGAAATGGAGGGTTCTGGAATGGCCAAGTCAAAGCCTGGATCTAAATCCCATCGAGATGTTGTGGGGGGATTTGAAACGAGCTGTGCATGCAAGAAACCCCTCAAACATCGCACAGCTGAAAGAATTCTGCATGGAGGAGTTGGCAAAAATTTCTCCCAGTCAAGGTCAGAGACTGGTAGACAGTTATAAGAAACGCCTACTTGAGGTTGTTTCTGCCAAAGGGGGCAACACCACCTATTGGAGCCAACGGTGTACTTACTTTTTCCACATGCGAAATTTGCATTTATGTTTATTTAAATAACACAATGGACGACAAAATGTAAATGTTTCATGATATTTGTTATATTATATCACCTTTATCTATCAATATTGTTGAAAGGAAGATCAAATAGCTGTATATTGAAATATGTTGAAAAAGTCAAAAGTTTACATGGGGTATACTTACTTTTTCACGTGACTGTACAGGCTTCGCTATTGCTTAATTCACCAAGAACAAGACTGGCGTATTTAGAATACGGTATAAGAAACTTGAATACGGTATAACAAACCAACTTTTTACCTCCGCCACCAAAGATGGATGGAGGTTATGTTTTCACCCCTGTCTGTCTGTCTGGCCGTTTGTCTGTCCGTTTGTGAACAAAATATCTCAAAAAGTTGTGGACGGATTCTGGCAGAGACGCAGCGTATGTGACAGGGACGAAATGATTCGATTTTGGTGAAGATCCGGATTCGGATCTGGCTACGAGAATCTTTAAAGTCTGGACCCTCTCTGAAAAAATGTCCACTTCTCCCTTCGTTGACCTCCACACCCCTTCTGACCTCACTGACTACTACAACCACACTCTCTCCTCCTGCCTTGACCAACTTGTGCCTATAAAAACCAAAACAGTTTCTTTCACCCATTCTGCTCCCTGGTTTACCCCTGAACTCCGCCTGATGAAAACTCGTGCTCGCCAACTTGAAAGACTCCGCAATAAAACAGGTCTCACAGTTCACTCCCAGGCCTACAAGGACCACATACAACACTATAAAGATGCCCTCTCCCGTGCCCGCTCCGCCTACTACTCTCAAATTATCCACTCTGGCTCCGGAAACCCAAAAGCACTCTTCTCTACAATAAACAAACTCCTCAGCCCCATGAACACCACCACCCAGTCATTCACAATAGACAACTGCATCTCCTTCCTTTCATTCTTCCAACGCAAAATTGAAAACATCTACAACAGCTTGACCACCGCCGCACTCGCTCCCCCTCAAACCACCTGCCCCCCCTTATCCTGCCATCCCCTGTCTCAATTCTCCCCAGTCTCCCCTACTGACCTCTCTGAACTCCTCATCGGAATGAAAACTGCCACCTGCACTCTTGACCCCATCCCCTCCAGCTTTGTCAAGGCCTCCCTTCCTGCTCTCTCTCCACTTATCATTGCAACAATAAACTCTTCCCTGTCTACAGGCATCGTCCCACCATCCCTCAAAATTGCTGCTGTTACCCCCATTCTGAAAAAACCTGGACTAAACCCTGACACCCTAAATAACTTCAGACCCATCTCCAACCTACCCTTTCTGTCAAAGGTTTTGGAACGTGCTGTAGCCACTCAACTCAAACATCACCTCTCTGCCAATAACCTGTATGAAACATTCCAATCCGGGTTCCGCTCCAACCACAGTACTGAAACTGCTCTCCTCAAAATCACCAACGACCTTCTCCTCTCCTCTGACGCTGGCAACCTCAACATTCTCATCCTCCTCGACCTCAGCGCCGCCTTTGACACCATCGATCACACCATCCTCCTCACCCGACCTGAAACCACCTTTAACATTACCGGCACTGCCCTCTCTTGGATTAAATCATACCTCTCTGACAGACGTCAGTTCATCTCCATCAATAACTGCAAATCCCCCACTGCTCCCCTCCCCAAAGGTGTCCCCCAAGGTTCAGTTCTTGGCCCCCTCCTCTTCATCCTTTACCTGTCCCCCCTCGGTCACTTAATCCGCCGTCATGGTCTCCAATTCCACTGCTTCGCCGATGACATCCAGCTTTTTATCTCCACCAAGTCCATCTCCACCGCCACCCACTCTATCCTGACAAACTGCATCACTGAAATAAAATCCTGGCTTCAAATCAACTTCCTCAAACTTAACTGTGATAAATCTGAAATAATCATCATTGGCCCAAAAACGCTCACCAAGTCCACCCATAACTTTGCCCTCAACATCGACGGTTTCCCAGTATCCACCTCCCCTCACATCCGGAATCTTGGCATCATCTTTGACCAAACCCTCTCCTTCGACAAATACACTAAACAGATCACAAAGACAGCCTTCTTTCACCTGAAAAACATCGCCCGTCTCCGTCCATCCCTCTCCTCCGTGGTTGCTGAAACCCTCATCCACGCCTTCATCACTTCCCGTCTGGACTACTGCAATAGCCTCCTTTATGGTTCACCCTCAACAATCACCAATAAACTCCAATACATTCAGAACTCCGCTGCCCGTCTACTCACCCATTCCCGGACCCGTGACCACATCACCCCCGTCCTTTACAAGCTTCACTGGCTCCCCATCTCCCAGAGAATCCAGTACAAAATCCTCCTCTTGACCTACAAAGCCCTCCATAACCTGGCCCCATCCTACCTGGCTGACCTCCTCTCCAGACACACTCCCACCCGCAACCTCCGCTCTGCTGGTACCAACCTCCTGACCCCCCCCCCCCCCCCCCCCCCCCATCCGGACCAAATTTAGATCCTGGGGGGACAGGGCCTTCTCCATCGCTGCTCCCACCCTCTGGAACTCGCTACCTCACACCATCAGAGACTCCTCCTCACTCACCACATTCAAAACATCACTCAAGACCCACCTGTTCAACACTGCATTCAACATTTAACCCACAGCATCTAACCCCTGACTATCTCCTCTCCTTCTCCCTCCTTTGTGCTTTGAATATTTCCCTATTGATTCTTCTTTTTTTGCAATTGTTTTTATGTTTTGCTATGCATTATGTTTTGCACTCTGTCAAAGCGTCTTTGGGCTTCCTGAAAAGCGCTATATAAAATGAATGCATTATTATTATTATTATTATTAAAGTGATTCTTCATCATTGAGAGATCGGGCCACAAACGATACATCGCAGGATATCTCAAAAAGTTGTGGACAGATTTGGATGAAACTTGGTGGACCGATTGGGTGTCTGACATGGACAAATATATTCGATTTTGGTGAAGATCCGGCTAGTATAATTTTTAAAGTGATTCTTCACCATTGAGTGATATGCCCAACCAGGTGGAGGTATGCTCTCTACTGAGTGCCGTTCTGGTTCATTTATTAATTATTGCCAGATGCTCTTGGCTGTTGAGCTCTATTTATGTACCTTGGTCCACAGAGGAAAAAAAAACCCATGATATTTGGGCATGTTGCAGATAGCGACTCACCTGACTGGCGGGAAGTTTCACGATTGGGAATCCGACGCTTTCAATAATCCTGCAGGAGAAAAACAAAGGAATACATACCGAATGCCTCATCTTTCTTGCAACGGAAATGACCACCAAGTGCATATAACAGCTGATGAATGCAATTGCATATTATTGGGGAAGACAACATGGGAGAAACATATGCACTTCTCAAAATTAACACAAACTCAAAAAAATCATTACAATTGAAGGAAACATTTCAACAGAAAAATAATTCTTACCATTTCAACAGAGGATACGCCAAAGGATCCTTCTTCTCCAAATGTTGTTTTATTTGCATGGAGGACCACTTGAAAGAAAAATTTAAAAAGCAATAAGTTATTTTGTTAGCCTTACATCACACGAGTCACAGACTCTATGACATAGAACAACGGTTTTAGTGAATAATAATATCTCACTAATATCTATATTAATAACATATTATAATAATATTATATATTAATATCTATATAATAAAATCTCACTAATAATAAATAATAATATTGAATAATAATAATAATATCAATAATAATAATATCTCACTAATATCTATATTAATAACATATTATAATAATATTATATATTAATATCTATATAATAAAATCTCACTAATAATAAATAATAATATTGAATAATAATATAAATAATAAATAATATCAATAATAATAATACCTCACACATAAACTCCCTCACTCTCTTCAATCTCACTCCTCCCTCCAGGTCTTTAAAACAGCTGTCCAACACCATCTCTTATCTTCCCCCATCCAAAACCTTGATCTTTTCTACCCCTGATAATTCACCCCAGATCCACTTTTTTTAAATTCCAACTTCTTTCCTGGAAGTCCGAGCTGTGTCCATGTGTTTTATACCTCTCACAACCCCCTTCCCCTTCCCGTGCCCCCCCCCCCCCCCAAGCCCTCTCCCTCCCACAGATCTCCCGATGTCCCTGCTCTCCATCTTGTCTCCCGCTCCCTTTATCATATGTTTTATGCTTTATGTGTCAGTTTGTCTTTTTGTAATCGATTTTAGCTCTTACATGAGCCTCGATCTTGTATACAAAAACAAAACCGAAAAAAAAAATGGTTCTGCTGTAATTAGTGATCGAGTGTGGTCAGGCTTCAAATCACTTTGTGAAACCACATTCGACAGCGGAGAAAAACACACTGTGGTAATACGGATCCTCTAAAAAGCATCATTAAACAACTCCGGTGGACATTTGGATAACGTCTCCAAAGATGTTTCAAATCGCTGCTTGTTGGAATTAGCTCGGGGTGCGGCATTCACGAGAACAGGCTTCATCTTCACGAAGTTGAGAATGTAGTGGAATGACTCGTTATTTCGTATGACACATGACCATAGATGTAATCTTTCATGTCTCGCAACACGTGACCACGATTGGTCAATCAGCAGAGGATCCTAACAACGATTCTTCTTCTCGCTCCACCGACAATGGAGTGACTCGTTATTTCGTATGACACATGACCATAGATGTAATCTTTCATGTCTCGCAACACATGACCACGATTGGTCAATCAGCAGAGGATCCTAACGACGATTCTTCTTCTCGCTCCACCGACAAGAATATATTGCGTATGAGAAACTTTGGCGCAGGTGGAAGTTATTATTTCGCTCTTTATTTTTCCTTTTTCTTTTCACTCTGTTTTGTCTATGTAGAAGTGAACTCTTGTAAACTACTTTTTGTGAGGCTCACTTAGCTGCATCTGGATATGTTTTTGGGTGAACAGCGATTAACATTGAAAACCCAAATCCTGTCCAGATTCCTTCTGATGACTCCATCTTTACTTGTTCGGGTCCTCCTGAGGGCACCAATGCTCTATTTGGTCTGGTGTTTGCACTGTTTGTGTTGCCACTACCTCGCAAGAGACAATATTCCATGCTTTCACCACTCTCTGATTGAAGACCCCTGCCTTATTGCTCTCCAAACTCTGCTCCCTTTTTTACTTTCAAGCTATTGCCTGGATCGCTAAACATCCAGTTTGATCATCATATAAAGTTAACGGGTGACATTTCCACGTTACCCACAGCAACCGATTTGTAGGATTCTCAATTTAACCCCATATTTCTGCACTCACACTTATTCAATGCGTCAATGATTCGTATGGTGCGGCAGTTTTCACTTTATTGCCGAGTGGATTGTGATCCTGACGTCCATGTGATCCCGACGTGTGCCGCCGAAGCAATGCCTTCGTACAGGTTATACTTGGTGCTTTGCGATTGCCTTCACAGCATTGTTTTGTCCATCCGTGCTCTGCCATACTAAAATACGCAATTTGATGTCTGTCTGTCTGAGGAATTTTGGCTGCGATACATAAGGTCTTCACTTATACTATCTCAACCAAACAAGACAGGAGGACTAAGGGTCACAAAATGAAGGTTGTAGCGACTGAATTTGCCCCTCTCCCCAAGGGGCTTTTCCCCACAAAGGGGGTTGCATGTTAAAGTGTATATCCGTGTTAGGATAGCTTTTCCATGACGATTTTAAACGGTAAACAGTAAAAGTCGAACAACAAATGTAACAACAACACCAAATATAATAGCCTAATATTAATGCTCTTACAAAACAATACTAATAATATCCCATCTCTCCAAGGGGTTTTTCCTCCTTGAACAAGCGACATGTTAAAGTGTATAAATAGCTTGTCGTGCCGTTTTGGTGGGAGCACCCCAACCAGAAGTGAAAATATTATTAACTGCAAACACGTATGATTACCTTTTGAAACAGTCATTACTGCTGTTTAACACGAAAATGAAAGGGAGGAAACCTGGGATGTGTTTCGTTTCCAAGCAGCTAGTTAGTGCTTGCCAAGCCATGCGTTCCGTAGCAACGGTTTTGAAAAGAGTGCTTGCGCGAAGGCTGAAGGAAATGAAATTGAATGAATCTGTGCACGGCATCATGAAATCAGGAGACTACCAAGGCATTTTGGAACGCAATGTTCAACCCAGTGTCAGAAAGCTGGGTCGCTATCGAAGGTCATGGGTCTTGCAGCCGGACAATGACCCCAAACACACTTCAAAAAGCACCCAGGAATGGTTCAAGACAAGACGCTGGACTGTTCTGAAGTGGCCTGCAATAAGTCCAGACCTAAATCCCATTGAACACCTGTGGGGAGATCTGAAAACAGCAGTTGGGAGAAGGTATCCTTCAAATCTGAGAGAACTGGAGCAGTTTGCACAAGAGTGGCACAAGCTGCCAGTAGAGAGGTGCAGGAAGCTCATTCATGGCTACAGGAAGTGCTTGAACCACCTTTAGAGGCTTTTTCCCCCGCAGAGCAGGTGTTGGCCTTTTTCAGGCACCGTGGTCCCCTTTTTGAAGCAATGTTTTATGGCCGGATGCCCTTCCTGACGCCAACCCTGTTAGTTACATTTTGCGACACGCAGGGAATTACCAGTGAACTGGTACTCAATTTGCCGACCTCGGAAGGATGACAGGCTGAGTCAACCCCCCTGGTGTTAATTCAGCGATCGACCGGGTTTCAAACCCAGGATCCTAGGATCCCAAGCCGGCACCCTAACCGCTAAGCCAACACCAGGCTATACAGGAAGTGCTTGACTGCAGTTATGTTGTCCAAAGGTTGTGCTACTAAATATGAAGTCTCGGGTGTGAATAATTTTGTCGATGCCATTTCTTTTTATTTTCTGATTTAAAAGGATATATTAAGTTCTGAATCAAAAACAAAGGTTCTCTAATATTAACAGTGAAATAAAGAATTGTGGAGACCAAATACTTTTGTCAATTTCAATTTAATTTTGCAAAGAATTGTGAGTTATTTGAAAAAAGTACCAGGGTGCCAATATTTTTGGCCACGACTGTAGATCCACTGTAGTCTTTGGACCCCAGAGTGGAATGACCCTTCCTGCCGCTCCCGTAGGGAACGGGTGCACTAGTCCTTTTAAATGCCGATCATCAAGCAAGGAAGTACCATTTTAAAAGTCTTTGGTATGATTCAGATGGGGTTTGAACCACCGAGCACCCAGCCTCAAACTCGATGTTCTCACCATTACACCACTGAGTTACATTCCACTTAATAACTGCAAAAAGATATTCTCGCTCGGTTATTCTCACAACAAGACATGGTCCTCAAAAGAGCGTGACAGAGATTTTAGAATCAGCACTTGTGTCCTCGATCTTTGACCTTTTGAACCTCTAATCTCCAGAGTCGATACGATGCGATGTTGTCTGCCATCACCGCTCGCTCTCTTGATGTTGCTCGTTGTGCTGGTTATTTTATGTATCGCGGATTTAAAATGAAAATAAACATTTTGAAAAACTTAAAGCAAGCTTGAGTAAGTCGGGCAAAACCTTTCAAAACCACGTACTTGTGCCATCGTCTTCGGTGATGGAATGCTCCGGAGCGTTTGCTTGAACTTTGCACGTTTTTTATTCTGTCAAAAAATCAGAATTCAGTGTCAGAATGTTCACATTAAAATTTGATGTTTTCATGAAGTGGATTCAACAATGATTGCATATTGGACCGACGGTGGGAATAATAACGGGAACTGCCGCTTATAACTGCGAGGGGTTATTCCGGGCACCGAACGATGCCCTTTCCAATAATGATGCCATCCTATGCCACCCATTCTAATGACGATGCCATCCTATGACAAATGCCATCCCACACCAAACATTCCAATGACCATGCCATCCTCTTTTGTCATTTTTATCAAACTATATTTCCGGCTCGACGATCCCAATGTCTGCCAATTATAACTGCGAGCTGTGATTATTTCTCCAGGGGAGCTTACAAAACGGTGACCCACGAGGAATAAAGTTTGTTAAGTTTGACATAATAGTTCACATGGTTTGGCAGCCGGATGAGCTACCTGTCACACACACAGAGACAGTCACACACACAGAGACAGAAACAGGGACAGTCACACACACAGAGACAGTCACACACAGACACAGTCACACACATACAGAGACAGGCACACACACAGAGACAGGGACAGTCACACAGAGACAGGCACACAGATAGAGACAGAGACAATCACATACATACAGAGACAGGCACACACACAGAGACAGTCACACACACAGAGACAGGCACACACACACAGAGACATAGACAGGGACAGTCACACAGAGACAGGCACACAGATAGAGACAGAGACAGAGACAATCACATACATACAGAGACAGGCACACACACAGAGACAGGGACAGTCACACAGAGACAGGCACACTAGAGACAGAGACAGAGACAATCGCACACACACAGAGACAGGCGCACACACAGAGACAGAGACAGGGACAGTCACACAGAGACAGGCACACAGATAGAGACAGAGACAATCATATACATACAGAGACAGGCACACACACAGAGACAATCACACACATACAGAGACAGGCACACACACAGAGACAGGCACACACACACACAGAGACAGGGAGTCACACACACATAGACAGTCACACAGAGACAGTCACACACAGAGAGACAGTCACACACAGAGGCAGAGACAGTCACATACACAGAGACAGTCACACAGAGAGACAGTCACAAACACAGAGACAGTCACACACAGAGACAGTCACACACACAGAGACAGGCACATACATAGAGACAGGCACAAACACAGAGACAGGGACAGTCACACACACAGAGACAGTCACACACACAGAGACAGTCACACACAGAGACAGTCACACACACAGAGACAGTCACACACACAGAGACAGGCACACAGACAGAGACAGAGACAATCACACACATACAGAGACAGGCACACACACAGACAGTCACACACATACACATACAGGCACACACACAGACAGACAGGGACAGTCACACACACAGAGGCAGAGACAATCACACACACAGAGGCAGAGACAATCACACACACAGAGACAGGCACACACACACAGAGACAGGGAATCACACACACAGAGACAGTCACACACACAGAGACAGTCACACACACAGAGGCAGAGACAGTCACACACAGGCAGAGACAGTCACATACACAGAGACAGTCACACACACAGAGACAGTCACACACACAGAGACAGGGACAATCACACACACAGAGGCAGAGGCAGTCACACACATACAGAGACAGTCACAAACACAGAGACAGTCACACACAGACAGTCACACACACAGAGACAGGCACATACACAGAGACAGGCACATACACAGAGACAGAGACAGGGACAGTCACACACACAGAGACAGTCACACACACAGAGACAGTCACACACACAGAGACAGGGACAATCACACACACAGAGGCAGAGGCAGTCACACACATACAGAGACAGGCACACACACAGAGGCAGAGACAGTCACACACACCGAGACAGATACACACACAGAGACAGGCACACACACAGAGACAGGGACACTTACACACACAGAGGCAGAGACAATCACACACATACAGAGACAGGCAAACATACAGAGACAGGCACACATACAGAGACAGTCAGACACACATACAGAGACAGTCAGACACACATGCAGAGACAGTCAGACACACATACAGAGACAGTCAGACACACATGCAGAGACAGTCAGACACACATACAGAGACAGTCAGACACACAGCCAGAGATAGTCACACACAAAGACATACATAGACAGAGGCAGAGACCCACACACCACACGCCACAACGAGACAGCTTGGTTCATTGGTCATGGTTCCTTGCTGGTGCGGAGATGGTTGCTTCGGGACCAGGGAAGGCTCCGTTCATTTTTGGGGCCTGTGTGTGGAGATCACATGGTGGCAGGACACACACACACACACACACACACACACATGTAGACAAAGATAGTCACGCACACATGGAAACACAGAGACAGTCATGCATACATGGAGACAGAGACAATCACGTAAACAGAGAGGCAGACACACAGACACACACACACACACACACACACACACACACACACACACACACACACACACATGGATACTTTGATACCTGGGAGGGCTCTGTTTCACCTTCTGGAACCCACATATGTAGATGACATCTGCACATGCAGACATGCACGCACAAGCACACACAGAGCCAGAGACAGCCTCACACAGTCAGAGACAGAGTCAGCCACACACACAGCCATGCACACACAAACATACACACACACACATTATATGTGACATATTATACATATTATACACTCATATTATGCGCGTAAACACAAAGAGATAAATTCAGCCATACACACACACAGCCATACACACACACACACACACACACACACACACACACACACACACCCACACACACACACACACACACACACACACACACACACACACACACACACACACACACATACACACACACACACACACACACACTATTCGTGAAATGTTATACATATTGTACACACATATTATGCACGCACACACAAACTGAGATGGATACTTTAAGACCTGGGCGGGCTCCACTCCACCTTCTGCAACCGGTAACCCGTATATGGAGATAACAACCAACAACACACACTCACTCACATTCCCGGGGTGAAAGGCCAGAGTGTTGGGATTCTTCGGGTGAACAATCGTGGGATACGGGACAATCACCGATGGATTCTTTCTGCTTTTCAGGTGACTCTTTGAAAATAAAGCTGCCACAAGCAGAAGATCGAGCACCTGCGAGAAATAGACGAAACAGGTTTATAACAGATAGCATGGTCAGGGGGAAACAACTTCTTGGCCTTTTTGTCTCGTCTATGACGAATTCGCTATGAGCTGTTAACGCCATAACAATGTCCCTCAGTCAGTCAGTCCGCTCTTCCTTCCTTGCTTCCGTCCGTGGGTCCATTAACATTTTTCCGTGTTCTTCCCTACTCTTCCGAGGCGGCTCAACGGATCGTTTTGAAACTCAGCATGATTCATGACCCGGTGCAGCAAAACATATAATGGAGCCGTTTTAAAATTTCCATTCAGGTGGTGAGATTAATTAGTTAATTAACTCAAAATCTCCTCCATGTTTGTGTGGCCATCACATATCGCGAGATTCTGGCACAACACAAGGGGTCTCGTTGCTGTTTAATTTAAACCTCTTCATTTCATTTGATCTCGATCATAATTTAATTTATCCTCTTGATTCAATTTTAACCTCTTCATGTCATTAATTGCTTCTTGCTTTAAAGAACGGGAAAGAAAGGGGGATGGGAGGACAGGGAGATGGGATGGGGAGGGGGGTGAGGAAGGGGGTGGCAGGGAGGGGATTGTCCTTTTTCAGTCCTTTTACCCTCAACCCTTAAAACCATTTAATACTCTAGACACTACAGACCACAACTATACTACTATTGGAATGTACCCTTTGGATCTTTAGGCCCCATCGAACCTTTAGACTCGTAGACCGCGTAAGACCATTAAGACCTCTTCAGGCATTTTAGACCCTCTAGTCTAGATCCATTAGACTCTTAGACTCGACCCTTTGTCACCTGCTGATGTTCATTTCTTTGGACAATCAGCCAAAAAAAGACCTTGTTACCCTCGCCTGAGGAGAGGGTATTGCATTCGAGTCCGTTTGTCTGTCTGTCTGTTTGTTTGTCCGCACAGAATAAATATGATTTTCTCTGCAACTGTTGGTCCGATTGACAGGAAATTTTTACCATAGGTGCAACTCCACCTGTATAATTTTTTTAATGATAATTATGACTTCATAGGTCACGTGGTTGGGCCGCCATCTTGGAAAAATCGAAAAACTTTGCACCTCTGTATCTCTAAAAGCGCTGAATAGAAAAAATTGAGACATGGCTCATTGTAAAGAACTCTCCATGGGGAATAAAATACGTTAATGATGATGTCATACGTGCCGACATTATGACGTCATAATTCGACAAGTACAAAACTTCATCCAATCAAGATGAAATTTCTTGAGCATAATCTATAAATAAATTAGTTCAGAAAAAAATCAATGATGACGTCATAGGTCAAGTGGTTCGGTCGCCATGTTTGTTTTAACACAAAAGCCTTAAAAAAACCCTTAAAAACCAGAATTTTCTGATTGGATTAAGATATGAACATACATATGGTTTAATGTAACCACAGTATAAAATAATATACAGATTTGGAACATTTTGTAAACTTTTTAAAAAGAGAAAAGTCATAAAATTCATTTTATTTAGTGAATGGAAAATATTTGCGTTAAAATAGCATGGTTGAAATGGTTAAAAGCAGTGAAGTGAAGTGAAGGTTTGGGACTAGCAGGACTAGCAGTGATCTTCTTCACTAGCAGTGAAGAAGCATGGTTAAAATTACGAGCTAGTGATGGCCTGGACCTTACAAAACAAAGGGTTATGAAAATGGTCAATCATTAGCGTACTGTACGTTTTATTACAATAGATATGTTATGATATTGTGTTATAATTAAGGATATAAACGAGATGTAATGGTAAATCTTTCAAAGGGAGGAAAAATACAAAATGTATGAACTATTGGACGTGCTGTTACGTAGATTAAAATAATTAAAAACGTGATGTTACGTGCACCAACACCATACATTTTGATAACTTGGGACATCTACATACAGGTGTCATTTGTATTCACTAGTTAAAGTATAAATACGAAAATTATAAAATTTGATGATGAAACTAGGTTATTTTTCTTGTATAAATGATAAAAGTAAAAAGATGTTCAAGTGAACTTTGTGCTGTGAAAAGAATGTCAAGTTAATGGAAGTGGTTTTTTTTTGGTTTTTTTATATTAAAACTGTTCAATTTGTGTTCAAAGGATCAATGTTTATCACAAGTCATGATAAATTAATGGAATTAATGCTCCAAATTAATGGAATGAAATGTAAATCTTGAACCAGATGGAAAACTGGCCTCACTGAAGGAAGAGTGGAATTATGTGATATTTATATTATTTTTAATGAATGGTGTTGATGTTTTATAAGGTGGATGAAAAAGGGAAGGAAACGGTGCCCTGGGGGCATGCACCTGTTACATATACATGCACCTGTTCCATAGCTACTATCTGTCCTTTGAATGAACTGTTACGGATGAGAAGTACAATGATATTGTAATCATTGTTGAAATGTCACAAATTTATTTTTCGGATTGTCGGTTATTTGAGGTCTAATGGGATTAATGTGAATGTTAGGAACATTTTGAAAAGAAATATGGATGTATGGCATTACTAAAAGAAACCAAGCAATTGAGAGTTCTTGGGTTAATGGGATCTAATGCATCTACAAGTTGATGGTTTATAAAAATATTTTTAGTTCTGGATGATACTAAAACGATGAACAATATTGACAATATACAAAGAATGTGACTTGTTATTTTTGGGGGGGAAAACATGTCGTTTAAATAATTGGCTAAGTTTTTAAAATGAAGATGTTTTACAGAACTCTTACGATTATTTATATGAATAACGGACTATTCCATGGCGAGAGAAAATGGTTGATATTCATAAAAAAGGAGAGGAGGAAAATACAGATCTTGGCAACAGATTTGTAAAATAATGAATGTGAGATAATGAAAATAATGTGAAAGAAAATTGTTGAGGATGGGAAAATTAAGGCCCATTGCATTATTATTATTATTATTTGTTTATTTGTTATAAAATAAAGAAAAAAGGAGAGGTAATGATGATTTCAAGGAATTATGTGCTGAAAGTAATGTGAATCATATTATTATGCGTTTCAGACATTTTTTTTTTTTTTTTTTTTTTGTTGGAAGATTGATACGAAGGAGATCTGTGATAATTATGATAAGAATACATAAATGGTTAATTTTGGATTGTTGCTTTGATTCGATTTGGGGAAAAAAAAGAAAAAGATTTTGCTGATGCTTGATTGAGCACCTGTGAATTACACGAGACATTTTGGAAGTAAAATATGAAAGTAAGGTTGATGAAAGAAGACGAATTATTTAAAAATGACAGTAAGATTGATTTCCTTCTCACCTTCTGGTGAGAGGACCACATGATTGTGCAAATATAATGAAATATAATCTTTCAAATGTTCTAGGGGAACTTGTGAACCAATGTAAATTGTTATAAGGTTGGACATAATCGGGATATTGATTACATTGTCAGTTATAATGTGTTAATTCTATGTTTTTAAAAATGATTTGCTTGATCCAGTGTGTGGGAAAATAGGCTCTGGGGTGGTTAAATGTAAGAGGACGTAGAGCCGTCTAAATAGGAGATGGGGCTGGGTCGCTACTTATTCCCCAGTATGGGACAATTAGATTAGGACAGGAGTTGATAAGATTGGCATCTAGCATAGAACGGCTTGCCAATGAAACTGCTGAAGTTGAAATGGAAGTAAATGCTGAAATGGTAGCAATGAGAACCATTGTTATGCAAAATAGAATGGCTTTAGACATGTTGCTTTCTGAAAAAGGCAGAACTTGTGCCATCATTGGCTCAGAATGCTGTACCTATATTCCAGACAACTCTGAACGAATTACTGATTTGACAAAAAAAATCAAGAACGAAGGGGCAAAATTGCATAATTACTTTAAAGACACATGGGGAATCACATCTTGGGCTAGTCAGTACCTTTGGAGGCTGGGGTGCTTCTATGCTGAAATTCATTTGCACCGTTCTTTTTGTGATTTTGATTGTATTGTGCCTCATCAAATGCATACCGGCACTAGTTATGAAATGCTTCACTGCTAAATTCTTTGCAACTACATCTCCCAAACCTCCAAGTCGCAATGAGACTTTCCGAGAGATGTGTATGATTGATCTGTATTGATTCCATTTGATGTTACACTCTCATACTTCCCCTCACTATTTAGATGGTTCCTGACATGGAAACCGAAAGAACAATTGGACGAACTGCTATCACAAATAAGGGATACTGCCAGACGATGGGCTAAGCAAATGGCCTACGTTGGAGACCTTTATTCACCTGTTAAAAAATCTGCCCGGGCTACAAGAAGGTATGTCCGTGGAGAACCATTGGACAGGGATCCTAAGGTGAATTTGGGAAAATTTAACCTGAGGACCGAAAGGGAAAAAAGGGAACAGGAATTATTTGTGAAAGCAGGGTTAAAATTCTGAATGATTGTTCCTCAAAACAGGGTCAACCTGTGACTGAGATGACTAAATTGAACACTTCTATGTTGTGGTCCTGGATACAGGACCAGAGAGAGGAGTGATTGTGGAAGTGTATATTTATGAAGCAAGCAATTTCTATGAGCCTCAACCCTCCATTCCTAGTCTGCAGGTGTCTTTTTGTGGTTTCCATCCAGAATTTGGGAGTTACTACTGTTGGCAAGTTATCTCCGGCACTGCCCAGAATCGTGGCTCGAGAAGAGTAAAAATTCTTAGTGGAGGCAATGGCGGAGCACATATTGTCATAAATGACTGAGGGAAATAATATTACAAATAGGGTTTTTCCAAATAATGTAAGGTTGGATCGAGTTTGTCTTATTGGAGAAAAGATATTGTTTCTTGGTAAATAATTAAATAATACAACAGTTGCCACAATGTCTACCAGGGTTCTTTGAGGTGATTTGCTGGGTTATCAAGGCTTAATCGTTTCAGCTCGAGGTCTGGCAAACTACCATTGTTTAATAAATTAGATGTAAATATTTGTAGGGTGTGTCCCCTCCCACCTTTGCCTACGTGACTTCTGGGGGATGGTAGTTCTGAAGTCCATCCTCAACTTAATGTTATTGAGTTTTAAAACAAAGCTAAACTGAACAACGGTTCGGAAATAATAAAGTATAAAATCAATGGAGGCTAGCCCTCTCGGGCTCTCGGCTTCTCAGTGGAATCTTTTGTGGGATTGCAGTAGGATTTGACTTGTGAGGGAAAAGATGAGTTTGCAGATTGAAAAAGGATGGGGATTGCCATAGCTATTGAAGTGACTGTTTTATTTTGAAGTTTTAACATGACTTATCAAAAAAAACCATTTTGCTTGTGTGTTAATTCGTAATATGGTATAATAATGGAGGCGCTGTAATTATTTGGTTGTGGCTCAGGTTAATATTGTTAAAATTAAGTAAGTGGTCTTTGTTATATCCACTTCACTGAAAATGACCTTCAGATGTTCTTGAAGGGATTAGAGAGATAGGGCTCCAGGTGTTTTGCAGGAGACAATGGAAAAGCAGAAAGAATTTGGGATGCAAACCTGCTCTCAGCGGGAGGCAACCTCACCCTCGACACGTACTCCTTCCCACCAAAACTTTGCCCAACCAATCCTATTGCTCTTCTCCCCTCTCTTCGCTCCTCCCCCCTCCACTTGTCCCCTCCCACCCAAACTTTGCCCAACCAATCCTAATTCTCTCCTCCCCTCTCTTCGCTCCTCCCCCCTCCACTTGCTCCTCCCACTTGAAACTGTATAAAAAATCAGAACGAATGACCAAATAGCCAGGATACTTCACTTGGCTGGTTGATTCTGTATGTTAACTGTATACTGTGCATGCTGGTGTTTAGTATGATATTTCTTTGTGCATCCCTACTGTACCAGGATTTTCACTCTGGACTTTGATCTAGGATTTGTTGTAAATCTTCCTTGTGCGGTTTTGTGAATTGTACCATGCTCTCCTTGGTTTGATAAGGGTCATTGTTTTCTTGCTGTGTATTTCTTGAAGACAAAGTGTTGTCCTCCTCGGGAATTAAAATTTGTGACTCTCTTCTGACATTGAATTTTTTGGTTCATCTATTACATACTACTGTTGGAAAATATCCCTAACATTAGCCAGTCATGAACCGGGTTGGCCAGTCATGAACCGGGTTAGCCAGGAATCAACCGGGTTAGCAAGGAATGAACCGGGTTGGTCAGATATGAACCAGGTTAGCAAGTCATGAACCGGGTTGGCCAGGAATGAACCGGGTTGGCCAGACATGAACCAGGTTAGCCAGGAATGAATCTGGTTGGTCAGTCATGAACCGGGTTAGCCAGGAATCAACCGGGTTGGCCAGGAATGAACCAGTTTGGTCAGGCAAGAACCAGTTTGGACAGGCATGAACCAGGTTAGCCAGACATGAACCGGGTTGGCCAGGAATGAATCGGGTTGGCCAGACATGAACCAGGCTAGCCAGGAATCAACCGGGTTAGCAAGGAATGAACCGGGTTGGTCAGATATGAACCAGGTTAGCAAGTCATGAACCGGGTTGGCCAGGAATGCACCGGGTTGGCCAGACATGAACCAGGTTAGCCAGGAATGAATCTGGTTGGTCAGTCATGAACCGGGTTAGCCAGGAATCAACCGGGTTGGCCAGGAATGAACCAGTTTGGTCAGGCAAGAACCAGTTTGGACAGGCATGAACCAGGTTAGCCAGACATGAACCGGGTTGGCCAGGAATGAATCGGGTTGGCCAGACATGAACCAGGCTAGCCAGGAATGAACCGGGTTGGCCAGTCATGAACCAGGTGAGCCAGGAATGAACCGGGTTGGCCAGGAATGAACCAGTTTGGTCAGGCAAGAACCAGTTTGGACAGGCATGAACCAGGTTAGCCAGACATAAACTGGGTTGGCCAGGTATGAACGAGTTTGGCCAGGCACGATGTTTGACTAAAGCTAGCAAGGATTTGGAATTGGTTCAGGGTACCAGCAATAACTAGCATCGCCTTCATGAAGGACACCTTGGGATCTTGAATGTCCACCAATAACCAGTGCTAACTCACGGGTCCTCCGGCCTCACATCCACCCGAGGGATGGACACATTGGTCCCTCACCCTGCCTGCAAAACACCAGGGAGACAGTTTATAGCTGGGCCGGGATTCAAACCAGGCTATACAGGTCCGAGGCAAGTGTGAGTAAGTACCTCTTCGTCATCCTGCAAACCCCTCGTTTATAGCTCCGTGCTGCAAAACTCCAGTAATATTGGTTTTATGAGGTAAAGTTGATTTTAAATCATGTAATCATTTAAATCTTGATTATATCTCTGCACATCTCCCTGCAAGCCTCACATTGACCATTGCCTGCCAGTTACAGTCAGAGTTCCCCCCTTGCCCGGTCATTCCAAATCTTGTAATTTTCAAAATGTTTAATGCTTACACTTGATTAAGTGAAATGAAACTACAACAACAACAACAACAACAAAAAAGTTTCAAAACCTCCTCAAGAAAGTAAACTTTAAACTTCCCACAGCATCTTGTTCCCAACTTCACCTTTGTGTTTCTTTAAAACGTTGGTTGAGCATTCATTTTGTGTAAATGAGGTGCAGGAGAAGGACTTTAAGTGGCATCAATGTACATTTGAATGAATTGCATTGAGATCAGTATGCAATGTACATATCATTCATTTGATTTGAATCTGGGCTCCCGGATTGCGAACGAGCAATGTTTGCGTGAGTGTGGGATGCGGATCAGAAATGGAAGAAAGTGTTCTCACTTCAGCACTGGTTGACACCTCCATTTCGGCCTTAATAGGACCTGGCATTCTTTGGGAAGGTGCGTTGCAGGTATCCCTGATGCAGACTGTGGACTGTACAAATTGGAAAAGAAGAACGGAAGGAACAAAAGATTGTCATTCAAGAGGTGTCCCCAAAAAAATAAAAACAAACCGTCATTCTGGCCTTCCGACAACTGTTAGCTTTCCAAACCTCTAACGAGAATTGTGAGCACATTGGCATAATTTTGCTATGGAACCTCAATCGGGGTAGTTGGTGTTGTTGTTGTTGTTGTATATCCCCGGGCAGTTCTCTCGAACAAGCCCGCAGCACGGAGACAGCCGATCGATCTCGCAGGATCAACCCAGAGATCCCCCATATCCAGGATGGTGTACCCTGCCTTCACGAAGTCAGTGCCATGACAGAGTTAGAGGGAGAGAGAGGAGGAGGAGAGAGAGAAAGAGAAAGAGAGAGAAGGAGACAGATGGGGGAGTGAGGGAGAGAAAGAAAGAGAAAGAGAGAGAAAGGGAGAGGGGGGGAGAGAGAGAAAGAGAAAGAGAGAGAAGGAGACAGATGGGGGAGTGAGGGAGAGAAAGAAATAGAAAGAGAGACAAAGGGAGAGGGGGGGAGAGAGAGAGAAAGAGAAAGAGAGAGAAGGGGAGAGTGAGGGAGAGGGCGAGAGAGAGAGAAAGAGAAAGAGAGAGAAGGGGAGAGTGAGGGAGAGGGAGAGGGAGAGGGAGAGAGAGAAAGAAAGAGAAAGAGATAGAAGGAGAGAGACGGGGAGGGGAGAGAGAGAAAGCTAAAGAGAAAGAGCGAGAAGGGGAGAGAGAGGGAGAGAGAGGGGGGAGAGACGGGGAGGGGAGAGAGAGAAAGAGAAAGAGCGAGGAGGGGGGAGAGAGGGAGAGGGAGAGAGAGGGGGGAGAGAGAGAAATAAACAGAAAGAGAGAGAATGAGAGAGAGGGAGGGAGAGAGAGGGGGGAGAGAGAGAAATAAAGAGAAAGAGAGAGAAGGGGGGAGAGAGGGAGGGAGAGGAAGAAGAGGAGGCGAGTGAGGAGGGAGGCGAGTGAGGAAGGAGGGGAGGGGAGAGAGGGGGGAGAGAGAGAAAGAGAGAGAGAAGGGGAGAGAGAGGGGGGAGAGAGAGAAGGCAAGAGAAAGAGAGAGAAGGAGAGAGAGTGGGAGGTGGGGGGTGGGGAGGGGAGAGACTGGGGGGAGGGAAGAGAACACACACACACACACACACATACTCCCATATGAGCGGGGGGTGGGGGGGCGGGGAGAGAGAGAAAGAAAGAGGGAGAGAGCGAGGGTTGGGGGGAGGGTGAGGGAAAGGGCCAGTCCATGGGGACCAATCGGCGCTCTGACCATGACCACACTGTCCTGATGAATCTGGGCAGCAAGGAAGAATGGGAGATTTGGCCCCCGACTTGCGTTGAGGAGAGGAGGGGGCAGGGGGGGGGGGGGGAGGAGGAGAGGGTACAACCACCACAAAAGGGCATCCCCGATAGTTGTGAAATCAGGGTTATGTTACTCGGGCTTGTTTGATAAAGGAAGAGCGAGTGAAGTGAAACAAAATGGAGTTTCCGGTTGTAAAAGTCATCTGATGTACTGACCTCCAGCACTTGGTCCTCGGGGATACACGGAGCATCAAACAGCATGTGAAGCCCTCTCAGCTCTTCAGCTTCTTTTGTGATATGGTGCATTACCTGCAAGTGCAGCACAATAGGGTTCCAGGTAAATCATATGTTCCTGACAAACATGACGAATAATGGGTGCTTAAGCAAGTTTCTGGTTGCTAAGTTTCATGATCATATAATAATTTAATAAGTATTTGTGTATTTGTTTCACTTCTATGCACTCCTGAACCACCACGTGGAATGAGTTGAAAACTTGTGGTTGAACTCAGAGGAAGGATTTGGATGGTTTTAAAAATTCATATTCATGGCGGTTCGGGGTGGAGGAGCGCCCCAATGTTTTCGATGCAAAATCTCGATGGTTTACCGCTGTTGCCATGCAATGTTCACCACAATCAATAAACGGGGGTTTACAGTGCGATTGACTCGGTTATTGCACGTCCAACATGGCACCTGCCCAGAGGATACACTCACCAACTTCTGTGGTGCAAGAGCGTCCACTCCGAGTCTGGGAGGGTGGTGGTTCACAGCCCGGCCGAGTCATGCCAAACTCTTTAAAAATGGTACGTGTTGCTTCCTTGCTTCACGTTCACCATTGCAAAGATCGAGCACAGACAAACGACCATAGGTTGGTAATAATAGCGCAGGCTTTAATGGGCCTAATGGTCTCCTCCTCCATCAAAGTTCCTTGTAAGGGAACTCATTATATATATATATATTATTACACGACCAAATGTACCGCGCGTTGTCGGGCAACACAGAGTTGCCTCGTCACGGGAATATGAAGAGAGGGGTGAAGAAAGAGACGGGGAGGCAGGGGGGGGGGGAGGAGAGGGAGGAAGGGGGGGAGTAAGGGATGGGGCTGGGGAGGGAGGTTAAAGAGCAGGAGGGGAAAAGGAGGAGTGGAGATGGGAGAGGTGGGAGAGAGGAAGGGGAGGAAAGGGGGCAGGATGATGAGGAAAAAAAGAGCGAAACGGGAGGGGAAGAATGGAGGGGGGGGGGGGCGTTATCAAAGAGAATGATATGTTATGTTTAATGACCATGCACGCACGCATGCGCACACACACACACACACACACACACACACACTCCCATATTAGCGTTTGTGTGTTGTGACCGAGGGAATGCCAAAGGTTTACCTTGAAACAGGCCTTTGTTCGTCGATCCTCCCCTTCTACACTGGCGCTACTGCAGAAGCCTTCACGTCAATCCCACTGGTAAATTATTTTCATTGCACTCAATAAAGTTCCACTTTGGGCACATTCCTTAATCTCTTCTTCACTCAATACAATTGTTGCAACAGTAGAAAAATGTAAGTTTAATGATTTGGCAACATGGATGAGGAGGAAGGACAGCCCTGCTTAAAGTTTAGTAAAAGATACACACTTTGTTATAAGAATCGCTGATGTGTTAAATTTTTCAGATAGAACTCCAGATTTCGATACTTATTTGATGTATGTGAGAAGATCCTCAAATCTGAATCCAGATTTAAATTACCGTCGGACCCCACTCTTTGCGGTTCCACTACTCGCGGAACCCGCGTATTCGCAGTTGATAAAATGCAACATGTTTGTCGATTCGTGAAAAAATGTTCTGTGTATTCGCGGTTTTTTACTTTTCGAGGCTGTGTTCCGCAAAATCGCGGTTCGCAAAATTCATGGCCACGTTCCGCGAATTCGTGGTTTTTCAGGGGTGCTAAAAAAAATTCACGAGCCACTAGTTTGACACATTTATAATACACATCTTTCACCAGCCATGCATAAAGCAGCTGGACATACGCAAAAAAGCTTATTCTATGATCCGCGAGCATGACCCGCTTATGCTGTACGGTGCTGTACAGCCGCGAGCTTGACACATTTATAAAACCCATCTTTCACCAGCCATGCATAAAGCAGCTGGACGTAGGCAAAAAAGCTTCTTCGACGAACCGTGAGCATGACCCGCTTATATAGTACAGTACTGTACCGTACATTCGCTGCTGTGTGCTTTGCGTTTTCATGGCTTTCGCGGCTCAAATTTTAGCCACACTGTCGGGCGAGCTTTGCGGGATATCCCACCCGATGTGTAAACAGGTCAACACCATGAATTATACAATGCAAACGCTTCATTTAATCGATTACAGTTTGCAATTTACGGTAAAGCATCATCAGAGATGTTACACAATGAAAACGCTTCGGGTGATGTTCCATCAGCGACTAAAACAAGTCATCCTCCACGAGTTATAGAATGCCAATGCTTCATTAAAGCTATTTTTGAAATTAGCAGATACGCTCGATATGGCATCATCGGATAACATCCCCCACAAACAATGGGTTCCCGCAGATACCCACAATGCTCGCAATCCTACATAATACACAGATTGTGTCCTCGATCTCGATCATTGTTCTCGTCCCGTTGCTTCAACCTGTGGTTTTGACTCGCCGTGCTCATCATTCAATAAATGGCTCCCAAGAGCAAGACAAGTGACGGAGATGCGTCGACTACAAAGAGGCAGAAGAAAGTGATGTGCCTTCGCCAGAAAGTGGAGCTGCTCGACCGGCTTTCGAGAGGAGAGAATGTGGCCTCTGTTGGCAGGCATTATGGCGTAAACGAATCCACCGTTACCTACATACGGAAGAAGGAGAAGGCCATTCGTAAGAAAGCCTTTGTCTTTCCCTCGCGGTCCCCATGTGCTGATTTTGTCTTCCCCTCACGGTCCCCATGTACTGTCTTTGTCTTTCCCTCGCAGTCCCCATGTGCTGTCTTTGTCTTTCCCTCGCGGTCCCCCTGTACTGTCTTTGTCTTTCCCTCGCGGTCCCCATGTGCTGTTTTTGTCTTTCCCTCGTGGTCCCACTGTACTGTCTTTGTCTTTCCCTCGCGGTCCCCATGTGCTGTTTTTGTCTTTCCCTCGTGGTCCCACTGTACTGTCTTTGTCTTTCCCTCGCGGTCCCCATGTGCTGTTTTTGTCTTTCCCTCGCGGTCCCCCTGTACTGTCTTTGTCTTTCCCTCGCGGTCCCCATGTGCTGATTTTGTCTTTCCCTCGCGGTCCCCATGTACTGTCTTTGTCTTTCCCTCGCGGTCCCCCTGTACTGTCTTTGTCTTTCCCTCGCGGTCCCCATGTGCTGTCTTTGTCTTTCCCTCGTGGTCCCCATGTGCTGTCTTTGTCTTTCCCTCGTGGTCCCCATGTGCTGTCTTTGTCTTTCCCTCGTGGTCCCACTGTACTGTCTTTGTCTTTCCCTCGTGGTCCCCATGTGCTGTCTTTGTCTTTCCCTCGTGGTCCCCCAGTGCTGTCTTTGTCTTTCCCTCGTGGTCCCCATGTGCTGTCTTTGTCTTTCCCTCGTGGTCCCCATGTGCTGTCTTTGTCTTTCCCTCGTGGTCCCCATGTGCTGTCTTTGTCTTTCCCTCGTGGTCCCCATGTGCTGTCTTTTGTCTTTCCCTCGCGGTTGTCAGCTCTTTCACGAGCCTCGATTCAGTATAGAAAAAAAAAAAAAAAAAAAAAAAAAAAAAAGCTTCAGCGAGCACTGTATCGCGAACGAAGGTAGTCACCCATATCCGGAATGTCCACATGTAAAGGATGTGGAAGACTCTCAGAATATGGATCGAGGACAACAAGCAGACGAGGGACTTCATGCTGAAAACCATGATGCTGAACCGTTCCCAAAACCCACTCATCAAGGATGACTTGAACGCCATTTCAAAGGTTTCCGAGGAGGAGGAGGCGGAGGTGGGCAGAAATGACGAAGAGGTGCTCAGGTCCAACCTCAAAGTCCAGATCCTGGGCGCGTTGCTGCAGGACATCGTGGAGAGGTACCTCAAGTTCAAGAGGGGTTTGGATGATGTGCAGAGCTGCATCGCAGATGTCCAGACATCTGCAGAGCCCAGACAAAGAGCTGCATCGAAATGTTGGGCAATGTGTCAGGCAGCTCGCATCACCCATCTCTTCAGCCCTGCTCCCTCCACCTCAAGATCACCAGCAATCCCACCAGCGTCCTCACCAGTATTCTCACCAGCATCCTCACCTTCTCCAATCTCTCCTGGCTCTCCCTTAGTGCATGATTCTGGTGCACCATCATTTGGGTCGCCCTCATAGTTCGAGGAATTCTTGGGATTTAAATTCATCATCATCACCATCATCACCATCATCATCATCATTTGAAAGTTGCGTGTTTGTAAAATAAAAATTTTAAACGGTACATGATGGTGTTGTGTTTTTTTTTACTTTCACGGTACGGTATGGTTGAACACTTTTAATAAACTGTATGTGCATTCCTTCAATAAATTGCAAATGGTACCTGGTATTCTTTGTTTGTTTTTTGTAACCATTTTTTGTGAAACTGCAATCATGTGCATTTGCAGTTGAAAACATTTTAAAGTTTTAAAAGTTTCCTCTATGAATCAGGAATCGCCAGGAACCTATAACGTATCCCCCTTTCCCCCATTGAAACAATGCCACGACATACATTCACGGGATTATCGCCGACATTCACGGGTCTTGTCTCACCATTTCCGGGACTTTCATTGACCTTCGTGGATTATCGTCGACATTCTCAGGACTTGCGTCACCATTCGCAGATTTTGCCTCGCCGTTCACGGTTTGTTCCTCTCTATTTGTGGATTTGCGCGACTCGGGAACCTATCCCCCCTTTTTCCATTGAAACAATGCCCCGCTATTTACAGGTTTCGCTATTCACGGATTTTCTAGGAATGTATCCCCCACGAAAAGCGGGATCCAACTATATATACTTTAACTAGTCCTTGAGAGCAGATCGTCTTTCCAAACCAAGGCACATTTGAATACGCCAAAACAAAATGGCAGCGTAAGAACACAGCTATGTGACAGAGGGCTGACCAAGATGGCGCACCTGATTGGTCAATAAGTTGACATTGCATTTCAATAAATAAATTTGTTCCCTTACAAGGGATTTTTTCACAGGAAGAGGGCATTAGGCCCATCAAACCTGAGCATTGGTTGCTCAGCTGTGGCTGTTTGTCTGTGCTCTGTCCTTTATAAATGCCGAGCATTAAACCAGGAAGCTGAGCATCAAGCACGTACTTCTCTTTGCAAATGCTGAGCATCAAACACGGAACATTTTAAAAGTCTTTAATATGACTCGACCTGGGTTGGACCCACCATCATCACAGACTCAGAGCGGACGCCCCATAACCATTACATCATCGAGTCTGGTGATGAGGTCTGGCATTTACCTCGATGATTACTTAACATCTCAAATCTCGATCAATAAATTCACAAACTAATATACTCTGTTATTCCAGAAATGCCTAAATTATTGCATTTATCCTAACTGCTGTACTATCCAAATACATAATGAGAGAAAAAGGCAGACATGGCATCACTAGTCACTTGGTACTGTACCTTCTGTCATCTCAAGACTAAACCAGTTTGGAAGGGAAGTAAAAATGCACCAATTTATGCAAAAACAAACAACCAGTTGGTGTAGAGATGAAGGGGAAGCTGTAATGGTGCGTTCAAGGAATCACACCTTCATGAACCAATGATGTAAGCTTACCTCCAAGAGGATTCCCTGTTCTGATATTGGGAGAAGTGTATAATCCTGAGTGAGAAAAGGAAAAAACAACAATAACAAGGTCAGTAAAGATAGGCAGGTTTATATGTACTCAAATCTGGAATTTTCATTAAATCGTTGAGCAGCAATACCAAGATAAAATAAACATACAATTTAAGGTTAATCGGATTGTACCTCGTGGAAATATACTGATCCACAGGTGGAGCTTGGTACTGATCAGAGTTGAAACCCAGGTGGACCTTACTTGCAAAAACGTTTGTAAATCAAAGTAAAACTGTGAAAAGTCTTTGTGAAGAAGCATGAACAAAAATTCTTCGTTATACAACTTTGAATTGCTGACATCTTTATTGATGATTTGGAACAAAACTTAATTGATGATGTAATTTTTAATAGACAGTTTCCCAAACATAATCACTTGCGTTGGTGGAGGACGCAAAAACAAAGTCCCTGGAATGTCTGTGAGGGGTCTACGAGAGGGTACTAGTAAGTGTTTGACTTATCACGTTGATAGACAATCAAAAGCATCCTATTGCCATCAAATCAAACTCGCAAACCGATAATAGGCCAAGGCCCACTTTTTGTTGTGTTGTTTGTGGCTCAATTATTTTTTATTTTCAAAGTTCAAGAGCGGGGAAACTGGGACAGCGAGGGTGTATTGACGTCACCAAGTGCCAATCACAGTGCACCGAGACTCGCATAGCCAATCAGGAGCGTCTCAAGACGTGTCGCCATATTTCATGCTTGCTTTGTCTGGGAATTTATCGATGTGAATAATGAAAATGTTTTTGGACAAATCCAATTTTTCTTGAGCTTGCACTGGTTGGATCCTTAGCGATAAATATGGTGCCGTTTTAAACTTTGTGAGACAAGTGGATTGAAGCAGATGCAAAACTGACACAGACAGTGGATGTTATAGAGAAAACAACACAGATTTTAATTACTAGTGAGATACCTGTGCTATGCTCGGGTGGGAGGCCAGAAGCAAACAGGCAATGCAGACACGGCGAATGCTAAAGCATGAAACCAATAAATTCCACATTCCTGTAGCACCCTCAGTCGCACGTCAGACATGCACAGCAAGTTTGTGGAGGACTTCCATGAAAAACCGACCCATTCACAAACAAACAGGTACGTTCACGTATAGAAACATCGATCGTGGGTCCATGGCAAATCTGCATATGGCGATCTGCGAAGTTCACGTTTAGAAGGTAGAAACCATCACGGCATGTCGTCATTTACTTGAATTCAATATCTCTTTTTTCATACCAAAGAACATAACTCCATTCACAAATTAATCACAAAATAAACTTTTAACACCATTGTTAATGTTTCCTTCATTGTAAAAACTACCAAGTCAACAGTTAAAAGAATTTTGAGCCAATAGGTGTTACGCCTCGGTAAGATCGATGGAGACAGCGATCTGTTAGCGTATACATCGCCAAATAGCTATGTGGAATTCTCTTATGTAGAGATTAAACTGACGTCGTTTGAACTTTGGCAGAGGTCATTATTTACTTTTAATGATGTTTATATACGAATCCAAAAGAAGATAATTGGTTTTGGGTCGTTCTTTCCGCATATTGCGTGGGATTGTGAGTTGAAGAGACGACCGTGATGGCGGGGAGGGGGTTGGCATTCTCTCAAGCAGGGATTCAACCCATGTCCTTATAAAAGGTCTTTGATCGATGCAGGTCACCGACTCACCGACTCCGATCAATGCAGCCGATTGGTGCAGCCGTTTGTGCGGCACCCGGGAAATTAACGTTATGCATGAGTCCAAACCTGAAAATGCTGGAGGCCAAAGCTGAAATTGGAAAAACAATATACCCTATTTTACTCCAGGGGATCCCAGGATAACCCACCCAAAATATCGTTGCGATCGGTTCAGCCGTTTTTGCCGTACCTTCGAACGGACGGGCGGACAGACAGACAGACATGGACATTTGATGAATTATAGTAAGATTACCAAATTATTGAGATTCATCATACTTCTCCTACATTGGACTTAACATTGTGTCGAAACACAAATATAATAAAATATAAACACAATGTTCTTGTGAGCAAAATTTACGAGGCTTCATCTTTGAAGACTTCACATTTCTGAGATATCGTCACACAAGATACTTTGAGCATTCCTTCTGTGCAATTTATTTTCTTCTGTTGAACATTCCTTTATGTTTGATTTCATGCTATTCTTCATGCTATTCTGAAATCTCTGACACACCTTCAACAGGTCTCCCTACCTCTTCCTCCTCTTCCACATCTTACGCTACCCCTCTCTCCCCCCCCCCCCCCCCCCCCCCCCCCTGTTCTGTATCCGATGCTTCCCCTTCCTCTTCATTAACGGTATGGACCTCAAACATCCGGGGCCTTCGCTCAAACTTGACTGATCTCTCCATACACGTTGCTTCTGACAAACCAGACGTGATCTGCTTAACAGAAACTTTCCTCCTTCATGATGTCTCTGATTCCTTGGTATCTCTCCCAGGTTACTCCCTCCTCCGGTATGATAGACCTGAGCCTGAGTGGGGTTGCTATCTTTATAAAAAAAACTCTCTTCCTCACTCGTCCTGCACTGCCGTCTCTCCACCTCACCCCCAGGAATACCTTTGGCTCTGGCTTCCCCTTCGCTCCCACCTTTTGTTCATATGTGTGTTGTACCGTCCACCAAACAGTGATGACTCCATCTACATCTCGCTGTCTGATAATATGGACCAACTTCTATCTACCCATCCCAACTCTCTCTTCCTCATATGTGGTGATTTCAATTGTCACCATGCCAGTTGGCTGGGTGTGGGTACCTCACTCACCAGCCATGGCTCTTCAGCAAAGGACTTCTGCGACTCACTGGGATTGACACAATCTGTCAATTTCCCGACCCGGATCTCAGTCAATGGAGCATCTTCTCTTCTGCACTTGGTTATGACTAACTTCCCTGAAAATGTCTGCTGCTCTTCTTCTGCTCCAATCGGCTCATCTGATCATGTGCTTGTTAAAGTGGACATCTCTCTGACCATTCTCAGAGAGCCTCCTCAGCGTCGACGAGTCTGGCCTTTCACTCAGGCCAACTGGCACGGTCTTCAAGCAGCCATCAATCATCTGGACTGGTCTCCCATCTCTACCGCCTCTGACATCAACTCATCCTGGGAATTCTTCCAAAGTAAATTGCACTCTCTCATGCACAGATTTATCCCATCTCATCTTCAGTTGTCATACCCTTCCTCCCGTCCATGGTACACGGAATCTTGTGATGAGGCTGTTGCCCAGAAACAACTTGCCTTCGTCTCCTGGAAAGCAAATCCAACAGAAGGAAATCTCATTTCCTTTCACAAAGCCCGAAACAAGTGTGTCCACCCTCAGGAGAGCGAGGAAACAATATCTCTCCGTTCTCAAGACCGAACTCTCTTATCTGTCTCCCTCTTCCAAATCCTGGTGGCGTCTGGTCAAATCTGTTTCTGGTGTTTGTTCCCCCTCCAACCCCTCCCTTACCTCAAACGGCTACACAGCTGACTCCGCACGTGAAAAAGCTGAATGCCTCAACTCTGTGTTTGCCTCTAAATATTGTGGCCACAACCCATCCCTCTCTGTACCCACCATACCCAGTCATAACCCAGCTGCTCCTGGACTCCGTGTCCTTTCCTCCTGACAAGGTGGAAAAGTTTCTGTCAATCCTCTACTCTGATTCTGCAACTGGACCTGACGGCATTAGCCCACGGGTCCTAAAATCCTATTCTTCCGCTCTTTCACTCCCTCTCTCTGTTCTCTTCACCCTCTCTTTTGCTCAAGGTCAACTGCCATCTGCTTGGAAATCAGCCAACATCACCGCTTTGCACAAAAAAGGTGCAAAAACAGATCCTAGCAACTACAGACCAATCAGCCTTCTCCCAATTATCAGCAAAGTCATGGAATCCATCATTGCTTCGGATATGAAATCTTTCCTCTTCTCCAATGGCTTGATCTCTGATCATCAATTTGGTTTCAGACCAGGTCACTCTACTCTGGACATGCTGCTTCTGCTGTCTCAACAATGGATGGAGGTCCTCAATGCCAAACAGGAAATTAGAGCTGTCTCCCTCGACATATCACGTGCCTTCGATACGGTCTGGCACCCCGCTCTGCTCACCAAACTCTCCTCCTTTGGTATCCATGGAAATCTCCACGCGTGGCTGGCAGACTTCCTCTCTAGTCGTAGTCAACGTGTGGCCCTGAATGGGTTTCTCTTATCTCCTCTTCCTGTTCAGGCTGGAGTTCCCCAAGGCAGTGTTCTGGGCCCTGTGCTTGTTCTGGTCTTCATCAATGATCTCTCTGACTCTCTTGAAAATCCTCTCTATCTCTTTGCTGATGACTCCACTCTCTGCCGCTCCATTCCTCTTCCCTCAGATCGGCAGTCTGCAGCCTCCTCACTCTCTGCAGACCTGGACAAAATCACAGACTGGGCAAACAAGTGGAACATGTCTTTCAATCCTGACAAATCTCACACTCTTACGATGTCTCTCCAAAAAGATCGACTGGACAACCCTCCCATCTACTTTCTGAATAATCCTCTCCAAGAAGTTCTGTCACTCAAGCTTTTGGGTCTCACTATCTGCCATGATCTTTCCTGGGAAAACCACATTTCCAAGCTGGCCTCCAAAGCCAGTCGACGACTGGGCATCCTCCGTCGTGCGAAGTCCTTCCTTGGCACACCTGAGCTCCTCACCACATACAAGGCTTTCATCCACAGCTCAATGGAGTACTGCTCTCCCCTCTGGGCTGGTGCTCCTGCCTCACACCTAGCTCGTCTTCACGCTGTTGAAACCAAAGCGTTCAGAATCATTGGAATCTCCCGTGATGACGCTATCTCCGAGGGCCTTTCACTTAATCACCGCAGGCAGGTTGGTGGTCTTTCCGTCTTCTACCGACTCCTCTCCGGCCTTGCTCCCCCAGCTCTCTCTGGGCTCTGTCCCCCAAATATTCCTGCATGTCGCACAAGATCTGCCTGCAACCCTCTTATGGTTAAACTACCAAAATCAAGACTCTCTGCTCACCTTCACTCCTTCATTCCTCTTTTCTCCCACCTCTGGAACAAACTCCCTCACTCTCTTCAATCCCACTCCTCCCTCCAGGTCTAAACCACCATCTCTTATCTTCCCCAATCCAAAACCTTGATCTTTTCGACCCCCGCTAATTTCACCCCAAATCCACTTTTTTGAGGTGACTTTTGACTTCTTTCCTGGAAGTCCTTGGTGTCCTTGCGTTTTATACCTATCCTGCCTCCCCCCAGGCCCTCTCCCTCCAAAAACATCTCCCGATGTCCCTGCTCTCAAATGTTGTGTTTGTGTGCTTCCTCCCCTTCTCTCCCCATCTTGTCGACCGCTCCCCTTTTTATATACTTTGTTTGCTTGTTTGTTTGATTTGTTTGTTTGATAAATGTTAGCTCTTTCACGAGCCTCGACTCTGTATACAAAAAAAAAGAAGAAAAAAAAACCTTCATACAACTTTGAGTTATTGACCATAAACCTGAAGTAATAAATAAGCAAACCAACTCAACCGACCAAACTTATGAGATTGCCTTTTGGAGAACACCAAAAACCAAAGGAATAAAAAAGCTGACCGAGAGAGCGGATATAAGATAAATAGTCGAGTCTTATGGTCCAGTAGGGTCCAAAGATATTGGCTTGTTTGTACCCATTTAGAATCATCAGCAGAAGTCTCACCTGAATGGGAATTTTCTTTTCCTTATTGTGATTGTGCTGATACGTAGATTTGAATAAGCTGTGGGATAAAACGGAACGGAATAATGAGAAAGTGTCAGTATCCTCTGTATATCTGACAAACTAAAAACAACAGTGTAATCTCAACCTCCCTCCCAACAGTGGGAGGGTCATTCATTCATTCATTCATTCATTCAATCTCAACACTGATCAAATAAAGATAAATAAATGTTTACATTAATACATTACTACATATATATATATATAAAGATATGGATAGATAGATAATGTCCATAGTTTGATGGGTTCTCTCTGTTTGTATGTGTTCTATGCACGGCCACATCTTTTAAGTTACAAACTCCAAACTCGGGGTACAAATACAACTTTGTGGGGAGTAACATTGGCTATGTAGCCGCAGCCTCATGTGAGGGTGTGTGGGGGGCAGCGGGGGGAATAAATTCTCTACGTGAATGTGTACTGTGTATCACCACCTGGTGGTGGCAGAGGGTATTACAATACCCATTTTTTTTACCTGGGCAACGCTGAGGTTAAAGCATTCTTCGCACGGGTAAATTTGTCATCCCTCCCTTTAAATTTGTCCAAAACAAAGGGGCCTGTCAAAACTCCCCCCAAAATAAATATATGGGAGGGTCATGATAGAGGCTGTGGGAGGGTCATGAAGGAGGTGATGGGAGGGTCATGAGAGAGGTGATGGAAGGGTCATGAAGGAGGTGATGGGAGGGTCATGAGTGAGGTGGTGGGAGGGTCATGAGAGAGGTGGTGGGAGGGTCATGAGAGAGGTGATGGAAGGGTCATGAAGGAGGTGATAGGAGGGTCATGAAGGAGGTGATGGGAGGGTCATGAGTGAGGTGGTGGGAGGGTCATGAGAGAGGTGATGGAAGGGTCATGAAGGAGGTGATGGGAGGGTCATGAGTGAGGTGGTGGGAGGGTCATGAGAGCGGTGGTGGGAGGGTCATTAGAGAGGTGGTGGGAGGGTCATGAGAGAGGTGGTGGGAGGGTCATGAGAGAGGTGGTGGGAGCGTCATGAGAGAGGTGGTGGGATGTTCATGAGAGAGGTGGTGGTATGTTCATGAGAGAGGTGGTGGGAGGGTCATGAGAGAGGTGGTGGGAGGGTCATGAGAGAGGTGGTGGGGGGGCCATGAGAGAGGTGATGGAAGGGTCATGAAGGAGGTGATGGAAGGGTCATGAAGGAGGTGATGGGAGGGTCATGAGTGAGGTGGTGGGAGGGTCATGAGAGAGGTGATGGAAGGGTCATGAAGGAGGTGATGGGAGGGTCATGAGAGAGGTGGTGGGGGGGGCCATGAGAGAGGTGATGGGAGGGTCATGAGAGGTGGTGGGAGGGTCATGAGAGAGGTGATGGGAGGGTCATGAGAGAGGTGGTGGGAGGGTCATGAGAGAGTTGGTGGGATGGTCATGAGAGAGGTGGTGGGAGGGTCATGAGAGAGGTGGTAGGAGGGTCATGAGAGGTGGTGGGAGGGTCATGAGAGGTGGTGGGAGGGTCATGAGAGGTGGTGGGAGGGTCATGAGAGAGGTGGTGGGAGGGTCATGAGAGAGGTGGTGGGAGGGTCATGAGAGGTGGTGGGAGGATCATGAGAGAGGTGGTGGGAGGGTCATGAGAGAGGTGGTAGGAGGGTCATGAGAGGTGGTGGGAGGGTCATGAGAGAGGTGATGGAAGGGTCATGAAGGAGGTGATGGAAGGGTCATGAAGGAGGTGATGGGAGGGTCATGAGAGAGGTGGTGGGAGGGTCATGAGAGAGGTGGTGGGAGGGTCATGAGAGAGGTGGTGGGAGGGTCATGAGAGAGGTGGTGGGAGGGTCATGAGAGAGGTGGTGGGAAGGTCATGAGAGAGGTGGTAGGAGGGTCATGAGAGAGGTGGTGGGAGGGTCATGAGAGAGGTGGTAGGAGGGTCATGAGAGAGGTGGTGGGAGGGTCATGAGAGAGGTGGTAGGAGGGTCATGAGAGAGTTGGTGGGATGTTCATGAGAGAGGTGGTGGTATGTTCATGAGAGAGGTGATGGGATGTTCATGAGAGAGGTGGTGGGAGGGTAATGAGAGGTGGTGGAAGGGTAATGAGAGCTGGTGGGATGTTCATGAGAGAGGTGATGAAAGGGGCTATGAGAGATGTTGGGAGGGTAATGAGAGGTGGTGGGAGGACAATGAGAGGTGGTGGGAGGGTAATAAGAGAGGTGGTGGGACGGTAATAAGACAGGTGGTGGGAGGGTAATAAGAGAGGTGGTGGGAGGGTAATGAGAGGTGGTGGGTGGGTAATGAAAGGTGGTGGGAGGGTACTGAGAGGTGGTGGGAGGGTAATGAAAGGTGGTGGGAGGGTAATTAGAGGTGGTGGTAGGGTAATGAGAGGTGGTGGGAGCGTAATGAGAGAGGTGGTTGGAGGGTAATGAGAGGTGGTGGGAGGGTAATGATAGGTGGTGGGAGGGTCATGAGAGAGGTGATGGAAGGGTCATGAAGGAGGTGATGGGAGGGTCATGAGAGAGGTGGTGGGAGGGTCATGAGAGAGGTGGTGGGAGGGTCATGAGAGAGGTGGTATGAGGGTCATGAGAGGTGGTGGGAGGGTAATGAGAGGTGGTGGGAGGGTCATGAGGTGGTGGGAGGGTAATGAGAGGCGGTGGGAGGGTAATGAGGAGTGGTGGGAGGGTAATGAGAGAGGTGGTGGGAGGGTAATGAGAGGTGGTGGGAGGGTAGTGAGGTGGTGGGAGGGTAGTGAGGTGGTGGGAGGGTAATGAGAGAGGCGGTGGGATGATAATCAGAGGCGGTCAGAGGGTAATGAGAGAGGTGTGGGAGGGTAATGAGAGGTGGTGGGAGGGTAATGAGAGAGGCCATGGGAGGGTCATGGAGGAGGTGATGGGAGGATCATGGAGGTGATGGGAGGGTCATGAAGGAGGTGATGGTAGGGTCATGAAGGAGGTGATGGGAGGGTCATGAGAGAGGCTGTGGGAGGGTCATGAGAGAGGTGATGGGAGGGTCATGAAGGAGGTGATGGGAGGGTCATGAAGGAGGTGATGGGAGGGTCATGAGAGAGGCCGTGGGAAGGTCATGAGAGAGGTAATGGGAGGGTCATGAAGGAGGTGATGGGAGGTAGTAGTAGTAGTAGTAGTAGTAGTAGTAGTAGTAGTAGTAGTAGTAGTATTAGTAGTAGTAGTAGTCGTAGTAGTCGTAGTCGTAGTGTGTGTCTACCCTCGGAACCAGTGTGTGTCTACCCTCGAGAGAGCCAGGAAACAATATCTCCCCCCTCCAAATCCTGGGGGCTTCTGGTCAAATCTGTTTCTGGTGCTTGTTCCCCCTTCATCCTCTCCCGACCTGCACTGTTAAGTGGTAGTAGTAGTAGTGGTAGTATTAGTAGTAGTCGTAGTAGTCGTAGTAGTAGTAGTAGTAGTAGTAGTAGTAGTAGTAGTAGTAGTATTAGTAGTAGTAGTATTAGTAGTAGTAGGAGTAGTATTAGTTGTAGGTGTAGTAGTTGCTGTGGCGAAGGCAACCCTTCCAAGGATGCGAGAAAAGGTTACCTGTGAGCACGCTTCAGGAATCTTGAAACGATGTGACGACGTTTCACTTTTTTTGGGGGGGAGTTCGGAGGAACATTCGATCTTTTCCATCTCGATTCGAGAAAGGTTTTCAGCACGCTAGTGAGAAAAAGAAGGGAAAGTAGGAATGAGATGTTACCCTGCACTGCCAAGTCAAAACTTAATGTTAAATTACTTTGATTCAGGCGAAGCACTTCAACTGGTTATCGAGATAACCTCTTTAATATGAAGGTAAAGACGATTTAAATTACTTTGGGGTGCATAAATTAAAAAAGCAAAACACGCTTGAACATACCTCTCCATCAGGAACAGATTTATGAAGTAGCCTTCTTTGTTGGGGACTATTAACTCAAAACTTGGTTCTGTAAAACAAAAGCAATGTCAATTCAACAATTCAAACATTAAATGGAAGAACACAACAACAGTTCAATGCAGTGCAGTGATGACCAGCACTGTTAATCTGGCCAGATCAATCAATAGGAATCCACATCAGCTGCCGAAGGAGTTTCTATGTAAAAGAGAGATCAAGCAAAGAAGGGACTTTGGAATTTGGCAAATTCATACAATTTTATGAATTCCATCCAAAACTTCAATCCATCCAATTTCATCAATAAGGAGGGAGGTACTACTACACCTCCCTGTTCCTTCGTTCTCTGCTCATCTGGCTGTCAATCCCCAATTCTTCTGTTCCTGCTTCTGAACCTGTTCTGGAATCCTTCATCCCCCTAAGCCTCCACGCCCTCACTTCAGGGAATTTCCCAGATAGTTTTCATGGTTTCGTTTAAAAATGTTTAAACTTTCCCCTGCAGTGTTATTCTGTTTCTGTTATAACACGCTTTTCTTCTTCCTCTATAAACGGTTGTCTTCGATTTACTCATGAAATCACTCCATTTCAAATAAAAATTAAATCTCTTACAGTTCATACTTTCTACATTCCCTGAACTCACCTGCATTCCACCCCTCCTCCAACGTTTTCAAATGGATCTCTGACTTGAAAATCACAAGAAACTCATTTTGCAATAAATGTTAGTTTTCCATAAATCGTCCAATACTTTCCAAACCTAAACTCCCCCCTCAGGTTTCCCATCCTAAACTCTACCCTCACCCCTTCCCTCCTAAACTCCCCTCACCCTTCCTCTCCTGAACTCCCCCCTTACCCCTTCACCCTTAAAATCTCCCCCCTCGCCCCACCCCACCGAAACTCCCCCGTCAGGTCTCCCCTCCTAAACTCTCCCCTCACCCCTCCCTTCCTAAACTCCCCCCTAACCACCTCCCCTCCTAAATTCCCCCCTCACTCCTCCCCTCCTGAACTCCCCCCTAACTCCTTCACCCTTAAAATCTCCCCCCTCACCCCTCCCCTCCCAAACTACCCCTCACACCTTCCCTCCTAAATTCCCCCCTCACCCCTCCCCTTCAAATTCGCCCCTCCCCCATCCCCTCCAAATTTCCCCATCACCCATCCCTTTCAAATCTCTCCCCTTGCCCCTTCCCTCCTAAACTCCCCCCGCACACCTCCCCTCCTAGACTCTCCCTCACCCCTCCCCTCCTAAACTCCCCCCTCACCCCACCCCTCCAGATCTACCCCATCTCCCATCCCTTTCAAATCCCCCCCTTGCCCCTTCCTTCCTAAACTCCCCCCTAACCCCTTCCCTCATAAACTCCCCCCTCGCCCCTCCCCTTCAAATCTCCCCACCCTCATTTTTTCTCCATTTTCCCCCTCTCACCCCTCCTCCTCAAAGCAGCCTCCTCCCCACTTCCTCTCCCTTCCAACTCATACCTCCAACTCCTCCAACCTTCTTCCAACCTTCTTCCTCGCTCTGCCCCCCTCCCCTGCCCCCCCCCCCCATCAAACAACACCTCACTGTGCCTCTTTCAATCATCATCAAACCTTTTGTCCTCCACATCCTTCCCTTTCTCCTCGCTGTTCTGAAAATATCCGACATACCGTCAATAGCTCTCCCTACCTCCTCCTCTTTCTCATCTTACCCTACCCCTCACCTCTCCTGTCCTGTATCTGAAGCTCCCCCTTTCTCTTCCTTAACGGTATGGACCACAAACATCCGGGGCCTTCGCTCAAACCTGACTGATCTCTCCATACAGGTTGCTTCTGAAAACCAGACTTGATCTGCTTCACAGAAACTTTCCTCCTTCAATATGTCTCTCATTCCTAAATATCTCTCCCTGGTTACTCCCTCCTCCAGTATGATAGACCTGAGCCTCATCCTGAAGGTGGGGTTGCTATCTTTATTAAAAACTCTCTTCCTAACTCTCCCTGCACTGCTCTCTCTCCACCTCACCCCCAGGAGTACCTCTGGCTATGGCTTCCCCTCCGCTCCCACCTTTTGTTCATGTGTGTTGTGCCATCCCCCAAACAGTGATGACTCCATTTACATCTCACTGTCTGATAACATGGACCAACTTCTATCCACTCATCCCAACTATCTCTTCCTTATATGTGGCGACTTCAACTGTCATCATGCCAGCTGGCTGGGTGTGGGTTCCTCTCACACCAACCAAGGCACCTCAACAAAGGACTTCTGCGACTCACTGGGACTGACACAATCTGTCAATTTCCCGACCTGGATCTCAGTCAATGGAGTATCTTCTCTTCTAGACTTGGATCTGCCAAACTTCCCTGCAAATGTCTGCTGCACTTCTTCTGCTCAATCGGTTCTTCTGATCATGTCCGTGTTAAAGTGGATATCTCTCTGGCCATTCTGAGAGAGCCTCCTCAGCATCGACGAGTCTGGCATTTCACTCAGGCTGACTGGCACGGTCTTCAAGCAGCCAACAATCATCTGGACTGGTCTCCCATCTCTGCTGTCTCTGACATCAACTCTTCCTGGGAATTCTTCCAAAGTAAACTGTTCTCTCTCTTGCACAGATTTATCCCAACTCGTCTTCAGTTGACGTACCCTTCCTCCCAACCATGGTACACTGAAGCTTGTGGTGAGGCAGTTGCCATGAAACAACTTGCCTTCGCCTCATGGAAGGCTAATCCAACTGAAGGCAATCTCCGTTCCTTTCACAAAGCTCGGAACCAGTGTGTGTCTACCCTCGAGAGAGCCAGGAAACAATATCTCCCCCCTCCAAATCCTGGGGGCTTCTGGTCAAATCTGTTTCTGGTGCTTGTTCCCCCTTCATCCTCTCCCTTACCTCAAATGGCTGCACAGCTGACTCCACACATGAAAAAGCTGAATGCCTCAACTCTGTGTTTGCCACAAAATCTTGCGTCCCAAACCCATCCCTCTCTGTACCCACCGTACCCAGTCGTACCCAGCTGCTCCTGGACTCTGTGTCCTTTCCTCCTGACAAGGTGGAAAAGTTTCTGTCAACCCTCGACTCTGATTCTGCAACTGGTCCTGACGGCATCAGCCCACGGGTCCTAAAATCCTGCTCTGCCGCTCTATCCCACCCTCTCTCTGTTCTCTTCACCCTCTCTTTTGTTAAAGGTCATCTGCAATCATCTTGGAAATCAGCAAACATTACTGCTTTACACAAAAAGGTGCAAAAACAGATCCTTGCAACGACAGACGAATCAACCTGCTCCCAATAATCAGCAAAGTCACGGAATCCATCATTGCTTCAGATATCAAATCCTTCCTCTTCTCCAATGGCTTGATCTCTGATCATCAATTTGGATTCAGACCAGGTCACTACACTCTGGACATGCTGCTTCTGCTGTCTCAACAATGGATGGAGGTCCTCAATGCCAAACAGGAAATCAGAGCTGTCTCCCTTGACATATCACGTGCCTTCGATATGGTCTGGCACCCCGCCCTGCTCACCAAACTCTCCTCTTATGGTATCCAAGGAAACCTCCGCGCATGGCTTGCGGACTTCCTCACCGGTTGCAGTCAACGTGTGGCCCTAAATGGAATTCTGTCATCTACCTTCCTCTTCAGGCTGGAGTTCCCCAAGGTAGTGTTCTGGGCCCTGTGCTTTTTCTTGTCTTTATCATTGATCTCTCTGACTCTGGAAAATCCTCGCTATCTCTTTGCTGATGACTCCACTCTCTCTCACTCCATTCCTCATCCCTCAGATTGGAAGTCTGCAGCCTCCTCACTCTCTGCAGACCTGGACAAAATCACAGACTTGTCAAACAAGTGGAACATGTCTTTAAATCCTGACAAATCAAACACTCTCACGATGTCTGAACAAAAAGACGGTCTGGAAAACGCTCCCATCTACTTTCTCAACAATCCCCTTGAAGAAATTCTGTCACTCAAGCTTTTGGGTCTCACTGTCCACCATGATCTTTCCTGGGAAAACCACATTTCCAAGCTGGCCTCCCTAGCCAGTCGCCGATTAGGCAACCCTCCGTCGTGCGAAGTCCTTCCTTGGCACACCTGAGCTTTCCAACACATACAAGGCTCTCATCCGCAGCTTGATTGAGTACTGCTCTCTCCTTTGCGCTGGTGCTCCTGCCTCACACCTAGCTCAGCTTCACGCTGCTGAAACCAAAGCTTTCAGAATCATTGGAATCTCCCGCGATAAAACTAATTCTGAGGGCCTTTCACTCTCTCACCGCAGGCAGGTTGGTGGTCTTTCTGTCTTCTTCCAACTCCTCTCCGGCCTCGCTCCCCCAGCTCTGTCTGTGCTCTGTCCCTCAAATATTCCTTCAGGTCGCACAAGATCTGCCAGCAACCCTCTTTGGTGAAACGGCCAACATCAAGACTCTCTGCTCATCTGCACTCTTTCATTCCTCTTTTCTCCCACCTCTGGAACAAACTCCCTCACTCTCTTCAATCCCACTCCTCCCTCAAGGTCCCCCTTTAATTCACCCCAGATCCGCCTTTTTGAAACACCGACTTCTTTCCTGGAAGTCCGAGCAGTGTCCATGTGTTCTATACCTCTCCCAACCACCGTCCCTACCCCCATCTCTTCCCCTTCCCCCTCCCCCCAATCCCTCTCCCTCGCATAGATCTTCCGATGTCCCTGTTCTCTACTGTTGTTCTTGTGTGATTCCCTCTCTTTGACCATCTTGTCTCCTGCTCCCTTTATTGTATGTTTTATGTCCGTTTATGTTTGTGGTGATTAGTGTTAGCTCTTACACGAGCCTCGATCTTATATACAAAAAATAAAAACAGAAAATAAAAAATAAAAATCTCAAAAACTTGTGGAAGGATTTGGACGAAACTTGGCAGACTGTTGGGTGTGTGAAAACGTCGATTCGATTCGATTTTGGTGAAGATCTGAATATGGATTCGGATATGAGAATTATTTCATTTTTCAAGTGATTCTTCACCATTGAGAGATCGGGCCAAAAACGAGGGGCAGATCAGGGCATGAAAGACTGGACCTATGGTGATTCCTGTGATTGATTTTGATTAAATGTGATTCTGTATTGAGATTTTCTAGTGTACTCTGGGATACAAAACGTAAAGTGTTCACCTGGCGGAGGTATGCTCTCTACTGAGTGCCGTTCTAGTCACCTGTACACATGGAATAGTGTAAGTGGTTTAACCAGTGATCTCCACCAGAGGGCCGCAAACCCCCACCCAGTTTTCTTCTGATAAATCTTTTCTTGTTCGTGAGAACTTGTGTGTGGTCATCAAACATTGGCTATATATTGCAGAGTGAATTGGCAAATTAACACAGAAAAAAAAAGTTTAAACAACAAACCATCTCCGTCGATGTATTTTGAGAGGGAGAAACCAAGGCGAATGAGGAGTGGAAGGGCCTCCTCCATCATGGACACCTTCTGCAGAGACAAGTGTTGTACAATATGTAAGAGGACCAAAATCCTTCCCCTTTCACCAAACTGCACAGTGATTCCACAAGTATCCAAATTGATATTTTGATAACATGGTTACAGCAATACCTGAGCAGCTATTGATGCGGCCATTAAAAATGCAATTTCCCGATGTGGGATGTTTCGGAAATTACTGATACAAACAACGACATGACTCGCACGATAATCCAAGAAACGGCAAAATATTCCATAGAAATGTTTTTCACAAACATATAATTATTAATTTTTTATTACAGGTACATATATCTATTGAAAAAATAATGTTGTGTTTTGGACCGTTGTGAGTATCTCACTTGTACAACTTTGTGCACACTAGTAAGATCATAAATAAATCACCTCGGCGTTTACCTACAACCTTAGGGGATTTCACCTCATAACTCTAATAACGTCCTTCTGATGGTTGGTACAACACACATTCATGAATCATGCAAAACACACCCTGCCTGCAAAACGCAATGATAACAATTCATAGCTGGGTCGTGATTCAAACCCAGAGTGGACAGTTCAGAGGTGAGTGTGCTTACCTTTCGGCTATCCTGCCAGAAACCAGGCACACTGGGACGTCTGAAATTTCGGATTGAAATGATGTACAATAAGATTTTAGGGTAACATTGTCACCATACGTCTACATAAGGTAAACGATATGAAATTGAATTGCAGTACAGCCTCAAAATAATAAACTCATTCCAGTGAAGGCATCATGATTTCCTTGAAGGAGGACCCGCACCTAAATCCACCCTCGTACGAACAAGAGTGTCCTCTCTCATTCATGGCTAAGTGAGCACGATGAGTAAAGCATCACCCACACTGAAGATCACCCCTGATAAAATCATGGCAAAACTTCCAGAATCCACAACCAATTTCCACAAGTGGCATTTCACTAAGCAGAGCACCGTGAGAATTACGAAATGAAAATCTGAGTTTTTGTTTCACTTGGAATCGACATTTCATCAGAATTTTTACCACCGATTACGAGTGGATTCTAAGAATTCCTGCTCGAATATCCTACTTTCCGAATTTTTTAGCCAAGTCAATGCCTTCATAATCGCAGCATCATTCACACATGAAACATGAAGGTCGGTGGACATGTTGATAACTTATAATGTGCCGAGTATGCTAGATATTGATGTGATCATAAATCAAACACGCAATACTAAAATAAGGCACTGCATTAATGCTCGAGGTTACGTGGAAAATTATCGATACTATTACGTTTATGGGGGTCGGTAAGAGAATACTGTAAGAAAGGTAGGATTGAATAGGAAATAGCATGGACCGATGGGCGTCGAAAGGTGGGGGTCGGGGAGGACATGTCCCTCCTACTTTTTATACAGGGATACCGGAAGGTGTTTGGTAACATGGTGCCAGAGGTGTGCCGCATGTTTCATCAAGTGGAAAGTCTTTTCAGGTTGCTTCTTGTTTGTCCTGCAAGCTCTTGTGAAGCTTAATTCGACAATTTGTCTCTGTTTCATGCTTCAGATAGGCAATGTCCCCCCCCACACTTTCAAAGCATTCGACGCCTATGTATAGACCGTGTGATGTGTAGGAGAATTTCAATGTACTAAGTCGGTAAAATGTAGCTTAAGGTTGTGTTTAAATGTCATCATACGAGGGATGATGCCATGTTAATTTGTAGTAGGGTTTAAGGTTAATTTCCCCTGTTCATGATACCCTTTGTGGCCATCCCTAACATTTAAAACTACTGCCGGCCAAGCAAAACAGCAGCCGGCTAGTATTCACGCTCCATGGACACGATACAGCAAAGACCCGCCCAGGAGAGGCGAGACGAAAATGGTTCAATGGGCGGGGAACGGGACTGGCAGGCCACACCCCCTGAGTGACGTGGCTAGATGACGTAGGCGGGCGAAGAAGAAGCTTCACAATTGTGCATGGAGCAAGAGCACAAGCGGTGAAGGAGAGGAAACCTTAAGAGACCGGAGAGAAAGAGGGCCGTCTACGCCACTCGCCTCACTCCCGGGCGCCCTCTGCGTTTGGTTTTGCCGCCTTTTTCCGAGCTTCCCTCGCAGGTGGCTCCGGGCTCCGACAACTGCAGACCTTCCAAAGGATCCATATTAGGGCCAGCTAAGTGCCAGAGAGGGACTTTTATTTTCTTACTTTACCCTGTGTGCATGTTTGAGTCTGTAGGGAGGCACCTCACGTTAGCATTTTTACCTCAGCTTTTTTTCATTATTTTCATGCCGCGCCTTTATTTTCTTGCAAATAATTATCGTTACATTTTTCGTTGTCGTGTTCTTGGTTGGGTTTCGGAATAAACCCGTGTGTTTGTGAAGTTGAACGCTTCATATTTCTTCCATCCAACGCGCGTCATAACTGCCAAATTGGAGATTGCCTCGGGAGTTAAAGCTGGTTTGGTTCATCTGTCCAAGGCTGCGGACGCGACAATACTATATGTTAATAAAATCCTTGCGAGAACGCTACTGCACAGGCATTCAACTCACCTGCATCACCCAAATCTTCAAACGAAGGTCAATGAAAACCTTGTCGATATCCTCGCATTCCCTGAAGACAGACATGTGATGATACATTAATCACACCAACCACTTGCTGTGATTCTTACCAACATTCAAAATACATACGCACAGTCAACATATTCGTGTACCTGATGGTGACAATTCCATTCCCGTATTCCTCCGTCACTTTCTTGATATCAGATCTGAGTTGGGGGTGTCTGCGGGATTCTGGACTATCTGGAATTGTCTGCAAAGTGGTAAAGAAAGTTTTTTCAGATTTGTTGACACAATTTCATGGCTTTCAGTGAGAACATTCAAAATAGTGCAAATTTTCAGAAGGGGAGAATATTTTTGTAGCGTGATTCGTCATTTTTAAATGCAAACTCTAAAGCAGATGGAAGAACAATGCTATGGTTGCCACTTTCCTTTTTCCAGTCAAAATGAAACTTCAAATTTTTCCTATTTGTTTCATTCACCATTGCACAATGACTTGTGCAGTGCTCTGAATGGCACTTCTTGATCAAGTACTGAAGCTGAATTTGATATAGTTTAGAATATTTATGATTTTAGACTATCAATACCTACAATCATTTCTTCAGCACAATTTAGGAGCAGTTGCTATCGTGAATTAAAATTTATACTCTTCAAAAAAAATTTAATGTTTGGAGGATGAATAATGTGACATATTCTAGGTGTGGTGACACTGCGAGCGGTCGTTGATGTGTGATGTTGCCTGCAGCGCTGGAGTCTGAAAAGTGAAGGCTACACATGATTGTGTAGAAAAGTGAAATAAATACGTTGGACGTTGTTGAGGAACCTAAATCAGGAACCTAATCCCTCCCGCAGAAACTCCTCCCGCAGCGACCCACAATGCCCGCATGACTACCTATGTGCAGCGTGTCCTGGATCATTCTTCTTGTCCCATTGCTTTGACCAGTGTTTTTGCCTCTCACTCTGCTCATCATTCGATCATGGCTCCCAAGTGGAAGACCAGTGCCGGAGATGCATCGACGACCAAGAGGCAGAAGAGCCTGAGCCAGAAAGTGGAGCTGCTGGACCGGCTTTCAAGAGGAGAGGGTGTGGCCTCTGTTGGTAGGCATAAGGACGTGAATAAATCCACCAATCGCTACAGAAGAAAGAATGACAAGGCGATCCGATAAAGTATGGCAAGCATCGTACAGAGCACCAAGGTGACCGCCCAGGTCCGGGACATCCACTTAGAAAGGGTGGATGTCCACATAGATGGAGGACAACGTGCAGAACAACATGCCTTTGAGTGGGCCTCTCATTCGCTCAAAGGCGAAGTTTATTTACGTGCATCTGTCTGGCGTAGGTGGCACTAGCACGAGTGATGCGCTGATCGATGCAGATACGAGCAGCCCCAGTTCATTCGGAGCGATCAGGGGATGGTTTCATCGCTTCAGAGATCAGTATGGTCTCCTCAACGTCAAAATGACAGACGAGCCTGCCTCTGGATACCACAACGTGACCAAAACGTTCCCTGCTCAACTCGTGCAGCTGATCGACGAGAAGGGATACCTGCCAGAGATAGTCTTCAATGCAGATGAGACTGGCCGCTTCTGGAAAAAAAAATGCCCCCAAGAACTTTCAGCTTGAAACACGAAGGGCCAACATCAGGATTCAAGGTTGCCACAGACCGGGTATATCTTCTCCTCTGCGCAAACGCAAAAGGGGACTGTATGACAAATCCCATGATGCTGTACCATTCCATGAATCGGCGTGCTCTCAAGGGCGAGAACAAACACACTCCTTCATTCCTCTTTTCTCCCGTGTTTGGAACAAACTCCCTCACTTTCTCCAATCCCACTCCTCCCTCCAGGTCTTTAAAACAGCTGTTCACCACCATCTCTTATCTTCCCCCATCCAAAACCGTGATCTTTTCTACCCCCGTTAAAACATCACAAATCCACCTCTTTCAATCTCCGACTTCATTCCTGCTGAAATTCCGAGTAGTGTCGACTTGTTTTATACCGTGTATGCCCCTCTTCCTCCCCCCCCCCCTACCCCCACTCCCTCCAGACCCCACTCCCGCCCCAGCGGTCTCACTTCTGCAGATCTCTCAATGTCCTTGTTCTCTACTGTTGCGGTGCTGGTGTGCTTCCCTCTCTCTCCCCCTCCTGTCTCCCGCTCCCTTTATTAAATGTTTTATTTGTCCGTTTATGTTTTTTGTGTTTAATGCGTTGGCTATTACACGAGCCTCGACTTTGTATACAAAAAACAAACAAAATAAAAACACACGCTGCCTGTGTTTTGGAGAGCGTAGGTGATGGCAGTAATTTTAATGGACTGGTTTCATAAGTGGTTTCTCCCTCAGGTGGAGTGGTACCTGGCAAAACAAAACCTTGCGTTCAAAGTTTTGTTGCTCATCGACAATGCTCCTGGCCACCCCGCAGACCTGAACGTGCCTCACCCAAACGTCGAGGTGATTGATCTTCCTGCCACCCAACACCACCTCCCTGATCCAACCACTCGACCAAGATGTAATCTCCACTTTTTTAAATGATTACACCCACCGCACCTTGTGCCATATTTTAGATGTTATGGAGTCCGACCCAGAGCTCACCGTCGGGCAGTGTTGGAAAAGGATTGACACTTTGCAGGATTTCCAGACACCATGATAGAGAGGAATAAAATTGTCGGGTTGGCACGGCAGGTGGAAGGGGAAGGCTCTGACGACATAGAGCCTGAGGAGTTGGAGGATCTTATCGCCTCGCATGCCGACGAACTCACCGAGGAGGAGTTGGACGCCATTACCAAGGTGTCTCACCTGCGTCGGCTTCAGTGCCATTTTCTACGTTTCTTCTGGTGCGCGACTAACCAGTACCCTCACCTGGGTCGGCTTCAGAGGAGTTTGAGGAGCTCACTGGATGTTAATTCCTCATCAGCATTTCAAAAGTTGCGTTTGTGAAATAAAAATTTGAAATGTTACGTACATGATGTTGTTGTTGTTTTAGTTTCACGGTCCGGTTGATTGAGTACTTCAAAATAAACTGTAATCGCATTCCTTCAATCAGCATTGGAAACAGTACCTCACCTCAATGACACTCATGAAAGTTGCAAATCATAAGGGAATTTCAGTGAGCACACACTGTAGAAGAATGGAATCCTTTGCAGCAGAAAGGATAAAGTTGCGGAGTAAAGAAACTCAATATTATCGAGTAGGCTGGAGGGGAAATTGTGGAATTTGCTATTTTATTAAAATGAAACCTTGCAAGTGAATGACATATTTGTTCTTTCTCACAAACGATTGACTAAAAAAAATCTCTTAACCTACCAGGTTCTTCTTCTTCACCTTTGCCTTCTTTGCTTGAGGTTCATGTGGAAGTGGCAAATCAGAATGTCCTAAAGAGTGAAAAACTCAAATTAGAAATTATTCCAAATCAACAATGAGAAACATAACACAACATTACAAATCTTAACACAAAATCAAATTATGCCCAGTTATGTGCTTCATAAATAGACACTTGTGGTGAGTTGAGACAGCACACCAAAAATAAAACAAACTTTCACACAAAGTTACCATTAAAAATTGTCCTGGAAATCTAAATGTAGGCACCTTTTGAACAAATATCACAAGCTTCATTGGTACACATGTACACACCCGAAGTTTTGGCCTCCACCATGCAGATATGAAGATGATGACCAAATACCAAGATCTCAAAAATTGGTCAAAATGTCATGGAAGCTGAAGAGAACCAAACTTGCACCAGTGATTATGGGAGAAATAATAATGATGAAGAAGAACCTTATGGAGATCTTAAAAACCATCCCTGGGAATATTACCACAAGCGAACTAGAGTTGGAGGCTGTCAGGGGCTCGGTGACGATCCTGAAAAGAGCCCTCGGAACAAAACTTTGAGAACAAGAAAACTTCACAACTTGGTCCGTGAATCGTGATCCATTACTGAAATGGTGATGGATACTTCAGGACCTGGGAGGTTCACCTTCTGAAACCGGCATATGGAGATAACAACCAAACACACACACACACACACACACACACACACACACACACACACACACACACACACACACACACACACACTCTTGGCCTGTGTAATCCGGATATTCTTTGGCTGGTTGCCTTGATATCACTTCCATATTTTGCGCTATTGCGGTGCTTTTTGTATGGGAATCAGTCGAGGGTTTTGTGTCCTTGATCGCTAAATGAAATCAAACATGTGGAATCCAATCACAGCTCTCCATATAAATAGCCAAAGACTATTTTGTATCAAAGTTCTGCTAAATTATTATTTTTATCTGTAATTCATGTTCCAATAATCAACTATGACGTACTGAATAAATATTACAGCACATCATGTTTGATTAAATTTGCAAAGCAATAGGATTTTTAAATAAAAACAATACGAAGGGAGATTTTAACAATAATGTTCAATGAGGTTTCATTTGTGCCTTGATTGGGTTTTTCATCTTGGAATGTTAAGTGAAAATTTAACGACATCATGAGAACTAGTAACTCAAACATCTTTAACAAAACGCATGGTAAAACAAAGAAACAAAATAATAGCACCACAGAGTAGGTAACATGGAGCAGAGCAAGTTCAAGAGGTTAAGTTCCTGGCAACCAAGTAAAAAATGGTGAACTTCATTTGATTACGTCTAATGGGGGAAAAACGTTCAGTTCCAGACAAACCGAGGTGGAAAAAACCCAAATACCTGAGGAACGACACAGTTTGTGAAGTCACGTGGAGAAACAACAGTCGACACCCAAAGACTGGGGTCTCCAGAGTTTTATTTAGAGACTTATTTTATTACTTGCAAAATCGAAGATTTTTCAACTTCAGTATATTGGTCGGTTCCGTTTGTGGTTCTGTGTTTGTCTATCTGTTTGTCTGTCACTGGCCTACAGGTCACAATTCTAAACCGATCGTCACGAAACTTCACCAAGTTGTATAAGTCGTCCCAATTGAGAAGCCAATTGATTTTGAGGTCAAAGGTCATCTGGAGGTCAAATTTCTAAAATCGCCATTTTAAATCCGATTGACTTGAAAATTGAGTGGCATTTGTATATCAAGTCACTAAATTGGAAAATGAACTATTTTTGAGGTCAAAAGGTCAAAGGTCAACTTAACGTCAACTTTTTAAAATCATCAATTTTCAACTAAAAAGCCGTCAATTATACTGAAATTATACTAAAAAGCCGAAAACTAAAAAGCCGTCAATATTCGTACTGTTGACTCATCCTGTATTTTCTGTCCAGGTGTGCTGTTCGCCCCGCCCCCATTAACTCCTTGCCATCCACCGTTTGCCCTTCACGTGACTCGTGGTGGTCCCTCTCGGCTCTCCCCCCGTTGGTATTTTTGTGCACATAAGATTGTTCACGGTTCTGTTTAAATATTATTTAAATATGTATAACCTTTCCCCTTCAGTGTTTTACTCAGTGGTATTTTACAACACGCTGTTTTTCTTCCTATTTAAAAGGCTTTTCTCAATTTCCTCTCCAACTCATTCCACCTCAAAAAAAAGAAATTCAATATCTTATACGTCTCCCTCACTACATGGTCTAAATTCAGATTCATTCCATCCCTCCTCCATCGTTCTGAACCGGATTGCTAACTTGAAAATCACAACAAACCCAATTTGTTTTCAATGTTCGTCTTTCATTAATCATCCACTTTCTAAACTCCCCTCTTGCCCCTCCCATCCAAATCCCTCCCCTTGCACCTACACTCCTAAACTCCCCCCTTGCCCCGCCACTCTTAAACTCCCCCCCTACCCCTCCACTCCTGAACTCCCCCCTTGCCCTTCCACTCCTGAACTCCCCCCTTGCCCTTCCCCTCCTAAACTCCCCCCTCACTCCTCCCCTTCAAAACTCCCCCCCAACCCCTCCCATTCAAATCTCCCCCCATACCATTCCTCTCCAATTCTCCCTCCTCCCCCCTCCTCCTCCTCAAAGCTGCCTCCTCCCCACTTCGTCTCCCTTCTATCTCATACCTACACCCCCCCCCCCCAACCTTCTTCTTTCCTCTGCCCCCCCTCAAACAACCCCTCACTGTGCCTCATCCCTTCACCTTCAAACCTTTCATCCTCCTCATCCTTCCCTTTCTTGGAACTCTTCTGCAATCGCTGACACACTAACAACTGCTCTCCCTACCTCCCCCTCTCATCCTTCATCTTACCCTACTCCTCCCCTCCCCTGTCCTGTACCCGATGCTCCGCCTCTCTCTTCATTAACGGTATGGACCTCAAACATCCGGGGCCTTCGCTCAAACCTGACTGATCTCTCCATACAGGTTGCTTCTGACAATCCAGACTTGATCTGCTTAACAGAGACTTTCCTCCTTCAAGATGTCTCTGATTCCTTAATATCTCTTCCTGGTTACTCCCTCCTCCGGTATGATAGACCTGAGCCTCGGCCTGGTGGTGGGGTGGCTATCTTTATCAAAAACTCTCTTCCTCACTCTCCTTGCACTGCCCTCACTCCTCCTCACCCCCAGGAGTACCTCTGGCTACGGCTTCCTCTCCGCTCCCACCTTTTGTTCATATGTGTTCTGTACCGTCCCCCAAACAGTGATGACTCCATCTACATTTCACTGTCTGACAACATGGACCAACTTCTATCCACTCATCCCAACTCTCTCTTCCTCATATGTGGTGACTTCAATTGTCATCATGCCACCTGGTTGGGTGTGGGTTCCTCTCTCACCAGTCATGGCACCTCAGCAAAGGACTTCTGTGACTCACTGGGATTGACACAATCTGTCAATTTCCCGACCCGGATCTCAGCCAATGGAGTATCTTCTCTTCTAGACTTGGTTATGACTAACTTCCCTGCTAATGTCTGCTGCTCTTCTTCTGCTCCAATCGGTTCTTCTGATCATGTGCTTGTCAAAGTGGACATCTCTCTGGCCATTCTCAGAGAGCCTCCTCAGCGTCGACGAGTCTGGCATTTCACTCAGGCCGACTGGGACGGTCTTCAAGCAGCCATCAATCGTCTGGATTGGTCTCCCATCTCCACTGCCTCTGACATCAATTCTTCCTGGGAATTCTTCCAAAGCAAACTGATCTCTCTCATGCACAGATTTATCCCATCTCGCCTTCAGTCGTCTTACCCTTCCTCCCGTCCATGGTACACTGAATCTTGTGGTGAGGCAGTTGCCCTGAAACAACTTGCCTTTGCCTCTTGGAAGGCTAATCCAACTGAAGGAAATCTCAGTTCCTTCCACCAAGCTCGGAACAAGTGTGTGTCTACCCTCAGGAGTGCCAGGAAGCACTATCTCTCCTCACTCAAGAATGAACTCTCAAACCTGTCTCCTTCCTCCAAATCCTGGTGGCGTCTGGTCAAATCCGTTTCTGGTGTTTGTTCCCCCTCCATCCCCTCCCTTACCTCAAATAGCCACACAGTTGACATCGCACGTGACAAAGCCGAATGCCTCAACTCTGTGTGTGCCTCAAAATCAATCCTTAGTCCCAAACCCATCTCTCTCTGTTCCCACCTTTCCCAGTCGAACCAAACTGCTCCTGGACTCTGTGACCTTCTCTCCTGACAAGGTGGAGGAGTTTTTGTCAAACCTCGACTCTGATTCTGCAACTGGACCAGATGGCATCAGCCCACGGGTCCTAAAATCCTGCTCTGCCGCTCTATCTCACCCTCTCTCTGTTCTTTTCACCCTATCTTTTGCTCAAGGTCATCTGCCAGCATCCTGGAAATCAGCAAACATTACCGCTTTACACAAAAAAGGTGCAAAAACAGATCCTTGCAACTACAGACCAATCAGCCTGCTCCCAATTATCAGCAAAGTCATGGAATCCATCATTGCTTCGGATATGAAATCTTTCCTCTTCTCCAATGGCTTGATCTCTGATCATCAATTTGGTTTCAGACCAGGTCACTCTACTCTGGACATGCTGCTTCTGCTGTCTCAACAATGGATGGAGGTCCTCAATGCCAAACAGGAAATCAGAGCTGTCTCCCTTGACATATCACGTGCCTTCGATACGGTCTGGCAGCCACCTCTGCTCACCAAACTCTCCTCCTATGGTATCCATGGAAATCTCCATGCATGCCTTGCGGACTTCCTCTCTGGTCGTAGTCAACGTGTGGCCCTGAATGGATTTCTCTCATCTCCCCTTCCCGTTCAGGCTGGAGTTCCCCAAGGCAGTGTGCTGGGCCCTGTGCTTTTTCTGGTCTTTATCAATGATCTCTCCGACTCTCTGGAAAATCCTCTGTATCTCTTTGCTGATGACTCCACTCTCTGCCGCTCCATTCCTCTTCCCTCAGATCGGCAGTCTGCAGCCTCCTCACTCTCTGAAGACCTGGACAAAATCACAGACTGGTCAAACATGTGGAACATGTCTTTCAATCCTGACAAATCTCACACTCTTACTATGTCTCTCCGAAAAGATCGACTGGACAACCCTCCCATCTACTTTCTCAACAATCCTCTCCAAGAAGTTCTGTCGCTCAAGCTTTTGGGTCTCACCATCTGCCATGATCTTTCTTGGGAAAACCACATTTCCAAGCTGGCCTCCAAAGCCAGTCGCCGACTGGGCATCCTCCGTCGTGCGAAGTCCTTCCTAGGCACACCTGAGCTCCTCACCACATACAAGGCTTTCATCCGCAGCTCAATGGAATACTGTTCTCCCCTATGGGCTGGTGCTCCTGCCTCACACCTGGCTCGGCTTCACGCTGTTGAATCCAAAGCTTTCAGAATCATTGGAATCTCCCGCGATGAAGCTATCTCTGAGGGCCTTTCACTCACTCACCGCAGGCAGGTTGGTGGTCTTTCTGTCTTCTACCGACTCATCTCCGGCCTTGCTCCCCCAGCTCTCTCTGTGCTCTGTCCCCCAAATATTCCTACAGGTCGCACAAGATCTGCCAGCCACCCTCTGATGGTTAAACTGCCGAAATCTCGGCTCTCTGCTCACCTTCACTCTTTCATTCCTCTTTTCTCCCGCCTCTGGAACAAACTCCCACACTCACTTCAATCACACTCCTCCCTCCAGGTCTTCAAAACAGCTGTTCACCACCATCTCTTATCTTCCCCCATCCAAAACCTTGATCTTTTCTACCCCCACTAATTCACCCCAGATCCACCTTGTTTGAAATTCCAACTTCTTTCCTGGAAGTCTTGGCAGTGTCCATATGTTTTATACCTCTCCCACCCCCCCCCCCCCCCTTCCCATGCCTTCCCCCCAAAGCCCTCTCCCTCCCACAGTTCTCTCGATGTCTCCATGTCTCTCGGTCCCTGCTCTCAAATGTTGTGTTTGTGTCCTTCCCCCTCTCTCCCCATCTTGTCTACCGCTCCCGATGTTATTTGTTTTGTGTGTCTGTTTGTCTTTCTGTGTGATTAATGTTCGCTCTTTCACGAGCCTCGATCTTGTATAAAAAAAAAAAAAAAAATTCTCAACCGATTGACTCGAAAGGTGAACGGCATTTGCATATCGAGTCACTAAATTGGGAAACATACTATTTTTTTGGTCAAAAGGTCAAAGGTCAACTCAACGGCAAACTTCCAAAATCATCACTTTTTATCTGAAAAAAAAAACCGTCAATTTTCATCCGATTGACTTGAAAAGTGAACAGCATTTGCACATTGAGTCAATAAATAGGGAAACCAACTATTTTTGAGGTCAAAAGGTCAAAGGTCAACTCAAGGTCAACCTTCTAAAATCATCATTTTCATCTGAAAAATAGTCAATTTTCCTCCTATTGACCCGAGCTTTGATCAAGATTGTCAATTTTCATCTTGATGAAATGGACAATTTGCTGTATCAATGGAATTTTTTTTTCTTGGTGAGGGAGGAGGGGGCGTATTTTGCAAGTATCGTGCTCCGCATGACGTCTTCTTGTTATTACTATGTATTTATTTATTTATTTATTTCTTTATTTGATAGGGATTTTAATTTTTTTGAAGAGACTTATATTTTGAGACATTTCTTCTGGGAGAAGGAAGTGAGTTTCCTTTCCAGGAAGCATCACTTCCTCTAGGTACCCTCATAAACTGCTATCATACGTTTTATAAAAACACGGTATCAGCATACTGTATCAAAACAGCTATCATACGGTATCATACGGCTACATTGCTCTCTCTTTGTATCATGAAGATGTTTGATGATAACTCTGAACTACTGTGTTGACATCTGCGGTGCAGCTTCCTCCTCACTTGATTTCAAATGCTGCTTCTGGTCACCGATCTCTGGGGCCTTCATCAGCTGCATCATCTTGCCAGAACCTTCAATGGGGATGCGGTGTGACGAGCTGACCATCTTGTGTACTTCAATGTGTACATCTGGAATACATGCAAAATTATTTACGTCTGATTGTTAACTTGTTATTTAAGGTACAAACTTGTGATTTATGATCATATATTACCTATTTGCCAGCATGCAATTTCACCAACTACAAATTAATTACCTTGCACTGCTTCATTACCACAGAATATGTGTTCGGTAAGACATGTTATTGCAAGTTGATATCAGAAACATCCCTCATTTATAAGGTTAGATAATTCCACACAAAGTGCAGTCGATCATGCAGCATTTTTTAGTCATTGCACAGAGTATATGTGCTGCTTTAGGTCCTAGCATGAACAGATGAACCAAAGGGATAGAGGGGCAACCAATCATATGGCCAGAAGAAGAGCTGGAAAAAATATATTTCGACAAAACAGCAAACAAAACAGGAAGAATTTTAGGCAAAACAGCACAGACAGTAAAAGGAAGACAGGGGTAGGTAAGGTTTTTGAGAAATGTAGGTGAGACCAATACCTGATTCAAAGCTGTTCATTGACATGATGGCACTAAATTGTATTTGTTGAGTGAAGACCAGCCGCTCTCCTCCGGTCATTTGCCGAGTGAAACAAATTGCTCTCACGACTTGACATACAGTCACGTGAAAATGTAAGAACACCCCGTGTAAAGTTTTGACTTTTTTAAACATATTTCAACATACAGATATTTGATCTTCATTTCAACAATATTGATAGATAAAGGTGATATAATATAACAAATATCATGAAACATTTACATTTTGTAGTCCATTGTATAATTTAAATAAACATAAATGCAAATTTCGCATGTGGAAAAAGTAAGTACACCCCTACATTTATCACTACTTCAAATACCTAAAATTAGAATCAGGTGCACCAGCTCAGGTGCACATGATTAGAACATCGTTAGAGAGGATCTTGCAGGAACCTGTCTTATATACACCTCAGACATTTAGTTTGATTTGCTCTTTGTTGTTGAAGTGTGAGGCGTCACCATGCCTAGATCAAAAGAGCTCCCTGAGGCCTTCAGAAAGAAGGTTATCGATGCCTACGAGTCTTGGAAGGGATTTTAAAAGATCTGCAAACAATTTGAAATCAATCATTCGACTGTCTGGAAGATCATCTACAAGTGGAGAAGATTCCAAACAACTGCCAACTTGTTCACGCCAGGCCGCCCCAGCAAGTTCAGCCCGAGAGCAGACCGGAAGATGCTGAAAGTAGTCTCTAAGAACCCCAGAATGCCATCACGGGACCTACAGGTCGCTCTTGCCAATATTGATGTCAAAGTGCACGAGTCTACCATTAGGAAGAGGCTGCACAAATTTGATCTACATGGGAGGTGTGTCAGGAGGAAACCTTTGCTGTCCAGAAAGAACATCAGGGCAAGACTAAAATTTGCCAATGAACACCTCGGCAAAGACCAGCACTTCTAGAACAATGTGCTCTGGACAGATGAGTCAAACATGGAGCTATTTGGCCACAGTACCAGAAGACATGTTTGGCGAAAACCAAAGACAGCATTTCACCATAAGAACCTGATACCAACTGTAAAGCATGGTGGTGGAAATATTATGGTTTGGGGCAGCTTTGCTGCATCAGGGCCTGGGCCGCTCACAATCATAGAATCCACTATGAATTCTTCATTGTACCAGAGGGTGCTTGAGGATAATGTGAGGCCATCTGTCAGAAAGTTGAAGCTCAACCGAAGGTGGACCTTGCAACATGACAATGACCCTAAACATACCAGTAAATCCACCAAGGAATGGCTGAAAAGAAAGAAATGGAGGGTTCTGGAATGGCCAAGTCAAAGCCCGGATCTAAATCCCATCGAGATGTTGTGGGGGGATTTGAAACGAGCTGTGCATGCAAGAAACCCCTCAAACATCGCACAGCTGAAAGAATTCTGCATGGAGGAGTGGACAAAAATTTCTCCCACTCGATGTCAGAGACTGGTAGACAGTTATAAGAAACGCCTACTTGAAGTTGTTTCTGCCAAAGGGGGCAATACCACCTTTTAGAGCCAAGGGTGTACGTACTTTTTCTACATGCGAAATTTGCATTTATGTCTATTTAAATTATACAATGGACTACAAAATGTAAATGTTTCATGATATTTGTTATATTATATCACCTTTATCTGTCAATATTGTTGAAATGAAGATCAAATCGCTGTGTGTTGAAATATGTTGAAAAAGTCAAAACTTTACATGGGGTGTACTTACTTTTTCACGTGACTGTACGACCGTCTCCCGCAGTGCGAGTGGAGAGGAAGCAACACAAGGCCGTGATGGTGGACTGTGAATTGTTCGGCAAACTTTGTGCAGAGGCAACACAAGTCTGGAAAACTCTCAGCCTTGGATTTCACGATAAGGTTGGTTGAACAGTTTGTTTTTTTTTGTATACTGAATCGAGGCTCGTGAAAGAGCTAACATTTATTTCACAAACAAATCAACCAGACAAACAACATATATAAAAAGAGGGAGCGGAAGACAAGATGGGGAAAGAAGGGGAAGCACACAAACATAACATTTGAGAGCAGGGAGATGTGTGGGAGGGAGAGGGCTTGGGGGGAGGAGGCGTGGGAAGGGGGTGGGGGGGGGGGGGTGGGAGAAGTATAAAACACAAGGACACCAAGGACTTCCAGGACAGAAGTTGGTATTTCAAAAAAGTGGATTTGGGGTGAAATTAGCGGGGGTAGAAAAAATCAAGGTTTTGGATGGGGGAAGATAAGAGATGGTGGTGAACAGCTGTTTTAAAGACCTGGAGGGTGGAGTGGGATTGAAGAGAGTGAGGCAGTTTGTTCCAGAGGTGGGAGAAAAGAGGAATGAAGGAGTGAAGGTGAGCAGAGAGTCTTGATTTTGGCAGTTTAACCATAAAAGAGTTGCAGGCATATCTTGTGCGACCTGTAGGAATATTTGGGGGACAGAGCCCAGAGAGAGCTGGGGGGGGGCAAGGCCAGAAAGGAGTCGGTAGAAGACGGAAAGACCACCAACCTGCCTGCGGTGAGTGAGTGAAAGGCCCTTGGAGTTAGCTTCATCGCGGGGGATTCCAATGATTCTGAACGCTTTGGTTTCAACAGCGTGAAGACGAGCTAGGTGTGAGGCAGGAGCACCAGCCCAGAGGGGAGAGCAGTATTCCATTGAGTTGCGGATGAAAGCCTTGTATGTGGTGAGGAGCTCAGGTGTGCCAAGGAAGGACTTCGCACGACGGAGAATGCCCAGTCGGCGACTGGCTTTGGAGGCCAGATTTGAAATGTGGTTTTCCCAGGAAAGATCATGGCAGAGAGTGAGACCCAAAAGCTTGAGTGACAGAACTTCTTGGAGAGGATTATTCAGAAAGTGGATGGGAGGGTTGTCCAGTCTGTCTTTTCGGAGAGACATCGTAAGAGTGTGAGATTTGTCAGGATTGAAAGACATGTTCCACTTGTTTGCCCAGTCTGTGATTTTGTCCAGGTCTGCAGAGAGTGAGGAGGCTGCAGACTGCCGATCTGAGGGATGAGGAATGGAGCGACAGAGAGTAGAGTCATCAGAAAAGAGATAGAGAGGATTTTCAAGAGAGTCAGAGAGATCATTGATGAAGACCAGAAAAAGCACAGGGCCCAGAACACTGCCTTGGGGAACTCCAGCCTGAACAGGAAGAGGAGATGAGAGAAACCCATTCAGGGCCACACGTTGACTACGACTAGAGAGGAAGTCCGCCAGCCGTGCGTGGAGATTACCATGGATACCAAATGAGGAGAGTTTGGTGAGCAGAGCGGGGTGCCAGAATGTATCGAAGGCATGTGATATGTCAAGGGAGACAGCTCTAATTTCCTGTTTGGCATTGAGGACCTCCATCCATTGTTGAGAAAGCAGAAGCAGCATGTCCAGAGTAGAGTGACCAGGTCTGAAACCAAATTGATGATCAGAGATCAAGCCATTGGAGAAGAAGAAAGATTTCATATCTGAAGCAATGATGGATTCAATGACTTTGCTGATAATTGGGAGAAGGCTGATTGGTCTGTAGTTGCTAGGATCTGTTTTTGCACCTTTTTTGTGCAAAGCGGTGATGTTGGCCGATTTCCAAGCAGATGGCAGATGACCTTGCACAAAAGAGAGGGTGAAGAGAACAGAGAGAGGGAGTGAAAGAGCGGAAGAACAGGATTTTAGGACCCGTGGGCTGATGCCGTCAGGTCCAGTTGCAGAATCAGGGTCGAGGGTTGACAGAAACTTTTCCACCTTGTCAGGAGGAAAGGACACAGAGTCCAGGAGCAGCTGGGTATGACTGGGTATGGTGGGTACAGAGAGGGATGGGTTTGGGACACAAGATTTAGAGGCAAACACAGAGTTGAGGCATTCAGCTTTTTCACGTGCGGAATCAGCCGTGTAGCCGTTGGAGGTGAGGGAGGGGATGGAGGGGGAACAATATCATTTCGGTATGATAGACCTGAGCCTCGTCCTGGTGGTGGGGTGGCTATCTTTATCAAAAACTCTCTTCCTCACTCTCCTTGCACTGCCCTCTCTCCTACTCACCCCCAGGAGTACCTCTGGCTACGGCTTCCTCTCCGCTCCCACCTTTTGTTCATATGTGTTCTGTACAGTCTCCCAAACAGTGATGACTGCATCTACATTTCACTGTCTGACAACATGGACCAACTTCTGGCCACTCATCCAAACTCTCTCTTCCTCATATGTGGTGACTTCAACTGTCATCATGCCACCTGGTTGGGTGTGGGTTCCTCTCTCACCAGTCATGGCACCTCAGCAAAGGACTTCTGTGACTCACTGGGATTGACACAATCTGTCAATTTCCCGGCCCGGATCTCAGGCAATGGAGTATCTTCTCTTCTAGACTTGGTTATGACAAACTTCCCTGCTAATGTCTGCTGCTCTTCTTCTGCTTCAATCGGTTTTTCTGATCATGTGCTTGTCAAAGTGGACATCTCTCTGGCCATTCTCAGAGGGCCTCCTCAGCGTCGACGAGTCTGGCATTTCACTCAGGCCGACTGGGACAGTGGGACGGTCTTCAAGCAGCCCTCAATCGTCTGGATTGGTCTCCCATCTCCACTGCCTCTGACATCAATTCTTCCTGGGAATTCTTCCAAAGCAAACTGATCTCTCTCATGCACAGATTTATCCCATCTCGCCTTCAGTTGTCTTACCCTTCCTCCCGTCCATGGTACACTGAATCTTGTGGTGAGGCAGTTGCCCTGAAACAACTTGCCTTTGCCTCTTGGAAAGCAAATCCAACTGAAGGCAATCTCAGTTCCTTCCACCAAGCTCGGAACAAGTGTGTGTCTACCCTCAGGAGTGCCAGGAAGCACTATCTCTCCTCACTCAAGAATGAACTCTCAAACCTGTCTCCTTCCTCCAAATCCTGGTGGCATCTGGTCAAATCCGTTTCTGGTGTTTGTTCCCCCTCCATCCCCTCCCTTACCTCAAATAGCCACACAGTTGACATCGCACGTGACAAAGCCGAATGCCTCAACTCTGTGTTTGCCTCAAAATCCTTAGTCCCAAACCCATCTCTCTCTGTTCCCACCTTTCCCAGTCGAACCCAACTGCTCCTGGACTCTGTGTCCTTCTCTCCTGACAAGGTGGAGGAGTTTTTGTCAAACCTCGACTCTGATTCTGCAACTGGACCAGACGGCATCAGCCCACGGGTCCTAAAATCCTGCTCTGCCGCTCTATCTCACCCTCTCTCTGTTCTTTTCACCCTATCTTTTGCTCAAGGTCATCTGCCAGCATCCTGGAAATCAGCAAACATTACCGCTTTACACAAAAAAGGTGCAAAAACAGATCCTTGCAACTACAGACCAATCAGCCTGCTCCCAATTATTAGCAAAGTCATGGAATCCATCATTGCTTCGGATGTGAAATCTTTCCTCTTCTCCAATGGCTTGATCTCTGATCATCAATTTGGTTTCAGACCAGGTCACTCTACTCTGGACATGCTGCTTCTGCTGTCTCAACAATGGATGGAGGTCCTCAATGCCAAACAGGAAATCAGAGCTGTCTCCCTTGACATATCACGTGCCTTCGATACGGTCTGGCACCCAGCTCTGCTCACCAAACTCTCCTCCTACGGTATCAATGGAAATCTCCATGCATGGCTTGCGGACTTGCTCTCTGGTCGTAGTCAACGTGTGGCCCTGAATGGATTTCTCTCATCTCCCCTTCCTGTTCAGGCTGGAGTTCCCCAAGGCAGTGTGCTGGGCCCTGTGCTTTTTCTGGTCTTTATCAATGAACTCTCCGACTCTCTGGAAAATCCTCTCTATCTCTTTGCTGATGACTCCACTCTCTGCCGGTCCATTCCTCTTCCCTCAGATCGGCAGTCTGCAGCCTCCTCACTCTCTGAAGACCTGGACAAAATCACAGACTGGTCAAACAAGTGGAACATGTCTTTCAATCCTGACAAATCTCACACTCTTACTATGTCTCTCCGAAAAGATCGACTGGACAACCCTCCCATCTACTTTCTCAACAATCCTCTCCAAGAAGTTCTGTCGCTCAAGCTTTTGGGTCTCACTATCTGCCATGATCTTTCTTGGGAAAACCACATTTCCAAGCTGGCCTCCAAAGCCAGTCGCCGACTGGGCATCCTCCGTCGTGCGAAGTCCTTCCTAGGCACACCTGAGCTCCTCACCACATACAAGGCTTTCATCCGCAGCTCAATGGAATACTGTTCTCCCCTATGGGCTGGTGCTCCTGCCTCACACCTAGCTCGGCTTCACGCTGTTGAATCCAAAGCTTTCAGAATCATTGGAATCTCCCGCGATGAAGCTATCTCTGAGGGCCTTTCACTCACTCACCGCAGGCAGGTAGGTGGTCTTTCTGTCTTCTACCGACTCCTCTCCGGCCTTGCTCCCCCAGCTCTCTCTGTGCTCTGTCCCCCAAATATTCCTACAGGTCGCACAAGATCTGCCAGCAACCCTCTGATGGTTAAACTGCCGAAATCTCGGCTCTCTGCTCACCTTCACTCTTTCATTCCTCTTTTCTCCCGCCTCTGGAACAAACTCCCACACTCCCTTCAATCCCACTCCTCCCTCCAGGTCTTTAAAACAGCTGTTCACCACCATCTCTTATCTTCCCCCATCCAAAACCTTGATCTTTTCTACCCCCACTAATTCACCCCAGATCCACCTTGTTTGAAATTCCAACTTCTTTCCTGGAAGTCCTGGCAGTGTCCATATGTTTTATACCTCTCCCATCCCCCCCCCCCCCCCCCCTTCCCATGCCTCCCCGCCAAAAGCCCTCTCCCTCCCACAGATCTCTCGATGTCTCCATGTCTCTCGGTCCCTGCTCTCAAATGTTGTGTTTGTGTCCTTCCCCCTCTCTCCCCATCTTGTCTACCGCTCCCGATGTTATTTGTTTTATGTGTCGGTTTGTCTGTTTGTCTTTCTGTGTGATTAATGTTCGCTCTTTCACGAGCCTCGATCTTGTATGCAAAAAAAAAAAAAAAAAAAAAAAAACTCCAGAAACGTATTTGACCAGACGCCACCAGGATTTGGAAGAGGGAGACAGATAAGAGAGTTCGGTCTTGAGAATGGAGAGATATTGTTTCCTGGCTCTCCTGAGAGTGGACACACACTTGTTTCGGGCTTTGTGAAAGGAAATGAGATTTCCTTCCATTGGATTTGCTTTCCAGGAGACAAAAGCAAGTTGTTTCTGGGCAACAGCCTCACCACAAGATTCCGTGTACCATGGACGGGAGGAAGGGTATGACAACTGAAGATGAGATGGGATAAATCTGTGCATGAGAGAGAGCAATTTACTTTGGAAGAATTCCCAGGATGAGTTGATGTCAGAGGCGGTAGAGCTGGGAGACCAGTCCAGATGATTGATGGCTGCTTGAAGACAGTGCCAGTTGGCCTGAGTGAAATGCCAGACTCATCGACGCTGAGGAGGCTCTCTGAGAATGGTCAGAGAGATGTCCACTTTAACAAGCACATGATCAGATGAGCCGATTTGAGCAGAAGAAGAGCAGCAGACATTTTCAGGGAAGTTAGTCATAACCAAGTCCAGAAGAGAAGATGCTCCGTTGACTGAGATCCGGGTCGGGAAATTGACAGATTGTGTCAGTCCCAGTGAGTCGCAGAAGTCCTTTGCTGAAGAGCCATGGCTGGTGAGAGTGGTACCCACACCCAGCCAACTGGCATGGTGACAATATTTAAATCACCACATATGAGGAAGAGAGAGTTGGGATGGGTAGATAGAAGTTGGTCCATATTATCAGACAGCGAGATGTAGATGGAGTCATCACTGTTTGGTGGACGGTACAACACACATATGAACAAAAGGTGGGAGCGAAGGGGAAGCCGTAGCCAAAGGTATTCCTGGGGGTGAAGTGGAGAGAGGGCAGTGCAGGGCGAGTGAGGAAGAGAGTTTTTTTAATAAAGATCGCAACCCCACCTCCAGGACGAGGCTCAGGTCTATCATAGTAACCTGAGAGAGATACCAACGAATCAGAGACATCATGAAGGAGGAAAGTTTCTGTTAAGCAGATCACGTCTGGTTTGTCAGAAGCAACCTGTATGGAGAGATCAGTCAAGTTTGAGCGAAGGCCCCGGATGTTTGAGGTCCATCCCATGAATGAAGAAGAAGGGGGAGCATCGGATACAGAACAGGGGGTAGGGGGGAGGGGTAGGGTAAGATGTGGAAGAGGAGGAAAAGGTAGGGAGACCTGTTGAAGGTGTGTCAGAGATTTCAAAATAGCTTGGAGAAAGGGAAGAATGGGGCGGACAAAAGGTTTGATGGTGATTGGGTGAGGCACAGTGAGGTGTTATTTGAGGAGGGGGAAGAGCGAGGCAGAAGGTTGGGGGAGATGAAGGTGAAAGTTGGAAGGGGGAAGAAGCGGGGAGGACGCTTTGAGGAGGAGGGGTGAGAGCGGAGTTTAGGAGGGAAGAGGCAAGGGGGGAGATTTGAAAGGGATGCGTGATGGGGAAGATTTGGAGGGGAGGGGCAAGGGGGAAGATTTGAAAGAGATGGGTGATGGGGAAGATTTGGAGGGGGGGCAAGGGGGTAGATTTGGAGGGGAGGGGTGAGGGGGGAATTTAGGAGGGAAGGTGTGAGGGGTAGTTTGGGAGGGGAGGGGTGAGGGGGGAGATTTTAAGGGTGAAGGAGTTAGGGGGAGTTCAGGAGGGGAGGAGTGAGGGGGGAATTTAAAAATTTAAACAAGGAAGTATGGGGTGAAAGACTGGGACAAAAAACAGGGAACGAAAGTAATTGCAGCGCAATCGACGAACCGCTGAGAGCAAAACAAAGCCTCAAGGTTTGACACGGAAGCCTAGTAGGCCTCAGAATACGCGACACGAATTAACCGACGATTTTGAATGCGAACGTATGTATGTTTGTATTTTTCATCTTGTTCAGGTCTTTCGACAGGGATCGATCTACCACCTGTCGGTCTTTGAAGTGAGCAACTGTGTGAAATAGGGTGTAATCACTTGCAAAGGGAAATAAACGATTGCAAAGAGGATCTTACTCAAAATAATTTATAACAATTCTCAAAACATTCACTGCAATGGAGACACTTGCTTAAATTATATTTAGTGTCCCCGACCTTTGGTCTGATGCAGCTTGATCAGAGAGGGTAACTTGGGCAGGCAGTCGTAGCTTTTCAATTTTTCTTTATAACAGTTGTTGTCCTGATAAGGAAGAGTAAAAAGTCATTTATGAGAACCATCGTGCTTTTTCAGGTGCTGGTACGAATGCACACACACACACACACACACACACACACACACACACACACACACACACACACACACACACACACGAAACTCCCTCATTCGTACAATTAAGTTAAAACTATCATTACTTGTAACTGCAAGCACAAAAAACAATATAATTCCATATAGTTTGTATGTTCTAATATCACAATATCATGAAATTTGGGACGAAGACAAAGACATGCGGGACCATAAAGTGTGGTGAAATTGAACACTTTTTAAAAGTTTTTTTTGCAATTTTGAAGACCTTAAATAAAATAAATGTGTGGTATTACTGGTTTTAAACCCCATCCAGAGTGTGACCTTTCCAACACCCCAAAATTTTGTGATCATCAGATTTGTCGTTGATAGATATTATTTAGATTTTCAGGAATTCAAAGTCATGTCGTGCTTGGAGCATGTGAACACCTACCGATTCACTGGGTGTGAACTCCGACCAAGTGATGCGATTCATCAAAGTTCTACCCAAATTAGGGGGGGCTGTGAACTCTTTCGAAGTTTTTTAAAACTCTGTTTGTATCTTATTAAAACATTCATACATACGGACAGACAAACACTGTTCTACACAGCTTTGCCCCGTGGGAGAAAAATAGTTTCAAATTTCAATAATGTTATTATTAAACCCATTTTATTATCTGCAAGTCAACAATAATGAAAAAAAACCTAAACAGATATCAATCATCCACTCACCCGAAGCTTATGCCAGAGCCAGATTGGAAGAAAACCAAGTGCCTTTGACAGCAGAAGAACAAGCCAGAAAAAAACCCACATGGCGGGATCTTGCCAAAGGTCGAGTGATGATTTCTGTTTTTCAGCGGTATCAAACCAATCAACAAACGTCTTCTCCTGTTCAGGCAGACAACAAAACATGGGAATTAAAAGCAAACCCACACAGAGCGAAAAATAATCGAAACTATATGATACCACAACATATTTGTTGAAATTTGTTAAAACATCTGAATCGAAAAATAAACATAGGGGCAATGCACCTGGCGCTCACCTGGTGGAATAAACAGTATACTGCACTGACTTAAGGTATTTTAAACCAATTTCAATGGTTGCCAGAAGACAGCGCAGCATGTAGAATCAAACTAACATAATCATAAGATTTTAAACAAACAAACAAAAAATACCTATTTTGGGGGGCCACCCGCCACTCCCCTCCCCCAACCCCGTATACCTCCTCAAACCACAATTTTTCTCATGCCTTGAAGACACATTGGCACAACACGGATGATGAAGGTTGTGGTGAAGTTTCATCGAAATTGTGTGTGTAGGTTCTGAGCAAAAAGCAAATACGGTACCTATTTTGGGGGCAAGCCCCCCGCCCCCCCCCCCTCTGTAGACCACATTAGACCCCGATTTTTAAAATTCCAGGAATAAACTCTGGTACAACATGGGTGATTAAGGTTGTGGTTAAGTTTCACCAGAATTGCATGTGTAGTTTCTGATAACAAAGCAAATACCTATTTTGGGGGGCAACCCCCCCGCGTTGATCCCCAAAGGGGCAGATTTATTTAATGCCATGAACAAACTTTGGCACAGCACGGTTGATGAAGGCTGTGGTAAAGTTTCATCGAAAGCGTGTGTGTAGTTTCAGGGGAAAAAGCAAATTCCTATTTTGGGGGACAAACCTGGATCTACTTGACCACTGGTAGACCCTCTTAGACCCCAATGTTTTTAATGCCGTGTGCAAACTTCAGTACATCACAGGTGATAAAGGTGTCGTCAAGTTTCATCGAAATAGTTTGTTTAGTTTCAGAGGAAAAAGCAAATGTCTATTTTGGGGGTGAACCTAGATCCACTTTGACCCCCCGTAAACCCCATTAGACCCCGATTTTTTAAATGTCGTGAACAAAGGTTCGTCACAACACAACAAATATCATTTGCTCCAAGTTTGGTCGCAATCCCATCAGCGGTTTCGGAGAAGAAGTTTCAAGTGTTTACAGACGGACGGACGAACGGACAACGCGCCATCGCATGAGCTCCCCTGAACTGCGTTCCAGGTGAGCTAAAAATGTATTAGACAAACAAAGAGTGTGAGTGCAGCGATGAAGAAGAGTCAGTGCGAGAACTGGACTCAGGAACAACGGGACTGAGAGCCACATCGATGCTCAGCATCTTACTATAATTCACCAAATGTCCGTCTGTCTGTCTGTCTGTCTGTCTGTCTGTTGGAAGGTACCGTAAAAACTCCTGAACCGATCTCAACGATATTTTGGGTGGATAATCCTGGGATCTCCAGGAGCAAAGTAGGCTGTTTAGTTTTCCCAATTTCAGCTTTAGTCTCCAGCATTCTCGGTTTTGGACTCCGCATAACATTCGCGTTCGCATAACGTTCATTGTTCTCATTGTGACGATGTTGTTTTCCCGAGTGCCGCACAAACGGCTGCACCGATCGCTGTACGGACTCGATGGAACTCGGTGACCTCGGACAAAGACCTTTTAGGAGGACACGGGCTGAATCCCTGCTTGGGAGAATTCTAACCCATTTCAAATGAAGGAAACACGTATCGGGAGCACATACGACGTAGCGATTGTGAACACGATTATCGATCACGATTCACGATCACGACGATCATAGTGTATCGATCACTGTGGGACATTTGGTGAATTATAGTAAGATACTGTTTAGATTTTGATGATTTGCGTGTGATATGATTTAACGGATGTTTATATTAATCGTTAAAAAAAAAAAGCCTTCAATTTCTGATGTTTTACCTTTTCATTTGGGCCTCCCAATTGAAGCCTCGCCCGCAGGGCGGGTACCGTTGTGGGCGTTGAATCCCTGCTTGAGAGAATTCTAACCCCCTCGCCGCCATCACGGCCCTCGATCCAACTTACAATCCCACGAGATGTGCGGAGGACGACCCAAAACCAATATAAACACCATTAAACATCATTCGTATATAAACATCCTTAAAAGTAAATAATGACCTCGGGAAAAGTTCAAAGACATTTAATCTCCACATGAGAGAATTCCACATGGCTATTTGGGCGGTGAATAAGCTAACAGGGCGCTGTCTCCATCGATCTTGCCAAGGCCGTAACACCTATCGGCTCAAAATCCTTTTAACTGTTCATTTGGTAGTTTTTACAATGAAGGACACGTTAACAATGTTGTTAAAAGTTTATTTTGTGATTCATTGGAGTTATGTTGTTTGGAATTTAAAAATAAATATCCAGTTCAAGTGACCGTGATGGTTTCTACTTTCTGAACGTGAACCTCGCCGATCGCCATATGCAGATTCGCCACGGTCCCACGATCGATGTTTCCATACATTTTTCATGGAAGTCCTTCACGAACTTGCTGTCCATGTGTGACATGCGACTGAAGGTGCGACAGGAATGTAGAATTTATTGGTTTCGTGCTTTGGCATTCGCCGCATCTGCATTGCCTGTTTGCTTCTGGCCTCCCACCCGTGCGTAACATTCACGTGCACGGCACGCACACGTCACATCCACACACGTGATTGTGTGGATGTGTGGAATGTGGGACATTTGGTGAATTATAGCAAGATACTGTTTAGATTTTGATGATTTCCCTGTGATATGATTTAACGGATGTTTATATGAATCGTTTAAAATAAAAAAGCCTTCAATTTCTGATGTTTTACCTTTGCATTTGCGCCTCCGAATTGAAGCCCCGCCCCCAGGGCAGGTACCGTTGCTGGGAGTTATAATTCACACCCTGGAGGGACCAGTGTAAAGACACCAGTATAATCAAACTTTGCATCGTGTCCTCTTTCATCCAGAGGAAGCTCGACGCCCATGTTTGTCGTTTGGATAAATAAAAATGTAAAAGTTATATTGAAATCAGATCGTAATTGGTCTTCAGGCTTCAAAGAGCTCAAACAAGCACTCGAACGGAACGGAGTGCTCGTCACCGCTTAAGCACACGGCGGTTTCCATGGAAACTTATCGTGGCGTGCACTCGACCAAACGGTGCCCGGTCCGTCATTTTCACTTTTACATTTAAAATCATTTAAAATCGACATTTAAATCATTTAAAATCGACATTTGAATCGCGTGTGACGTGGAGCACGGAGATGTAAATGAGGGATTACCTTTACCGGAGAGGTGTAATTGACGCTGCAAAGCCGATCAAGAAAGCTGAATGGCTCATTGAGGGGAACGACAAACAACTTGTCGAAGGACGAATAGGTCGATGTTAGACATCCGGTCAACAGAACCGCGACAAAGCGGATCGACATTGTGAGAAAAAGCACTTCTTGGAGTCCACGGGAAACAAGAACGACGCGTTCGCGATCCACGAAACTCGAGAAATGATGGAATGTGACGTCACAATACACCAAACAATATCGGTGAATGTAAAACCGAGGAATCCCTTCGTCAACATAACAAGTAAACGAAAGAACAGGTTTTAGGGCTACACACCTTTATTTAAAAACGTTTCAAACCTGTTTTATTTTATTATTTTTAATTAAATTTTGATAAATGAAAAGGACTTTTTTTTTTTTCTTTTTTTTTTTGTATACATAATCGAGCTCGTGAAAGATAACATTGATCACACAAACAAATCAACCAGACAAACAAACAAAGTATATAAAAAGGGGAGCGGTAGACAAGATGGGGAGAGAAGGGGAAGCACATAAACACAACATTTGTGAGGAACTTCGGGAATGTGTGGGAGGGAGGGGGCTTGGGGGGAGGCGACGTGGGAAGGGGGAGGGGGGGGGTGAGAGAAGAATAAACACAAGGACACCAAGGACTTCCAGGAAAGAAATTGGTATTTCAAAAAAGTGGATTTGGGGTGAATTAACGGGGGTAGAAAAGATCAAGGTTTTGGATGGGGGAAGATAAGAGATGGTTGTGAACAGCTGTTTTAAAGACCTGGAGGGTGGAGTGGGATTGAAGAGAGTGAGGGAGTTTGTTCCAGAGGTGGGAAAAAAGAGGAATGAAAGAGTGAAGGTGAGCAGAGAGGCTTGATTTTGTAAGTTTAACCATAAGAGGGTTGCAGGCAGATCTTGTGCGACCTGTAGGAATATTTGGGGGACAGAATCCAGAGAGAGCTGGAGGAGCAAGGCCGGAGAGGAGTCGGTAGAAGACAGAAAGACCACCAACCTGCCTGCGGTGAGTGAGTGATAGGCCCTCGGAGGGAGCTTCATCACGGGAGAGTCCAATGATTCTGAACGCTTTGGTTTCAACAGCGTGAAGACGAGCGAGGTGTGAGGCAGGAGCGGTTTGGGAGTGGAGGCGGTTTTGTTGTTGTCGTCTGTGTTCTCGCTGGGTGGGGGTGGGGGATACATACGCATCCAGGTGTAGCTGCTGCATGTGGAGGCGTATGTGCCCCTGCTGGCCCACCTTAGCTGACCGTATCGAGCCTGAAGGGCCAAAATGGGATGATGCTGAGGACCTCGCCTGAGGACCTGGTCACTGAGGCACACTTGTGACCAGGTGTGTTTTGAAATTATACATAATTATTTATTTATTTTATTTAGGTTAAAAGCTGGAGAACGACAGAGTTTAGGTAATGCTGTGCTTAGCAGTCTACGTTTACTATTGATAGGATAGGAGCAAGGAAGGCCCTGCACAAAGCATCACCTCACCGACACGTCACCTGTACTCTGTGCATAGCATCACGATCACCACACCTCTCCTTTAATTCTCGCTTTCTCTGTATCGTGAAAAAATATCGAGATGATTGGAGGATTTAACCAAATAAGGGTTAACTCGAGCTCATATCACTCAGGCATTTGTTTTGTTTCACTTCCCAACATTTACACCACATTTTATATTCTGAGGTTCATCGAAGAGGTTGTACATATCACATGCAAGACAAAGATATTGTAAGACATCAATGTACCTTAACTTGAAATACATGGACAAACATGGGATTTGAACCTGGGTTCCGTGTATTATAAACCAGGGCTTCCGATATTAATGCTCACAGGCCAATTTTTACCATCTGGGTAAATGAGGAACGGTTACCGATTGTTCATAGAGGTTCCTCTGTTGCACATAGAGGTGCAACATTTTTCGATTTTTTCAAGATGGCGCCTGTACCACGTGACCTAAGACGACATGTTTATCATTAAAATATTTGAAAGGAGGAGGCGCTCCGATGGTGAAAATTTCGTATCTATCAGACCAACAGTTGCTGAAAACAAAATAATAATGATCGGATACGTGTTGTACTTGCCGAATTATGACGACAATATTATGGTACTGATGACATCACATTAACATATCTTATTTCCTGAATGGAGCTTTTCATGAGAATTTCATGAGAATTTCAAATGAGAATGAGAACAAATGAGAATTTCATGCTGAATGGAGAAGGTGGATCAGACTCGGAAACGGTTGCTCGAGTGAGATGTGCATGGAAGAAGTTTCGGGAACTGAGTGGTGTGCTGATGAGGGGAGTGTCGTTGAATCTGAAGGGAAAGGTGTATGCTGCATGTGTGAGAAGTGTTATGGAACGAGTTTCAAAAGTATGCCACAAAAAATGCCACGGGAGCGGCAGAAAGGGCCATGTTAACCCAACATTTGTGGGTTATATAGAGTACATTAGATCTTCGCTTAGTTCTGTAAATAAACCTGACTTCACAGATGTCAGGATCCCTCCAAATTTCTTCATTTAGTGTTATAAAGAGCATTAGCAACTGTTGAAAAATCTAAGCATACATGTTTATGGTATTTTTACTTCCTGTCGAAGCCATTGCTCCCACGGAAACGCCATCACAACTATAAGCTATTTATACACGTTATCACTGCATGAAAAACCCCTTGTGGAAGTGGGACATTATTAGTATTAATATTGTTTTGTAATAACATTAACAATATGCGATTATCATTAATTTTGTCATTAAAAGCGTCTTTGGAAAAACGCCACGACATATCTTCTTGTTTGGCCAAACGCCACGATAAAGCTAATTTAACATTGATATACACCTCAACACGCAACACCATTGATGGCAATGGTGGGGAAAACCCGCTCGGGGGAGAAAGCCCCCTTGGGGAGGGGGACAAATGAATGCGCTACAACCTTCATTATGTAACGCTTGGTCATCCTGTCAAGTTTGGTTGAGATTGGATAGGTAATGACGGAATGCATCGTGGTCAAAAAATCATCAGACAGACAGACACGAAATGGCGTATTTTAGTATGATTGGAGTGTGGTTGCCACCAGGCATCGTGCATTCCACTTTGTGCCTTCTCCATGTAGGTAGCTATGATGACCCAGTTTCTGCGAGATTTATTGGGGATGAGATCGTGACGTCGCTAGTTTATGTGCGCGGTTTGGGCGTTTCACTCTGACCCACTGCAAATGAAGGTGACCTTGATCTGAACCTCTTGCCCACGTATTCCTTCATTTTATGCTGTCGCTTCGCAATAGACTTTGCCGTCACTTCTATCTTTGCATCTGCCGATGCAGGTGGTTTTAGGACACCAAGTGGCAGGCGCAAGTTACGACCTATCATTAGCTCCGCAGGAGTCTTACCGGTCAAAGAATGTGGTGTAGAGTGATATGAGCGCAACAAGGTATGGATAGTCTGATCAAATGTTTGTCTCTCAGCCAGACTTGCTTTGACGCTCTCTTTGATGACTGTTGAACCTCTCAACCTCACCGTTGCTCTGCGGATTATACCGTGCGGTTGGGCGATGTTCAATGCCATTGCCCTTGAAGTATTTTGTGAATTCTTCAGATGTAAATTGAGGTCTGTTGTCTGTCGTAATAGACTGGAGAAGCCCCCATCTTGTAAACATCTTGTCCAGGATGCTGATAATGGACGAAGTTGAAATCAAACTTGTCGCAGTGATCTCAGGCCATTTGCTGTGAAGATCATGGACTACGACCTAGTATTTCTGGTCGTGAGGTGCAACTCTAACTTCACCGAAGATGTCCACCTGTATCTGTTGCCACAGTTTCTCCTGGCATGATGTGGGCTGAAGAGGAGCAGGACGTGCATCCCCTGCTTTCTTGCTGGCGATGCATGCTTCGCAATTCTTCACGAACTGTTTGATGTGTGTCGACGTCCGGCCACCCTACAGAATCGCGACATTTGTTGCGTTTTGACGATTCCGGGATGACATCCCTCATGAGCAAGATGGATCACTTGCTGCTGTAGTTCTTTTGAGATCACCACACGGGTGCCACGGGCAAGACGACCTTCGTCAAAAAGGATAGCTCATTTTATATCCTGTAGTAAAGTTGTAGCTCCTCTGTGATTTGTTGAGGCCAGTCTGTTTGAAGAAAATTGTACACTTTTTTTTTAGTACACAAGATCGAGGCTCGTGTAAAAGCTAACATTAATCACAAAAAAATAAAACAAGGACACTGCAAGGACTCCCAGGAAAGAAGTCGCTACTTCAAAAGTGGATCTGGGATGAATTAACGGGGGCAGAAAAGATCAAGGTTTTGGATGGGGGAAGATATGAGATGGTGGTGAACAGCTGTTTTAAAGACCTGGAGGGAGGAGTGGGATTGAAGCAATTTGAGCTCGCCACGAGAGACTAAGTTTGCGGTTGCGTTTGCAATGACTGTATTTACAAAGGCGTCAACTTCACTGATCACATCATTCTTGGTGTTCGCTACTGGGGTTCTATGACTGAGCATGTCTGCCACTTGATTACGGGACCCAGCCAAGTATTCTGTCATTCTGCCTTGAAGCACGCGAGTCCACAAGTTACCCCGAGGGGAGCACGGCAGAAAAGATTTGCGTTCAATAATATGTCCAGTCTGTCACAATTCAGGTGAAACCAACATCCGGCACGAGGCAGAAGGTGATTTAATAAACTGTGGCGGACACAAAAGCCCACTGGCGTGGTGACATCATTCCACGCACCAAGTGGGCGGTGGCCACGCCCGAGGGGTAGGCGTGGCCTCATGATATACACCGGGCGACCAGCCCGGAACAGTTCAGTGTTACAGTGTGCTCTTACAATAAAGACGTTTATATGTTACCGCTTGTCCGCTTCCTCCTTGCTCACAAGCAGCGCGCGTAACGCCGCGCTTTACTGGTGACCCTCGACGTTGGATCTGCCATAGCGATCCTTCCGAACACGACGCCATTGCAATGGCCAACGACAAGGCAGTGGCGATTTAAACTGCCCGAATTTTGGGAGGCCCAGGCCGAAGTCTGGTTCGTTCAAGCCGAAGCCCAATTTCAGCTTCGGCGCCTCACCAACGACGACCTGCGCTACTGCCATGTCGTCGCCTCCCTCGGGCCCGGCATGGCCGCTCGAGTTGTGTCCGTCCTTCGCCACCCACCGGACGGCCACAAGTACGAGGCACTCAAGCGGCTACTCCTAGCCACGTTCGGCCTCACGGACGACGCACGGGCCGACCGCCTCCTGGATCTCCCCGAGCTCGGTGAGACGCGCCCGTCGGTCCGAATGGACCATATGCTGTCACTGTTGGGCGACGAAGCCCCCGGTTCGCTATTCCGGGCGCTTTTCCGGCGCCAACTTCCAGCGCATGTTCGCCTCGCGTTGGCCGGGACCGAGCTAACGAAACCCCGTGCATTGGCAGCCCAGGCGGACAGGTACTTCGCCGCTTCGGACATGCGGGCGAGCGTCGGCGTGGCCGTCACGGCCCTCGACGCTGATGTTCAGCAGCATGTTCCACAGCATCAGCTTCTACAGCGCGCTGATGTTCAGCAGCATGCTGATACGCACCTCGTGAACGCCGCCACGCCCCGCCCACCGCCGCGGCGAAAACCGCCACCGCGGGGAAACCCGCCAACTCCACCGGCCTGGCGGAGCCAGCCGCGCTCCTCCAGCTCCACCACCTGGTGCTGGTTCCACGCCAAGTTCGGCCACGAAGCTCGGCGGTGTCATCCGCCGTGCTCCTTCAACGGGTCAGGAAACGCCCGGGCCGGCGCTCAATAGTGGCGATGAGCGCCGGCCGTTCGAACAGCCTGCTGTTCATAACGGACACCTTCTCCGGGCGCCGTTACCTGTGCGACACGGGAGCGCAGGTGAGTGTCATTCCCGCCGGCACATCAGACAAGCACGCCGCGGGCGCGCTGCTTGCCGCGAACGGGACGCCCATCCGTACGTACGGAAAACGCTGCCTCTCTCTGCGGTTTGGAGGGCAGGTTTTCCGATGGACGTTCGTCACCGCCGACGTGCCCATGGCACTGCTTGGCGCGGACTTCCTGTGCGCTAATGGGCTCCTGGTCGACGTCAAGCGCAGACGGCTTGTCCAGGCCGAGACGTTCAGCTCGCTCGCTTGTGCGTTGCCCAGCTCAACGAGCGGCTTGCCAAGCGGCTTGCCGAACGATTCGGTTCCGGCCACGTTGGTCTGTACGCTTCCGGCAGCGGACGCATTCACCCGCCTCCTCGCCGGCTTCCCGGCCCTCACGTGGCCCACCTTCTCGGCGGGGGCCGTCAAGCACGGGGTGGCCCATCACATCCCCACCGTCGGGCCACCGGTCTACGCCCGGGCACGCCGCCTCGAGCCGACGAAGCTGGCGGTGGCAAAAGCGGCGTTCGCTACCCTGGAGCGACTCGGCATCGTTCGGCGCTCAGAGAGCGCTTGGGCGTCGCCGCTGCACATCGTGCCGAAGCCCGGCGGGGGATGGCGACCGTGCGGGGACTATCGCCGTCTCAATGACGCCACGACTCCCGACCGCTACCCCGTCCCCCACATTCAGGACTTTTCCGCCCGTTTGGCGGGCAGGTCCTTCTTCTCGAAGGTGGACCTCATACGCGGCTACCATCAGGTCCCCGTCAGGCCGGAGGACGTCCCGAAGACGGCGGTCATCACGCCATTCGGACTCTTCGAGTTCCTGCGCATGCCCTTCGGTCTGAAGAATGCGGCTCAGGCGTTCCAGCGACTGATGGACAGCGTCCTGCGCGACTTGGATTTTGTCTACGTCTACCTGGATGATATCCTCGTCGCCAGCGCGTCCCGCGAAGAGCACCTACGCCACCTCCGCACGCTCTTCGAACGCCTGGGCCAGCATGGCCTGATTGTGAACCCCGCAAAGTGCCGGTTCGGCGCCGCCACAATCGATTTTCTGGGGCACCGTGTCACCAGGCACGGAGCCGTCCCCCTGCCGGCCAAGGTGGAGGCGGTGAAGGGGTTTTCCGCGCCCCCGCACGATCAGAGGGCTGCAGGAGTTCCTGGGCATGGTGAACTTTTACCATCGGTTCCTGCCCCGTATCGCCCAGCTCCTGCGCCCCCTGCACGAAGCTCTCCGAGGTAAGCCGGGCAAAGGCGACGTTACCTGGACCGAGCAGATGGACACGGCGTTCACGGGCGCGAAGCTCGCCTTGGCTAACGCCACCATGCTCGCGCACCCGGCGCCCGATGCACCGATCGCCCTCACCACCGATGCCTCGGACTACGCGGTGGGCGCGGTGCACGAGCAATGGGTGCGTGGAGCTTGGCAACCGCTGGCGTTCTTTAGCCGGCAGCTTCGCCCGCCCGAGCGCCGTTACAGTACCTTCGACCGCGAGTTGCTCGGACTTCACTTGGCGGTCAGGCACTTCCGCCATCTGCTCGAGGGCCGTGCGTTCACTGCCTTTGTCGACCACAAGCCGCTGATCTTTGCGATGGGCAAAGTCACCGAGCCGTGGTCGGCCCGGCAGCAGCGTCACCTCTCGGCCGTGTCCGAGTACACGACGGACATCCATCACGTCGCGGGGAAGGACAACCCGGTGGCGGATTGCCTTTCCCGGGCCGTCGCCCACGCAGTCCACCTCGGCATCGACTATGCCCGGATGGCAGCTGACCAGGCCGCTGGCCCCGACGTCCAGGCCTTGCGGACCGCCGTCACGGGCCTCCGCGTCACCGAGGTGCCGTTCGACGGCGTGGGCGCGGCCCTCTTGTGCGACGTCTCCCTCGGGCGTCCTCGCCCCATCGTGCCCGCGGGCTGGCAGCGCCAGGTGTTTGACGCCATCCACGGCCTGTCCCACCCGGGCGCGAGGGCCTCGCAAAGGCTGATCGCCGACAAGTTCGTCTGGCATGGCCTCCGGAAGGCCGTCCGCGGCTGGGCCAGGACGTGCCTCTCGTGCCAGCGCGCCAAGGTGCACCGGCACACCCAGGCCCCGTTGGCCCCGTTCACGGTGCCGGAACGCCGGTTTGACCACGTCCACGTGGACCTGGTGGGACCTCTGCCCCCCTCGCGGGGTTTCACCTACGTCCTCACCATGGTGGACCGCACCACCCGGTGGCCGGAGGCCGTGCCCTTGGCGTCGACAATGGCGGCCGATGTCGCGCAGGCTTTCATCGCCACCTGGGTCGCCCGGTTCGGCGCCCCCTCAGACATCTCATCCGACCGCGGCCCCCAGTTCACCTCGGAGCTCTGGGGGGCGGTTGCGCAGGGGCTCGGGGTCCGGCTGCACCGAACCATGGCCTACCACCCCCCGGCTAACGGCCTGTGTGAGCGATTTCACCGCTCATTGAAGGCCGCGCTCCGGGCCACCCTCCGCGACGGCGACTGGGTCGACAGGCTCCCCTGGGTCCTGCTGGGCCTCCGGACGGTGCCCAAGGAGGACCTGCGCGCATCCGCGGCGGAGTTGGTCTTTGGGCAGCCGCTGCGGGTGCCGGGCGAGTTCCTCCCGGACTCCACGGCACCATGGTCCGCGGCGCAGCAGCGCTCCGCTCTGCAAGAGACCGCCCAGAGGTTCGCCCCGGTGCCAACGGCATGCCACGGGCACCCACCGACGCACGTCGCCCCGGAGCTTCGCACGGCGGAGTACGTCTTCGTCCACCACGATGCCCATCGGACACCACTGCGGCCCCCGTACGACGGGCCTTTCCGCGTGCTGGAGACCGGGGCGAAGCACTTCACCCTGGACATCGGCGGTACTCCTGACCGCGTTTCGGTAGACCGCCTCAAGCCGGCCCACCTCGATGTGGACCATCCACCGCCAGTGGCCCGACCCCCACGTCGGGGCCGCCCTCCTGCGGGCGGACCCCCGGCACCGCCCAGCCCCGCCGCCACGCCGCCCCCCGGTCCTGCACCCATCCCAGGGGCAGCCAGGGGCATCCCACCTGGCATCCCTGCACCCCGGACGCCGCCGATCGCCAGGGGGCGCTTCGGCCGGGTCATTCGTCTGCCCGCAAACTGGCCCTCCAGGTGCGCGGGAATTCTGGGGGGGCGCGTGTGGCGGACACAAAAGCCCACTGGCGTGGTGACATCATTCCACGCACCAAGTGGGCGGTGGCCACGCCCTAGGGGTAGGCGTGGCCTCATGATATACACCGGGCGACCAGCCCGGAACAGTTCAGTGTTACAGTGTGCTCTTACAATAAAGACGTTTATATGTTACCGCTTGTCCGCTTCCTCCTTGCTCACAAGCAGCGCGCGTAACGCCGCGCTTTAAAACAACTAGGGCATTGCCCGTACGTGGGTGCCCGTTCCTTGCCAAAAAAAAAAAAAAACGCTACCCGTACGCTCTACCCCGCCCGTACGCCCGTAAACAAAAAATAACAACGCTCTTCGCTTCCGCCCTTCGCTCTGACTGAATTGGGAGAAATAATGCGCATAAGAAATCGAATTACGTACCGTAATGGCGGTCAGCTCGTAACGCGCACACTGTCCGGAAGTTCGCATATCGCATATCTATCTATCTATCTATTAATGCCCATTTATTCAATTATCGCCAACGTATTTTGGCTTTTTGCAATTTAATCGCAAGGAAAAGTAGAAAGAGAAGAGGGAAAAAAAGAAAAGCCTTGCCTTGCTGCAAACAGCTGCTGCAAACAACAACAACATGGAAGGCTGCACTGTCCGGAAGTTGGCATATCGCAGTTACGATTATTTTAGTGTTAATGGCCAATTATTCAATTAGCGCCAACGTATTTTGGCTGTTTGCAATTTAATCGCAAGGAAAAGTAGAAAGAGAAGAGGGGGAAAAAGAAAAGCCTTGCAGTAACGCATTAACGCTTGCATTGCATTAACGGTTCGGCACACGTGATAGCTCGCTGCTCTCTGATTGGTTGAAGCGTTTTTTGGACATAGCTCGGTAGGTACTTGTCCGATTAATTTCAAACCTTGAAAAGGCACATCCTCGGGTCCCCAGCAATATACCTGGCAAGTTTCAAGTATATCGGACCCGTGGTTGTCGAGAAACAGCGGTCACAGACACACAGACACACAGACAGACACACAGAGATTGCTGGAATTATAGATAGATACTTATTAATCCCGACTGTCTACCTTTAAAATACTTAAACTAATTAATATTGATGAAAAGAAACCTTTAATGATTAAAACCCCCCAGATTATAAAACACACATGTCACAGATTTGTTTGCAGTCGAGCATCGATTCAAACTTTCATGTTTAGCAACTTATTTCCAGTAACCGGTTCGTAATATGTTCGACTTCAGCGGGTTACCGATGGTTGGGGTCGGCACGCCACACATTCAAATGATCTTGTCTGGCTGGGGTTGTACACACTACCCATCTCCTCTCCTGAATCCGATGCAATATCTCGTGATGTTTTATGTTTCACACATCATCCAAGAGGCCTGGTGTCTAAAGTCTGCATTCTGTTGTCTCAATGAATGGCAGAGCCTTGTTCCGGTTCCACTTTCTCCATAACAAATCTCTGTTTTTTTTTTTGTTTTTTTTTGTATACAAGATCGAGGCTCGTGAAAGAGCTAACACTAATCACACAAAAAGACAAACCGACACACAAAACACAAAAAACAAAGGGAGCGGCAGACAAGATGGGGAGAGAGGGGGAAGGACACAAAAGAGAGGGGGAAGAGGGGGAAGGACACAAACACAACACCCGAGAGCAGGGACATCGGGAGGACTTGGGGGGAGGTGGGAGAGGATTAAAACATATGAACACTGCAAGGACTCTGGGGTGAATTACCGGGGGTAGAAAAGATCAAGGTTTTCGATGGGGGAAGATAAGAGATGGTGGTGGACAGCTGTTTTAAAGACCTGGAGGGAGGAGTGGGACTGAAGGGAGTGGGGGAGTTTGTTCCAGAGGCGGGAGAAAAGGGGAATGAAAGAGTGAAGGTGAGCAGAGAGCCTAGACTTTGGCAGTTTAACCATAAGAGGGTTGCAGGCAGATCTTGTGCGACCTGAAGGAATATTGGGGGGACAGAGCACAGAGAGAGCTGGGGGAGCAAGGCCGGAGAGGAGTCGGTAGAAGACAGAAAGACCACCAACCTGCCTGCGGTGAGTGAGTGAAAGGCCCTCGGCGTTGACTACATCGCAGGAGATTCCAATGATTCTGAAAGCTTTGGCCTCAACAGCGTGAAGCCGAGCAAGGTGTGAGGCAGGAGCACCAGCCCAGAGGGGGGAACAGTATTCCATTGAGCTGCGGATGAAAGCCTTGTATGTGGTGAGGAGCACAGGTGTGCCAATGAAGGACTTCGCACGACGGAGGATGCCCAGTCGGCGACTGGCTTTGGAGGCCAGCTTGGAAATGTGGTTTTCCCAAGAAAGATCATGGCAGATAGTGAGACCCAAAAGCTTGAGCGACAGAACTTCTTGGAGAGGATTGTTGAGAAAGTAGATGGGAGGGTTGTCCAGTCGGTCCTTTCGGAGAGACATTGTAAGAGTGTGAGATGTGTCAGGATTGAAAGACATGTTCCACTTGTTTGACCAGTCTGTGATTTTGTCCAGGTCTGCAGAGAGTGAGGAGGCTGCAGACTGCCGATCTGAGGGATGAGGAATGGAGCGACAGAGAGTAGAGTCGTCAGCAAAGAGATAGAGAGGATTTTCAAGAGAGTCAGAGAGATCATTGATGAAGACCAGAAAAAGCACAGGGCCCAGAACACTACCTTGGGGAACTCCAGCCTGAACAGGAAGAGGAGATGAGAGAAACCCATTCAGGGCCACACGTTGACTACGACCAGAGAGGAAGTCCGCCAGCCATGCGTGGAGATTTCCATGGATACCAAAGGAGGAGAGTTTGGAGAGCAGAGCAGGGTGCCAGACCGTATCGAAGGCACGTGAAATGTCAAGGGAGACAGCTCTAATTTCCTGTTTGGCGTTGAGGACCTCCATCCATTGTTGAGAAAGCAGAAGCAGCATGTCCAGAGTAGAGTGACCAGGTCTGAAACCAAATTGATGATCAGAGATCAAGCCATTGGAGAAGAGGAAAGATTTAATATCTGAAGCAATGATGGATTCCATGACTTTGCTGATAATTGGGAGAAGGCTGATTGGTCTGTAGTTGCTGGGATCTGTTTTTGCACCTTTTTTGTGCAAAGCGGTGATGTTGGCTGATTTCCAAGCAGATGGCAGATGACCTTGAGCAAAAGAGAGGGTGAAGAGAACAGAAAGAGGGAGTGAAAGAGCAGAAGAACATGATTTTAGGACCCGTGGGCTGATGCCGTCAGGACCAGTTGCAGAATCAGAGTCGAGGGTTGACAGAAACTTTTCCACCTTGTCAGGAGGAAAGGACACAGAGTCCAGGAGCAGCTGGGTACGACTGGGTACGGTGGGTACAGAGAGGGATGGGTTTGGGACACAAGATTTAGAGGCAAACACAGAGTTGAGGCATTCAGCTTTTTCACGTGCGGAGTCAGCCGTTAAGCCGTTTGAGGTGAGGGAGGGGATGGAGGGGGAACAAACACCAGAAACAGATTTGACCAGACGCCACCAGGATTTGGAAGAGGGAGACAGATAAGAGAGTTCGGCCTTGAGAATGGTGAGATATTGTTTCCTGGCTCTCCTGAGGGTGGACACACACTTGTTTCGGGCTTTGTGAAAGGAAATGAGATTTCCTTCCGTTGGATTTGCTTTCCAGGAGACGAAAGCAAGTTGTTTCAGGGCAACAGCCTCACCACAAGATTCCGTGTACCATGGACGGGAGGAAGGGTATGACAACTGAAGACGAGATGGTATAAATCTGTGCATGAGAGAGAGCAATTTACTTTGAAAGAATTCCCAGGATGAGTTGATGTCAGAGGCGGTAGAGATGGGAGACCAGTCCAGATGATTGATGGCTGCTTGAAGACCGTGCCAGTTGGCCTGAGTGAAATGCCAGACTCGTCGACGCTGAGGAGGCTCTCTGAGAATGGTCAGAGAGATGTCCACTTTGACAAGCACATGATCAGATGAGCCGATTGGAGCAGAAGAAGAGCAGCAGACATTTTCAGGGAAGTTTGTCATAACCAAATCCAGAAGAGAAGATGCTCCGTTGACTGAGATCCAGGTCGGGAAATTGACAGATTGTGTCAGTCCCAGTGAGTCGCAGAAGTCCTTTGCTGAAGAGCCATGGCTGGTGAGAGAGGTACCCACACCCAGCCAACTGGCATGGTGACAATTGAAATCACCACATATGAGGAAGAGAGAGTTGGGATGGGTAGATAGAAGTTGGTCCATATTATCAGACAGTGAGATGTAGATGGAGTCGTCGCTGATTGGTGGACGGTACAACACACATATGAACAAAAGGTGGGAGCGAAGGGGAAGCCGTAGCCAAAGGTATTCCTGGGGGTGAGGTGGAGAGAGGGCAGTGGAGGGCGAGTGAGGAAGAGAGTTTTTTATAAAGATAGCAACCCCACCTCCAGGACGAGGCTCAGGTCTATCATACCGGAGGAGGGAGTAACCTGGGAGAGATACCAAGGCATCAGAGACATCATGAAGGAGGAAAGTTTCTGTTAAGCAGATCACATCTGGTTTGTCAGAAGCAACCTGTATGGAGAGGTCAGTCAAGTGCTTGATGGACTGTCTTGATGGACTCGATGGTCGTGGTGTCAGTGCTTGATGGACTGTCCCAGTCCATCTGACCTAAGCGGGCCTCAGCCCCCACTTTTTTCCTAATTCCAGCATATAGTTTCAGCATAGAGGCTGTGGCCTTGAGATCCTCCATAAGAGCTCAGCTTCACCAGACCGCCCTTGACATGCTGGACTCTACTGAACAATTAACATTCATTTTTAAAGCCACCTTTCACCACAGTACAATTGCCCAATCTTGTGCCTGCTTCACTGGTATATTATGTCATAACAAAAGTCATACTGGTCGAGACGGTCTGACCACCTGTACATTTTAAGACGTGGATGTCCAGATCCTGATGTAGTGAGCAGTGTTGTCAGTGCTTGATGGTCTGTGCGGAGGGTGAACTTTCTCCCATACAGATGGACGTGCCAGTGTTCGCATGCATAAACACATGCTGCGGAGTACATGCGTTCTGTCTCCGAAAGTGTGCGAGCCGTTCACCGCCTGTGATCCATTGCAAAAGTACTGCTCTCACTGCTGTACCTGATGCGGCTGTCGTGATGGTAGTCTTTGCATTCGGATCAAAATATGCAAGGCCTGAAGATGTGGCCTTCTTCTTCAGCATGACAAATGCATACTGCTGGGTACGAGTCCATTCCCAGGGCACATCCTTGCGCAGTAGCTTAAGAAGAGGTTCAGCGATCTCCGCATAGTTGGGTACAAACTTGAGATAAAAGTTTGTCGTCCCAAGGAATGATGCAAGCTGTATTGCATTTGACAGAGTCGGAAGAGTCCTAACAGCTTCAATGTTGTCCTGCGTCTGGTACAGTCCGTTGGCTATCACATGATATCCTAAGAAGTCAATCTCTGATGCTGCAACGGTACACCTTTCCTCATTCAGTGTCAAGTTATACTTCACGAGTTGTGGCAACACTTCATCAAGCCGATGGTCGTGTTCTGCTTTGTCTTTCCCGTAGACGACTGACGTCAGAGGAGGTTGAAGTTCCCCTCAATACCAGACAAACCGAAGAGACCATCTTCTGAAATGCACTTGGTGCAGAACTGAGGCCTTCTTGCATTCTACAATATTGGAACATGCCTTCATGAGTCACGAATGCAGTCAAATGTCTGCTTTGCTAGAGATACCTCTGCAGGTAGGTACCTTCTTCTGAAGTCTAGCTTTGTGAACACAATTGAACCATGGAATGAAGCAGATAGTACATTGATGGATGGAAGCGGGTATTTATCAAACAGCAAAAGGTAGCGTCTCAAACCTTGAGATACTGGTGGAACTGCAAGGTCCGCTCGAGGAGCATGACGGTAACTATTCCACTCCCCAAACCCAATAAACAGGGAAGTATGCAGGTGTTTGTACGCATTGTCTTTGTCTGCAACCATGTGGATGTGTGTGCCAGTTTTGTCTAAAAGTTTGAACCCAAGCTTATCGAAGAGATTAACACCCATGAGGCTCTTGCCTTTTGCAACACAAAAAGTGAAATTGTTGAGCCTGATACCCTTGTCGCTCACAGGAACAGTTATCATTCCCAAAACCTGGATTATGGAGTCATCATAGGCTTGAAGTGCAGATTGTGCTGAGTTGAGTGGATAAAACGAAAAGTACTTGTGGTAGAGCTTGTCACTCACAGTAGAGGCTTTTGCCTCTACATCAATGACTAGTAATACCGAAATCCCCACAATCTCAATTCACAATCATTGAAGTTGCCCCCCACCACCCCCCCCGCTGAGGATGGAAAGGCATTTTGGCTGTGATGGTGTACACCGTGTGTTGTATTTCATTGTCTGAAGCACTTGGTTGATCGACCTTCTTCAATGACCTGCATACTTGTGCAAAATGGTTTACTTTAAAGCAAGCACGACATTGTTTTCCACGTGCAGGACATAGTGCTTTGACGCCATGTTGTCGACCACAACCTTGCCATGGCTTTGTTCAAGGTACGTGGGCAGGGCATGGATGGAGCTGCGGTTGGTTCGAAGCCCTTGTGTCTGAGCTGTCTGTGACGGGGTGCCTGGTGCATTCCTGGTGCTGGGGTTGCTGGAGATGTTTGAACCAGTGTGTGTGTGTGTGTGTGTGTGTGTGTGTGTGTGTGTGTGTGTGTGTGTGTGTGTGTGTGTGTGTGTGTGTGTGTGTGAGTGTGTGTGTATGTGTGTGTGTGTGTGTGTGTGTGTGTGTGAGTGTGTGTGTGTGTGTGTGTCAGCTCTGTTTCAAGCTTCAGCCAATGCATGAAAAAAACGGATCCCTTTCGCCACAGACCACCAGTTTATTTCCAATCAGCAACGTCATGGAATCCATCATCGCAGTTGATATCAAACCTTTCTTTTTCTGTGTGTGAACACACACACACACACACACACACACACACACACACACACACACACACACACACACACATTGACGAGCCAAACACAACACAGCCGATGAGGGATGTTCCGGTCGAGGTTGTTCCGCTTGGTGTCACCCTTTTAGAACCCATCATAACGCTAACCCCAAGTGATGTAGGTGTTCATGATGGTTCGTATTGCTTTATCCGTGAAGGTATTCTGCGTATTGACCCCAAATGCGGAGTCATTATCTTCATACCTGCAAAAGAGTGGAGACATGGGAGTCGGGCAATGGGTTAATATCACAAATACCAAGGGAGGATGTTCCTCTTCCCTCCCCTCCTCCCCCTCGGCCTCGTGTTCATGTATTTCAATCAGTACTGAATTTAGTGGAATTAAGGTTATTTTCTGAGGACACCGAGAATTAACACGAAACAAATCTACTTGTCTTGGGAAAACAGGCTTCACATTCGACTCCTTCAAGCATTGGTTTGGGGTGGTGTGGGCTGGCATTGGTTTGGGGTGGTGTGGGCAGGCATTGGTTTGGGGTGGTGTGGGCTGGCATTGGTTTGAGGTGGTGTGGGCAGGCATTGGTTAGAGGTGGTGTGAGCAGGCATTGGTTTGAGGTGGTGTGAGCAGGCATTGGTCAGAGGTAATATGATGAGAGTGGTTTTGAATGGGCGAGGGAAGGCAGCAGTACAGCAAGACAGGACAGGAAGTGTTTTGGAAAGGCTGTGGGAAAGCTGGTGTTTGCCAGCAGACAACAGTGGGGGGGGGGGGGGGGGGGGGGGAGTGGACGTCAAAGGTGCCACGTTGTCCTTCGTGAAGAGTAGGTGAGCTGTCGCCTGCCCTGATTAAATTATGAGTTCCTGCCATAATTTGCAAAGGGCACTGCATCAGTAGCACAGCCATGCTCCCAGCAATGATGCAACAAGCAACCAGAGGCTGCATAAGAAATGAAAGGAAGTGTGTTTCAGGGAGCAATAGTGATGTTGAAGGGTTAAACAGAGGCTGCAGGAGTTCCACAAGAAAGATTAAATAGTTTGTTCCAGCCCCCCCTTTCCAAGCACTTCAAAAATATTTCACCAACAGATATTCCTGGTTCAACTCACCAATATGATTCCCCACAAAAAATACGTATTTTGGAGCCCTGCATGACCGATGACAGAATCAAACGACTTCTTGAAGAAAATAGCAAAACTACACCCACAAGTGACGAAGGAACGTCACACACAGATTCGGCAAATTCAACCACAACATGTGAGTGAGACCAAGGGGGATCACACTGAGGTCATGTGAGACCGAGAGTGGCGTCTCCTTTGATGTTCCTGGAAGCTGCCGTTGATCTGATGTCAGGTGTAAATGTTTAAAAAGTCCAAATGGGGGGAAAAAAAAAAATCAACTTTGGGTGGCCTCAGGGAATTTGGGATCAGCTTTGTATACCTGGAATCACTATCTCATGGATCAGTACTTACACAAATAGAAGGCGGATGCAGATGTCCTCGCGACGTGAAAGCCAGATGTCGTGATGTTTCTGCAGGAAAGGTGTCTTGATCACTGATGGAGAGGGAATGCTTCAACGAATAATTCCCATAAAGGTTTAGGTCCACATAGCAACATGGATAACAAGATCGGCATTCAGTAGGTGGCATACCTCCGGCTGGTTGGCCATATCACTCAATGGTGCAGAATCATCAAAAAATTAAATAATTATCATATCCGAATCCACATTCAGATCTTCACCAAAATCGAATCTATTTGTTCTTGTCAAACACACAACGTGTCCACCAAGTTTCGTCCAAATCCGTCCACAACGTTTTGAGATATCCTGCTCTGTATAGTTTTTGGCCCGATCTCCCAATGGTGAAGAATCACTTTAAAAATTATAGTAGCCGGATCCGAATCCGGATCTTCACCAAAATCTAATCCTTTCGTCCTTGTCCCATACGCGACATCTCTGCCAAATTTCGTCCGAATCCGTCCACAACCTTTTCAGATATTTTGTTCACAAACAAACAAATGGACAACTAGAACGGGCACTCGGTAGAGCGCATACCTTCGCCGCAGCTACTGTTCTGTACTTGGCATGGGAGTGTAGGGAACAGAACAACAAAAATACGATTTTGACCTTTTCGTGACCTTGACCTTGACCTTTGACCCGATTGCTCCCAAAATCTAATCAAATGTGTCCCGTATAATAACCAATCATCCCACCAAATTTCATGCAATTCGGTTGAATACTTTTTGAGTTATGCGAATAACATACACACACACACACAGACATACAAATAAATACACAGCGATCAAAACATAACCTTCCGCTTTTGCGAAGGTAAACAGTCAAATCGACAGGGGTGAAAACATAACCTGCATCCACCTTTGGTCGCGGAGGTAATAAGGAATTCAAATGAGAAGAAAAGTAGCTCACCTTCACATAAAGCAATGCATTTCAGGGTGCGGGTGGACATAAACAATTCCTCGCTTTGATGCTGGAGTGAAGGGGAAACATTGCGGAACGTTAGTCGCAGCGATACCGGCTTACTTTGGGATGAAATGAGAACTTTCCATTCGAAAATTCCTCAACATTACCTGGAAGGGTCTGGGTTTAACGTTCCGGAACCGCATACAATCGATGTCTGCACAAAGAAGAAACACAACATTTGAATACAAGAAGCACAACCGATGTGGCTTTGGAACGGAAACGGGAAGTGAGAATATTGATGAATATCAACAGATTTCTGCCGGAAAGATGAAGAAATAAAACTTCATTTCTGCAGATAAATTCTGCAAATTTCTGCAGATGATGTTTCTTCATTTATTGATGAGTTCTCAACTGGCAAGGATCATTGAGAAGATAAATGTTTGTGATGTGTGAGCATGAGCGGATATTTGTCATGTCTTCATTTAATTTTAACACAATGCCTCACCGGAGTAACTGCAGGCCGTATTATAAAGTGGGGACAAATATATACCCGCTCCAAACATTGCTCCATTTCTCTAAAGAAGAAAGAGAGACAACATCAACAACAACAATGAACACAATAGGTTAAGCTTGGCACGTGTAAAGTTATACTACCCGTCCAGAACCTTTCAATACAGTCGCATCACGTCCCCGCAATGCAAGAAACTCACATTATCGGTGGGTTCGATGCCACCTGCGAACTTGTTCATGGCCACAACCTCGTAGCGGCTGTCCACCACCCGAAGCATGACATTGCTACCAACATCAAGCAGAGACAACTATCGGGGACGCCTGTTCGTGGTGGTTGTACCCCCCAATGCAAGCCAGGGCCAAATCTTCCCCATTCTTCCCTGCTGCCTGGATTCGTTATGGCAGCGTGGTCACGGTCGGAGTGCCGATCGGTCCCCATGGACCAGCCCTTTCCCTCTTGTCTCTGTGTACTCTATGTCTCTGTCTCTGTCTCTCTCTATATATGTACATAAAACCGCCACCATGAACCCCATGGAGAACAAGAGCAATGTGAAGCTATTGTAGACCTGTGAATATAAACAATCACCTTTCTACTTTCCTGAAAAATACACTGCACCCCATTTTGTAAACCTCTCCACCATGTGCGAGTATGTTCATCAAACCTTCAACTGCAACACTATATGGTGTCATTCGTGTCTGCCTGTCTAAACAAAATCACGAGATATTCACCAATTAGAACATGGAATTCAACGCATTAAAGTCCAACACACTCACTACGTCATTCCATGAGGATTGAATGGCGAATCATAGGCGACCCTCTGGCTATGGTTGCCCTCTATCTCTCGGTGAGGCACAGTATATGGAGCTCCATAGCTTGGTGATCAGCCATAACCTGTCTTGGTCTGAAGGATGCTTGGTATTCTCCACCAAGTCCTCTTTGAACCATTTTATCTCATAAGTATGCAAAAAATACAATGGAAATCCAAACAGAATATTTCTCCCCAATTCAGCCTGGAGAAGCTGACTCTCCCTTTATTAACGTTGAGACTCCACGTTGTACTGAAAGATGTCATCTTTCAGCAAAGAGTAGAGCCTCAATGTCTGCTTCTCACTCGGTGGAGGCACCTTGGAGGCCTCGCTTGCGCGCCTTGTCGGCACCTCGCTGTCCTTTCTCCTCTCTGTTCCATTGTTTTCCAGTTTATGAAACTTCTTGGAATTGGTCTTTATTACTGGGGAAAACCCTGTGGATTATTTTCACCAATCTCAAGCAGCACCTCTTTAACATGGGCGTCAAAGCTTCCAGAACGGCCATTGTAGTTGTGTCCACAAACAAACACGCGAATCGGCTTTTCACAAGAATATTGCAAACGACTCGCGTCATGACGTAATTACCTGCTGTGGGGTGTCAGACTTGACCAACAGACCTTGGTGAATAATGGAATGCCAGTTCCCAATAGGTGATCCACTGGAGGGCAGAAACAGTTTACATCAGAAATAAAACACAGCAGTCACCAAGCAAATAATCTGTACATATCACTGCAGGTACTGCATTTTGATGAATTAGAGAAAACAAGTACAGGTATTTAACGTCGAAAAAAATTGTAAATCCGATTAATAACATTCAAATTTGATTAACAGCAACGGAACAACAAATGTAACTGGTAGTATGAGTGGTGTTCGGGAAGTTTCTTGCCTGACCTATTTAATGACATCTTGTGACCCAACAGATACTTATGATTTGATGTTTTACTTTTAAACAGGCTTTTTATGTTTGCAGGTATACAAACTTGACAATGCAAGTTAGTCATTGGTGTTTTGAAAAATGGAGAAGACTGGAAACAGTGAACAATTACCTCCTGATCATCGGGTTGACCCTGAAGGAAATGCACGAGGATGTTGTAGCAACACTTAAGAATAATTTCCCTTCATGTGACATTGTAAAACACTGGGCAGCTGAACATACTATTATGTTTGTAGGGGGTAGGCAGTGATCACCTTAGACCAGGTAGATTTGCATAGATTAGTGTGCTCCGATTGTCTTGAAGAAGAAGAAGAACCACCATGTAATAAGTAGGGATCCGAAAGGTCGTGTGTTCGGATTAAGTGTGACGTGTGGCCATGTGAAGGGTGGCTCTTGTGCTAACCAGAGCTCTTTATACACAGAGTTTGGCCAACTCGGTTTCAGTTTTTAGCGATCACGGGACAACAGGCGCCATGTTAAAGCCCTAACGTGACTAAACAATGAATGAAACTCGGGAACATAAAAATTAACCCGTCTCTAATAGCAGAAAGTTGCATGCACGCATAGACTTAATATGTAACTCTATGCATGCACGCTTGAACGCACGCGCGCGTGCACTTAACGTAGGGCTCCAACATGGCACCTATTACCGAGTTGGCCAAACTCTGCGTACAAAGGGCTCTGGACTCTGGTGCTAACTAGCTCAGGGATTATGGGTAAATTATCCCTTGTATGTCGATACCTCTGTAATTTTATTCCTTTGTTCCGTTTGACAATGCACCATGGATACGTAGAGCTCGAACCGCGCATTTAATGGCACTAATTAAAAAGCGTACATGAGCCAGGACATTTAGCGCTGCCGCTGACAACCCCAACTTGGATGGCACACATAGGTCGGGCAGGCCGAGGCCATGCCCCGAGGAGCCGTGAGTGGTCAAGGTTTTGATTGACGCGAAGGACTGGTAGGGAGGCTTGCTTCGATCTCTCCACAGCATCGAAGTCCTTTTCAAGGGTATGGTGCTGACCGGGCCGCCGTGGTGTTCGCATTACAGCCCAACCGAATATCGTCACTTCGTGGCTGCTTTCCGCCGCCGAAATCCAGCGCGGCTTGGGCGATTCTGCCCCTGTTTGGAGAACACCCAGCGAGGCCTTCATTGGGGCCGAGTGAGCAAGGTTTCCGCTGCTGAAATCCAGCGCGGCTTGGGCGATTTTGCACCTGTTTGGAGAACACACAGCGAGGCCTTCATCGGGGCCAAGCGAGCAAGGCCGTGTCGGGACCTGGTTTGCACCATTGACCGAGTGGTTCGCACCAACCGGAGCTGTTTTCGGATGACGTGCTGATGTCCTTGGACTTCGCGCCAGGCTCTGGGCAGACCGGGCCGACGTGCATCGAAGTCCTTTCCAAGGGTGTGGTGCTGACCGGGCCGCCGTGGTGCTGACCGGTCCACCGTGGTGTGGTGCTGACCGGGCCGCCATGGTGTGGTGCTGACCGGGCTGACGTGGTGTGGTGCTGACCGGGCCGACGTGAGGTTCTGACCGGGCGACGTGGTGTGGTGCTGACCGGGCCGCCGTGGTGTGATGCTCACCGGGCCGCCGTGGTGTGGTGTTGACTGGGCTGACGTGGTGTGGTGCTGACCGGACCGCCGTGGCGTGGTGCTGACGGGGCCGCCACAGCCGAGATGCCCCCCCCCCCCCACCCCCCACCCCCCAGAATTTCCATGTTTTAAACGTTTCCCAGTGTCTACCCTGGATTAGAATAGGTACATTGTATCCCTGCATGTCGTAAGAGACGACTAAGAGGGTTGGCGTCAGGAAGGGCATCCGGCCATAAAAACATTGCCTCAAAAAGAGAACCATGACAATTACAACTACATATGGGCAGGGTACAGCCCGAAGTGGAGATCGGTTTCTGAGGTTTGGGATATGGAATGTAGGGACAATGACAGGGAGATCAGGAGAAGTGTTGGAAGTATTGGTCAGAAGAAAAGTGGACATATGTTGTGTGCAAGAGACGAGATGGAAGGGAAGTGGTGTGAGAATGGTGAAGGGTAGGCAGGGACAGAAATACAAGTTTGTGTGACAAGGGTGCTTGGAGGGCATGAATGGTGTTGGTGTCCTGTTTTCTGAGGAGTTTGTAGACAGTGTGGTGAGTGTGACTAGAGTGAGTGATAGGTTGATGATGGTGAAAATGATGATTGGAAAGCTCTTGGTGAACGTCATCTCGGGATATGCTCCGCAGGTTGGTCGGAGCGATGAAGAGAAGGACAAGTTCTGGTGTGCAATAGAGAAGCTGATGGAAAATGTGAAAGATGAGGAAGTTGTTGTGGTAGGAGGAGACCTAAATGGACATGTGGGAAGGAGTATGGATGGTTTTGAGGGAGTTCATGGGGGTTACGGATATGGTGTGAGAAATGGAGAAGGTGAAAGGATTTTGGAGTTTGCTGATGGAGCTGATTTGTTGATTTGTAATACTCAGTTCCAGAAAGAGGATAATAAGCTGCTTGTTACATACACGTCAGGTGGGTCGACGACAACCGTTGACTACCTGATGGTGTATAGGCGAGATAGGGGGCACCTCCGGGACACAAAGGTGATCCCGGGGGAGGAGGCTGTTTCACAGCACCACTTGGTTGTCTGCGACATAAGGGTGAAAGGTGCGAGGAGAGCTCGGCGGATGAAGTACCAACCGAGAATGAAGGTGTGGAGGTTGAAAGAGGTGACAGTAAGGGAGGCATTAAAAGAGAGGCTGAGTAGGGCAGAGGATGATGTGGTTGAGCTTGAAAGTGGTTGGATGTCAATGAAAGCTAGTCTGTTGGGAGCCGTTGGTGAGGTATGTGGATGGACAAAAGGACCACCGAGGCACTCGGAAACATGGTGGTGGGATGATGAAGTTGGAAAGAGGATTGACGAGAAGAAGAAGAAGAAGTTCAAGGAGTGGCAGAAGGCGAAGGGTACGGGAGCAGAAACAGCAGAGCATGAAAGTTATAAGGTAGCCAAGAAGGCTGCAAAGAAAGAGGTAGCAAAGGCGCAGGAGGCATGTAGGAAAATGTTCGGAGAACGCTTGGATTTGGAAGAGGGTCAGAGAGCAGTATTCAGGATTGCAAAGCAGATAGCGAAAGAGAGGTGTGATGTGATGGGGGTGAGTTGCTTGAAGGATGAAGTGGGACAAATCGTTGTAGACCCAGATGGAATTAAAGGAAGATGGAAAAGATATATGGAAATGCTGTTGAATACAGAGAATGAATTGGATGGCAACATAGAGAGTACCCCAGTTTTCGGACCGGCAGAGAAGATAACTGAGAAGGAAGTTGAGGAAGCGATAAAAGCAATGAAGAGTCGAAAAGCGGGAGGGCCGACGGGAGTTGTGGGAGATATGTTGAAGCAGCAGGAAGTTGGGGTGTGAAGAGAATGACAGAGATCTGTAATCTGGCGGTGAAAGAAGGCCGCATTCCAGTGAATTGGGAACTGAGTACCCTCGTCCCTCTATACAAGGGGAAAGGTGACCCTCTAGAGTGTGGCTCGTACCGAGCGATAAAGTTATTGGAGCATGGAATGAAGGTATTGGAAAGGGTGTTGGAGAGGAGGATAAGGAACAAAGTGAAGATCGACGAAATGCACTTTGGATTTATGCCAGGAAGTGGAACGACAGACGCACTTGTTATTGTGAGGCAGTTGCAGGAGAAGTACATGGAGAAGAGAAAAAAGTTGTTTCTTGGGTTTGTTGATCTGGAGAAAGCATTCGATAGGGTTCCACGCAAAGTATTGACATGGGCAATGAGGAAGTTAGGAGTGGAGGAATGGTTGATCAGAGTAGTGATGGCAATGTACAAAAGAGCGCACACAACTGTAAGGACGAAGGACGGGAACAGTGGTGAGTTTGAGGTGAAGGTGGGAGTGCATCAGGGGTCGGTACTAAGTCCACTACTATTTGTAGCTGTGATGGAGGTGCTGGCTCAGAACGTAAAGGAGGGTTTACCGTGGGAGTTGTTGTATGCAAATGATCTGGTGTTGATTGCGGAAAGTATGGATGGACTGAAGGAAAAGATGAACACGTGGAAGGAATGTATGGAGACAAAAGGTCTGAAGGTGAATATCGGAAAGACGAAGGTGATGGCAAGTGGTAAAGCACGTGGTGAGGTGGAAAGAACTGGGAAGTGGCCCTGTGCTGTGTGCAGGAAGGGTGTCGGAGTGAACTCCATTCAATGTACAATGTGCGCTGAGTGGGTTCATCAAAAATGTAGTCGTCTGAGAGGGTCATTAACCAGTGTGGCAGCTACATTCAAATGTAAGGTGTGCACAGAGGGAGCTGCAGATGGAGGAAATGTTGAGTTGGATCTTGGAGACGGCGTGAAGCTGGAAGGTGTGAAAACATTTTGCTACCTCGGAGACATGCTGAATGGAGAAGGTGGATCAGACTCGGCAACGGTTGCTGGAGTGAGATGTGCATGGAAGAAGTTTGGGGAACTGAGTGGCGTGCTGATGAGGAGGGGAGTGTCGTTGAAGCTGAAGGGAAAGGTGTATGCTGCATGTGTGAGAAGTGTTATGATTTATGGGAGCGAGACATGGGTAATGAACGTAGAGCAGCAACGAAGGTTGGAAAGGGTGGAAATGCGAATGGTTCGATGGATGTGCGGAGTATCGTTGAGAGAGAGGAAGACAAATGATGAATTGCGAAAGATGATGGGAATAGAGCCTGTGATTGATGCTGTGGAGAGGAACAGGTTGAGATGGTTTGGTCATGTGTTGAGGAAGGATGAAAGTGACTGGTTGAGAAGAGTGATGGAAATGAATGTAGAAGGAAGTAGAGGACGGGGAAGACCGAGAAAGACTTGGCTGAAGATGGTGGAAAAAGAAATGCGGGCAAGGGGGTTAACAAGGAGAGATGCAGAAAATATGGCAAGATGGAGAAGATTGTCATGGGAACCGCAAGGCTAACCCCCGCTCTAGCACAGAAAATGGCCTTAAAATGCATGTTGTTGTTGTGTTGTTGAAGGACTGGTAGGGAGAAACTCGCTGATTGGTGAAGCACGACCGATGACGTGAGAGAGCGGTGGGTTAAATAGTTGAAGCGATGGACATCTACCCGTTTTGTTCTGGATGCCAAAGCAAACGGTCGTGATTGCTCCTCTCCTCCCCCCCCCCCCCCCCCCCCTTCTTGAGGTCTTGAGGCATCTCCTCCTCGTTCCCCTGTTCGTCTGGGCATTGAGAGCGAGCATTCGCTCTTGCGCCTCTCGTTCCAAAAGCGATAGCGGATGGTTGGGTTTCGCTCTCTGCACGGGGAGGCTTCATCGTGGGCAGCCGTGTTCCCGCATCGGGCTGGTGGTCGTGGGTGGAAGGGCCGCGGACCAAGGGCTGCAGTTTCACACCAAGGACGACGAAGACAGGCACGGCTGGGGGAGCGAGCTGCACGCTTTGCAAGGGCGGACCGAGGCCTAGCAGCACGGGAGCAAGCGGATTTCCCGCCAACACCAGAGCCGCGTTCAGACTGCGCGCGCGGGTCCTCGACGCTTCCTGGGAGACGCACCAGCGATCAGAGCTAAGTGCACTAAATAACCACACACCTTTATTTTATCCAACGTTATTTTATATTTCGTCTGTGTTTTCAAGTCTGGTTGTGGGGACATCCCGTTTAGGAATTCAGTTTATCATGTGTTTCTTTGTTACCGGCATTTTCTTTCATAAACCTGTTTCTTTTTGTACATTTAAAATCCGTGTTGTTTGAGTTAATTTATGCAGGTTGAAGACGGCAGGTGGAGGCCGTTCAAGTCAGTGCTCTTCAGCATCGTCATCCTCCTCCTTCTTCCCTTTCCTCACTCCTCACCCCCCACCCCCTCTGCATGTATTAACTCTGTCACATTTTTAACTGAACGCTTCGGAGTAACAGCTTGTTCGGCTATCCGTTCCTTGGAAAGATTTTGATCGCAAGGAAAGCGACAATACATAACGGACAACCAGTACTGAGAACCCGTCAATTCAGGGGATGGGAAGGCCAATTGAAGACGAGATGGGATGAATCTGTGCATGAGAGTGAGCAGGCTTCTATGGAAGAATTCCCAGTCTGAGTTAATATCAGGGGCAGTAGATATGGGCCAGACTCGCCGGCATTGAGGCAGCTCTCTGAGAATAGCCAGAGATATGATGACTTTCACAAGCACATGATCAGATGAACCTATTGGAGCAGAGGAAGAGCAGAAGATATTTGCATGGAAGTTTGTCATCGCCAATTCCATCACCAATTGAGTACCAGCTCACTGGTAATTCCTTGTGTGTCACAAAAGGTGACTAACAGGGTTGGCGGCAGGAAGGGCATCCGGCCATAAAATATTGCTTCAAAAAGGGGACCCAAGGTGCCCGAAAAAAGGCCAACCCCTGCTCTGCGGAGGAAATGGCCTTTAAAGGTGGTTGTTGTTGTTGTTTTTGTCATCACCAATTCCAGAATGGAGGATTTGCCATTGGGAGAAATTTCACAGAGAAAAGTTCACAGATGGAGTCAGTCCCACGGAGTCACACAAGTCCTTAGATGACGTGCCATGACTGACGAGAGAGGTACCAACATCCAGCCAATTTGCATGGTGACAATTGAAATCACAACATATGGGAAAAGAGAGTTGGGATGAGTGGTTAAAAGTTGGCCCACATCTGAGAGAGGGATGCAGAGGGAGTTGTCACTGTTTGGAGGATGTTACAACACACAGTCATCATCATCATCATCATCATCATCATCATCATCATCACAACACACAAACAAGAGTTGGGAGTGAAGGGAATTCGATTATGGTGAAGAAGAACATGTGGGATGCTACTGATGGAGAAGTAAGAACAGTGAAGCATTTCAAAATGTTTTAAATGCTTTAAAGGAAGAAGCGTTTACAATTCTAAATTTGATGAAGATTCAGTTTGGAGATATTGAGAAAAGGGAGATATAAATATTGTACAGTTGCACAGGCAGAAGGAAATTCAACTTCATGAGCAGATTTGTATATCGGGATGAGTTCACAATATTTCGATGTCGTAATAGATTAGTAGATGACGAATGAGAGAAGATCAATAGCCAGGCACATATGTGAGAAATTGGGCATCAGAACTGAATCGGTGAATTCCGTCCTCACTGAAACATTGGGTGTGATAAAGGTGTCAGCAAGATGGATGCTCAGAACGTTGAAAGATCAGAAAAGTCCCGAAATGACAGTTCCGGGTAACTTGTTAAGCACTTCAAGTCAACTCGGTCAACTTCCTGAGCAGATTTGAGAATCCGGAAACGTCATTAATTCATCATATTGATTCAAAACCAAACAACACTGCATGAAGTGGAAGAACACAATCTCCACCTCCCTGGAGGTTCAAGAGGACATCAGCTTTGAGAGTTCATGGGCACAAGTTTGTGGGACAGTGAAGGTGTGTTCAATCAAATCAATGGTGAACACTATGCTGAGGACGCAGGGGGTTGAGGCCTCTCCCAACCAAATCAGGGGCAGATCCAGGGGGGACGCACGTGGGGCAAAACCCCTCGGGGGTGCACTGGCTTGCTGCTTACTGCCTCCATAAACACCTCCCATCCCTTCAAAGGCAATCGCTTCTTTCATCTGTATTAACGTGGAAAACCGAAGATGTCGTCTCGGAATGTGGAATCACCCATTATTCCTCAGACCACAGCTGATGCTGACCGCAGCGTTCAGTATGGAACTGATTTGTACCATTCAGTTTGTTCCCATGGTGGATATTTGATGATCAACAAATTACCGGAATCATTAATTTATCATCGGAAATTCTTCTTTCCTCCGAACCATTCTTGAACTAAGAAATTGAATGGTATCCCAATTCTTTTTAATTTTTTTTGTATCCTGAATCGAGGCTCGTGAAAGAGCTAACATTTATATCACAAACAAATCAACCAGACAAACAAAATATATAAAAAGAGGGAGTGGAAGACAAGATGGGGAGAGAAGGGGAGGCACACAAACACAACATTTGAGAGCAGGGAGATGTGTGGGAGGGAGAGGGCTTGGGGGGAGGAGGTGTGGGAAGGGGGGGGGGGGGTGGGAGAAGTATAAAACACAAGGACACCAAGGACTTCCAGGACAGAAGTTGGTATTTCAAAAAAGTGGATTTGGGGTGAAATTAGCGGGGGTAGAAAAGATCAAGGTTTTGGATGGGGGAAGATAAGAAATGGTGGTGAACAGCTGTTTTAAAGACCTGGAGGGTGGAGTGGGATTGAAGAGAGTGAGGGAGTTTGTTCCAGAGGCGGGAGAAAAGAGGAATGAAGGAGTGAAGGTGAGCAGAGAGTCTTGATTTCGGCAGTTTAACCATAAGAGGGTTGCAGGCAGATCTTGTGCGACCTGTAGGAATATTTGGGGGACAGAGCCCAGAGAGAGCTGGGGGGCAAGGCCAGAGAGGAGTCGGTAGAAGACGGAAAGACCACCAACCTGCCTGCGGTGAGTGAGTGAAAGGCCCTTGGAGTTAGCTTCATCGCGGGAGATTCCAATGATTCTGAACACTTTGGTTTCAACAGCGTGAAGACGAGCTAGGTGTGAGGCAGGAGCACCAGCCCAGAGGGGAGAGCAGTATTCCATTGAGCTGCGGATGAAAGCCTTGTATGTGGTGAGGAGCTCAAGTGTGCCAAGGAAGGACTTCGCACGACGGAGGTTGCCCAGTCGGCGACTGGCTTTGGAGGCCAGATTTGAAATGTGGTTTTCCCAGGAAAGATCATGGCAGATAGTGAGACCCAAAAGCTTGAGTGACAGAACTTCTTGGAGAGGATTATTCAGAAAGTGGATGGGAGGGTTGTCCAGTCGGTCTTTTCGGAGAGACATCGTAAGAGTGTGAGATTTGTCAGGATTGAAAGACATTTTCCATTTGTTTGCCCAGTCTGTGATTTTGTCCAGGTCTGCAGAGAGTGAGGAGGCTGCAGACTGCCGATCTGAGGGATGAGGAATGGAGCGACAGAGAGTAGAGTCATCAGCAAAGAGACAGAGAGGATTTTCAAGTGAGTCAGAGAGATCATTGATGAAGACCAGAAAAAGCACAGGGCCCAGAACACTGCCTTGGGGCGAAATACCAGATAATCCACAGTCCCTATAATTCTGTCTGTTTTCAAGGCCGAAGGACATGTTTTTTGACCATGGGAAATTCTCCAGGGTATACAAATGGCATCAAATGTGTTGGAGAGGAAAGCTTTGTCAAAAGTGATTCACGTCGTCGAGATGATGAAGGCAAATAAATGTTCTTCTGATGGCAAAACCGTAATTGTGATCAAAGGTCACTTCCACGTAACACCATGTTCTACATATCAGAAACATCAATTTGTTTTGATCATAATGTCATTTGTTTTCAGCCTGGTGTTGGTTTAGGGGTTAGGGTACCGGCTTGGGATCCTAGGACCCTGAGTTCGAATCCCGGTCATCGCTGAATTAATGCCAGGGGGGTTGACTGAGCCTGTCATCCTTCCAAAGTCGGCAAATTGAGTACCAGCTTGCTGGGATGAATGATCCCAGTGTGTACCCCGATTTAGAATAGGTACACCGTATCCCTGCACATCGTAATAGGCGACTAAGGGTTGGCATCAGGAAGGGCATCCGGCCATAAAAACATCGCCTCAAACAGGGAACCATGATTGTCATGGGGCCCGCAAGGCTAACCCCCGCTCTAGCGGGGAAAATGGCCTTAAAACGATCATTCATTCATTCATTCATTTGTTTCATTATCTGCAATGTCCACTTTTCATTCAATTGGATTTCTGTGATGAGACGATCATTAAAATAAATGTTGACTTTGGAGCAAACGTTTTTTCATTCAAGAACTTCTTTTGAACATAATTTTGAGCATACATAATGCAATAAAAAATACAGATAAACTCTCCATACTTACTGGAAGGCAAAGGTACTCCCATACTTCCTTCTTGCTAAAATAAATTCAACCTCTCTATTACTTGGAGCAGTGAGGAACAAAAACTGATGCCGTGTGCACATGAAGGGAAGTTGCTGTGGAAAGATTGACAGAAAAAAGAGACGTTCAGAGAGAGGGAGAGAAAGAGGGAGATATGGAGAAAAAAAAAACAAAGAGAGAGAGAAAGTGAGCGACAAAGGTAGAGTGAGTAAATATTAATGTGCAAAGTCTTTCCTTTCCCTTCATCAATCATTTGACAAAAAAGAACAAATTACAATATAAGAAAATGATCATCAAATCTGCACAGTACTCCCATTGTTCTTGCATTCATCATAACAATTATAATCATTAATTGAACAGAAATGGATTACATAGTTGCACACCTAATGTATAAACAACAGCAACCCAAAAGCGAGTGACAGATTTTCCGACAGCCCAGATCACACGTTGAGCTCCGCTCGTCACAGAGAGTTTGATCCCATAAGCCCAGAATCTCTCCAAATTGCTGGGTCAACAACCTCGGCTGTGGGCCTATATCTGTAGATCCATGACCTCAACGGTGTCCAGGCAGTCAGCCAATCCGGCAAATGCAACCTCGTCATTCAAAATTTACACTTGCAACACAAATCATGAAAAAGTAAGTACACGCCATGTAAAGTTTTGACTTTTTAAACATATTTCAACATACAGCTATTTGATCTTCATTTCAACAATATTGATAGATAAAGGTGATATAATATAACAAATATCATTAAACATTTACATTTTGTAGTCCATTGTATAATTTAAATAAACATAAATGTAAATTTCGCATGTGGAAAAAGTAAGTACACCCCTACATTTATCACTACTTCAAATACCTAAAATTAAAATCAGGTGCACCAGCTCAGGTGCAAATGATTAGAACATCGTCAGAGAGGATCTCGGAGGAACCTGTCTTATTTAAACCTCAGACATTTAGTTTGGTTTGCTCTTTGTTGTTGAAGTGTGCGGCGTCACCATGCCTAGATCAAAAGAGCTCTCTGAGGCCTTCAGAAAGAAGGTTATAGATGCCTACGAGTCTGGGAAGGGATTGAAAAAGATCTCCAAACAATTTGAAATCAATCATTCGACTGTCCGGAAGATCATCTACATGTGGAGAAGATTCCAAAAGACTGCCAACTTGTTCAGGCCAGGCCGCCCCAGCAAGTTCAGCCCGAGAGCAGACCGCAAGATGCTGAAAGAAGTCTCTAAGAACCCCAGAATGTCATCACGGGACCTACAGGTAGCTCTTGCCACTGTTGATGTCAAAGTGCACGAGTCTACCATTAGAAAGAGGCTGCACAAATTTGATCTACATGGGAGGTGTGCCAGGAGGAAACCTTTGCTGTTCAGAAAGAACATCAGGGCAAGACTAAAGTTTGCCAATGAACACCTCGGCAAAGCCCAGCACTTCTGGAACAATGTGCTCTGGACAGATGAGTCAAAGGTAGCGCTATTTGGCCACAGTACCAGAAGACATGTTTTGTGAAAACCAAAGACAGCATTTGACCACAAGAACCTGATACCAACTGTAAAGCATGGTGGTGGAAATATTATGGTTTGGGGCAGCTTTGCTGCATCAGGGCCTGGGCAGCTCACCCTCATAGAATCCACTCTGAATTCTTCATTGTACCAGAGGGTGTTTGAGGATAATGTGAGGCCATCTGTCGGAGAGTTGAAGCTCAACCGAAGGTGGACCTTGCAACATGCCAATGACCCTAAACATACCAGTAAATCCACTTCGGAATGGCTGAAAAGAAAGAAATGGAGGGTTCTGGAATGGCCAAGTCAAAGCCCGGATCTAAATCCCATCGAGATGTTGTGGGGGGATTTGAAACGAGCTGTGCATGCAAGAAACCCCTCAAACATCGCACAGCTGAAAGAATTCTGCATGGAGGAGTTGGCAAAAATTTCTCCCAGTCAAGGTCAGAGACTGGTAGACAATTATAAGAAACGCCTACTTGAGGTTGTTTCTGCCAAAGGGGGCAACACCACCTATTGGAGCCAAGGGTGTACTTACTTTTTCCACATGCGAAATTTGCATTTATGTTTATTTAAATAACACAATGGACGACAAAATGTAAATGTTTCATGATATTTGTTATATTATATCACCTTTATCTATCAATATTGTTGAAATGAAGATCAAATAGCTGTATATTGAAATATGTTGAAAAAGTCAAAAGTTTACATGGGGTATACTTACTTTTTCACGTGACTGTACATGCTTCGCTATTGCTTAATTCACCAAGAACAAGACTGGCGTATTTAGAATACAGTATAAGAAACTTGAATACGGTATAACAAACCAACTTTTTACCTCCGCCACCAAAGATGGATGGAGGTTATGTTTTCACCCCTGTCTGTCTGTCTGGCCGTTTGTCTGTCCGTTTGTGAACAAAATATCTCAAAAAGTTGTGGACGGATTCTGGCAGAGACGCAGCGTATGTGACAGGGACGAAATGATTCGATTTTGGTGAAGATCCGGATTCGGATCTGGCTACGAGAATCTTTAAAGTGATTCTTCACCATTGAGAGATCGGGCCACAAACGATACATCGCAGGATATCTCAAAAAGTTGTGGACAGATTTGGATGAAACTTGGTGGACCGATTGGGTGTCTGACATGGACAAATATATCCGATTTTGGTGAAGATCGGAATATGGATTCCGATATCAGAATGTTTTTTTAAAGTGATTCTTCACCATTAGGAGATGGGGCCAAAAACGATACATAGCAGGGTATCTCAAAAAGTTGTGGACGGATTTGGACGAAACGTGGACAGGTTGTGTATGTGACAAGGACAAATCGATTCAATTTTGGTGAAGATCCGGATCCAGCTAGTATAATTTTTTAAGTGATTCTTCACCATTGAGTGATATGCCCAACCAGGTGGAGGTATGCTCTCTACTGAGTGCCGTTCTGGTTCATTTATTAATTATTGCCAGATGCTCTTGGCTGTTGAGCTCTATTTATGTACCTTGGTCCACAGAGGAAAAAAAAAACCCATGATATTTGGGCATGTTGCAGATAGCGACTCACCTGACTGGCGGGAAGTTTCACGATTGGGAATCCGACGCTTTCAATAATCCTGCAGGAGAAAAACAAAGGAATACATACCGAATGCCTCATCTTTCTTGCAACGGAAATGACCACCAAGTGCATATAACAGCTGATGAATGCAATTGCATATTATTGGGGAAGACAACATGGGAGAAACATATGCACTTCTCAAAATTAACACAAACTCAAAAATATCATTACAATTGAAGGAAACATTTCAACAGAAAAATAATTCTTACCATTTCAACAGAGGATACGCCAAAGGATCCTTCTTCTCCAAATGTTGTTTTATTTGCATGGAGGACCACTTGAAAGAAAAATTTAGAAAGCAATAAGTTATTTTGTTAGCCTTACATCACGCGAGTCACAGACTCTATGACATAGTACAACGGTTTTGGTGAATAATAATATCTCACTAATATCGATATTAATAACATATTATAATAATATTATATATTAATATCTATATAATAAAATCTCACTAATAATAAATAATAATATTGAATAATAATAATAATATCAATAATAATAATATCTCACTAATATCTATATTAATAACATATTATAATAATATAATATAATATATTAATATCTATATAATAAAATCTCACTAATAATAAATAATAATATTGAATAATAATAATAATATCAATAATAATAATATCTCACTAATATCTATATTAATAACATATAATAATAATATTATATATTAATATCTATATCATAAAATCTCACTAATAATAAATAATAATATTGAATAATAATAATAATATCAATAATAATAATACCTCACACATAAACTCCCTCACTCTCTGTAACGAACTCAAGCAGACTCCATCGTGCCGGAAGCGGAAAGCGCGTTTATTGACGCGGTGATGATTCACTCGTGTCTGACGAATAAGCGCGTCCGATAAACCACAACAACAATGCAAATACAAGTCAGAATAATACGTTACATCCTCCTTTCTTTCAAGGAAGCCACTTTAAAGGAAACCAGCAAAGCAAATAACTCTATAAAGTAAAGCTTACACTGAATTAATTAACAAACAGCATCACATTCAGATCACGTGAATCAATTGATTTAAATTTAAAGATCCAGACGTCTGGGAGGGTTAACCGCTCTGCCGCTCCTTGTGATGAACTTGGTATTTCTGGGAGATGCAGTGGCTCGAGGCGATGACACTGTTGGGAGACTTTGGGATTCAGATGCTTGCTCACTTGGACTTGGGGACTTGCAGCAGTTCCCCACTGGGGTGTCCTGTTGAGTGGTGGGATCAGGGAAGTCCCTCATGTCCTGGGAAGAGTAAAAGCGAGAGAGTGGCTGACTTCCCACCGGGCCAACATTGGCTGAATGAGGCACTCTGCGGAGATGGAGCCTGTTACGCCGGTACACATTGTTTGGGGTCCTCAGCAAATATGACCGGGGGCTGTTGTGGCGCGCCTCAACTACAGCCGGAATCCAATGCCTGGCCTCCGGGTTTGGCAACATCCTAACACTGTCTCCCGGCTGGAGCGGTGGCAAATCTGACATAGATGGCTTGTCATGATAGTATTTTTGTTTCTCCTTCTGTGTGTCAAGGCGTGATCTCACAAGGTGATGGTCATACCGCGCAGGCATGAGAAGAGTGCGGTTGCAAGGCAGTGTGTTTCTGGGGCGTCTTCCCATTAGGAGCTGAGCCGGGGACAAGTTTATTCCTTCAAGTGGAGTGGTGCGGTAGTCTAGCAGGGCTAAGTACTTATCTGCTGACTTCTTCCAGAGCCTTTTCACTGTCTGGATCGCTCTTTCTGCCTCTCCATTGGCACGTTGGTGCTTGGGGGACACAATGTCGTGAGTTATGCCATATTCTTTGCAAAACTGAGAAAATTCCTCTGACGTGTACTGACTTCCGGAATCGCTTCGCAGCTTCTCTGGAATACCATGTCGACAAAACTGCTGCTTGAGAGCTTCGATTACAGAGCGAGCTGTAATGTCCTTGAGGCAATCCACCTCCACAAACTTGGAGTAATAATCGACCGTGAGCAAATACTGCTTTGATTCGAAGTCAAAAACGTCGCTTCCAACTTCGATGAATGGAAGATCAGGCGTGTAAGTCGGCAAGAGAGGCTCCCGTTGCTGAGCGCTTTGATACTCTGCACACTTGCAACAATTCCGTACAGTTTCTTCGATGTCAGAGTTCATTGAGGGCCAATACATGACCTCGCGAGCACGCTGCTTACACTTGTTCACTCCGAGGTGCGATTCATGAATCAAGCTCAGCATTCTGGGTCTGAGGCTTGGCGGGATGACAAGGCGCATGCCTTTGTAGACAACACTGTCTGAGACTGCCAATTGCGTTCTGGAGTCAAAGTACGGACGGACCTGTGCTGGGACTTCCTTTCGGGAGTCAGGCCATCCACTTGCAATGACACCGCAGAGAAGGCTCATTTGACTCAGAGTAGCTTCCTGGATTTCGAGGTATTTCCCACTCGTGATCGCAAGGAACTGGAACATGTTCACAGGCTCAAGGTCTTTCCCAGCTTCTGAGTCGGTGTCCGGTAGAGGTGCACGGGACAATGTGTCGGGGAGCACCATCTCAGAACCACGGCAGTAGTTAACCTCCAAGTCATACCGTTGAAGCTTGAGCAACATACGCTGTAAACGCATGGGAGAAGATAGGAGAGGCTTCTTGAAGATTTCCTCAAGGGGTTTATGGTCATTATATACCACTACTGATTTTCCAAAGATATAGTAGTGAAATGCTTCTGTTGCATGGACGATTGAGAGCATTTCCTTCTCAATCATAGCGTAGCGACACTCAGTATCGGTCATACTGCGTGATGTGAACGCTATAGGGTTGCCATTCTGGAGCAAACAGGCTCCTACAGCGTTTTGGCTGGCATCGGCTTGTATTTCAACTGGCTGACTTACATCGTAGTACTGAAGGACCGGGGCCGAAATACATGCTTGCTTCAGCTTCTTGAAGGACAGCTCCTGAGCTGACTGCCAGGAGAACTCCACGTCCGCCTTGCAGAGATCACGGAGAGGCTTGCTTGTGTCACTTAGGTTGGGGATAAACTTCCCTAAATACTGAACGAATCCAAGGAAACGCTTGACGCCTTGTTTGTCTGTTGGACGTGGCATTTTCTCAACTGCCTTCGTCTTGAATGGATCTGGTAGCACTCCTTCTGCAGTAAGCAGGTGGCCTACATAAGGGACTGAGGTTCGCCGGATGAGGCATTTTCGGAAGTTTAGTTGCAGGTTATAACTTGTAGCTCGTTGCATAACTCGCTTCAGTACACAGTCGTGGTGGGTGATGTCACGACCAGCAACTAAAATGTCATCCATTACCGCTGTTGCCCATTCTATCCCTTCTAGCATCTGGTCCATGATTCGCTGGAATATCTCCGGCGAGCACCTCAATCCATAAGGGAGACGCAGCCAGCGGTATCTCCCTACAGGTGTATTGAACGTGGTCAAGAATGAAGAAGGCTCGTCAAGGCGAATTTGCATGAACCCACTGCGGGCGTCAAGCACAGAAAATACTTTGGCTCCAGGGATTTGAGCTAAAACTTCCTGAACAGTTCTCATTGGGTAGTGCTCACGTTTTGTGCACTTGTTTAAGTCTTTGGGGTCTATACAGATGCGGACTTTGCCGTTGCGAAGAGCTACTACCATGGAACTCACCCACTCAGTCGGTCGTTCTACCTTCGTGATGTGACCTTCGGTGACCATCTCTTGTAGCTTGTCAACTATTTGCTCTCTCAATGCTGCAGGCTGTCTGCGAGGAGCGTGAACTACTCCCTGTGACCCTTCTACAAGCTTGATCCGATAAGTTCCGGGAAGAGTTCCAGTTGTCTTGGCAACTTCTGGAAACTCAGAGATTACTGCTTCCTGAGACACATTGACTAGAGGCTGAACAAGAGACAACTTATCGAGCTTGACAATGAGGCCTAGGGCTTCCGAGGTAGCGCCTGACATTACATTCTCCTGATCGAGGTCAATGACCTCAAAACTGGCTCTAACGGTCTTGTTTTTGTGAGAGAGAGGGAGTGTCACGGTACCGACAGGATGGATAGTATGGTTCGAGTATGTTTTAAGAACTTTATGCGACGATTGTAGATCGCCTGCGAGGTGCTGGACTAATTGGTAGTCGTTGAGTGTTAGTGTGTTGCACCTTGCACCCGTGTCAATCCGGAACCGAGTCGGCTGACCCAGCAACGTGACGGTCTGTGCCCACTTGTCATGAGTAGCCGTATTGATGCTTGGTTGTAGAGCGGAGATCCTTAAAATTTCAGATTCCTTGACGAGTTCTTGAGGAAGATCTACATGATCTAGACTGGTCTCCTCATCAAGGGACTTTAGGTCGCGCAGTCTCTTCCGACACGCCGCAAACCAGTGACCAGGCTTCTTGCAGTAGGAGCAGCTAGAATTAATTGCTGGACACTTGGCTTGCCTGTGCACTGACTGGCCACATTTGCTGCAGGGACCGTCATTCCGAAACCGATTCTCAGCTTTGAACAGCTCGGTGGCTTGTGTATGCCTATCAGGCTTGCTCTTACAACGTTGAGTCTGGTGCTGAGTTCGTTCGTTTTCAGATCTGAGGGCTGAGATGAGAGCATCTTCATCTCGGACTATTCTCATATGTTTCTGCGAGAGCTCTAGCTGTTGGCCAATTTCTATAGCTTTAGCTAGTGAGAGCTCCTCACCCCTATCGAGTAATTTCTCTTGGACCCTCTTATCATGGCTGCCATCAATGATGCAATCGACGATTATGTCGTCTGGGTCTTGGTAATCGCAATCCATGAGAATTATCCTCAGATCTTTTATGAAATGATCAAAAGACTCACCACTCCGCTGGCGCCTTTGTTTCAGTCGGTGTCTGGCAACTCTTTTGTTCTTTCTGGGCTGCACATAGTTCTGGAATTTGTTCAGCACTTCCTGCGGGTCGTCTTTCTCTCCTTCCTCCCAAGATAGAGTTTGGTAGATTTGACGACCTTGTTCGCCGATCCACGTTCCGAGCCATCCTGCTTGACGAGGCTTCGTTATGTCTGCGAGCGGCCCTGACAAGACAAAACTGACGTGATTTCTGAACCGGCAAAACTCCTGGTAGAGATCCAGACTCTCCCAGTCGATCGAGGGATGATCAAAGTTCGGAGATGCCATATTTATGGAGACGAATGGCGGCTTATGGCGTGAATATCAACGAACTTCTGACACCATGTAACGAACTCAAGCAGACTCCATCGTGCCGGAAGCGGAAAACGCGTTTATTGACGCGGTGATGATTCACTCGTGTCTGACGAATAAGCGTGTCCGATAAACCACAACAACAATGCAAATACAAGTCAGAATAATACGTTACACTCTCTTCAATCTCACTCCTCCCTCCAGGTCTTTAAAACAGCTGTCCAACACCATCTCTTGTCTTCCCCCATCCAAAACCTTGATCTTTTCTACCCCCGGTAATTCACCCCAGATCCACTTTTTTGAAATTCCAACTTCTTTCCTGGAAGTCCGAGCTGTGTCCATGTGTTTTATACCTCTCACAACCCCCTTCCCCTTCCCATGCCTCCTCCCCCCAAGCCCTCTCCCTCCCACAGATCTCCCGATGTCCCTGCTCTCCATCTTGTCTCCCGCTCCCTTTATCATATGTTTTATGCTTTATGTGTCAGTTTGTCTTTTTGTAATCGATTTTAGCTCTTACATGAGCCTCGATCTTGTATACAAAAACAAAACCGAAAAAAAAAACGGTTCTGCTGTAATTAGTGATCGAGTGTGGTCAGGCTTCAAATCACTTTGTGAAACCACATTCGACAGCGGAGAAAAACACACTGTGGTAATACGGATCCTCTAAAAAGCATCATTAAACAACTCCGGTGGACATTTGGATAACGTCTCCAAAGATGTTTCAAATCGCTGCTTGTTGGAATTAGCTCGGGGTGCGGCATTCCCGAGAACAGAGAACTTCACGAAGTTGAGAATGTAGTGGAATGACTCGTTATTTCGTATGACACATGACCATAGATGTAATCTTTCATGTCTCGCAACACGTGACCACGATTGGTCAATCAGCAGAGGATCCTAACAACGATTCTTCTTCTCGCTCCACCGACAATGGAGTGACTCGTTATTTCGTATGACACATGACCATAGATGTAATCTTTCATGTCTCGCAACACATGACCACGATTGGTCAATCAGCAGAGGATCCTAACAACGATTCTTCTTCTCGCTCCACCGACAATGGAGTGACTCGTTATTTCGTATGACACATGACCATAGATGTAATCTTTCATGTCTCGCAACACGTGACCACGATTGGTCAATCAGCAGAGGATCCTAACAACGATTCTTCTTCTCGCTCCACCGACAATGGAGTGACTCGTTATTTCGTATGACACATGACCATAGATGTAATCTTTCATGTCTCGCAACACATGACAACGATTGGCCAATCAGCAGAGGATCCTAACGACGATTCTTCTTCTCGCTCCACCGACAAGAATATATTGCGTATGAGAAACTTTGGCGCAGGTGGAAGTTATTATTTCGCTCTTTATTTTTCCTTTTTCTTTTCACTCTGTTTTGTCTATGGAGAAGTGAACTCTTGTAAACTACTTTTTGTGAGGCTCACTTAGCTGCATCTGGATATGTTTTTGGGTGAACAGCGATTAACATTGAAAACCCAAATCCTGTCCAGATTCCTTCTGATGACTCCATCTTTACTTGTTCGGGTCCTCCTGAGGGCACCAATGCTCTATTTGGTCTGGTGTTTGCACTGTTTGTGTTGCCACTACCTCTCAAGCGACAATATTCCATGCTTTCACCACTCTCTGATTGAAGACCCCTGCCTTATTGCTCTCCAAACGCTGCTGCCTTTTTTACTTTCAAGCTATTGCCTGGATCGCTAAACATCGAGTTTGATCATCATATAAAGTTAACGGGTGACATTTCCACGTTACCCACAGCAACCGATTTGTAGGATTCTCAATTTAACCCCATATTTCTGCACTCACACTTATTCAATGCGTCAATGATTCGTATGGTGCGGCAGTTTTCACTTTATTGCCGAGTGGATTGTGATCCTGACGTCCATGTGATCCCGACGTGTGCCGCCGAAGCAATGCCTTCGTACAGGTTATACTTGGTGCTTTGCGATTGCCTTCACAGCATTGTTTTGTCCATCCGTGCTCCGCCATACTAAAATACGCAATTTGATGTCTGTCTATCTGAGGAATTTTGGCTGCGATACATTAGGTCTTCACTTATACTATCTCAACCAAACAAGACAGGAGGACTAAGGGTCACAAAATGAAGGTTGTAGCGACTGAATTTGCCCCTCTCCCCAAGAGGCTTTTCCCCGCAAAGGGGGTTGCATGTTAAAGTGTATATCCGTGTTAGGATAGCTTTTCCATGACGATTTTAAACGGTAAACAGTAAAAGTCTAACAACAAATGTAACAACAACACCAAATATAATAGCCTAATATTAATGCTCTTACAAAACAATACTAATAATATCCCATCTCTCCAAGGGGTTTTTCCTCCTTGAACAAGCGACATGTTAAAGTGTATAAATAGCTTGTCGTGCCGTTTTGGTGGGAGCACCCCAACCAGAAGTGAAAATATTATTAACTGCAAACACGTATGATTACCTTTTGAAACAGTCATTACTGCTGTTTAACACGAAAATGAAAGGGAGGAAACCTGGGATGTGTTTCGTTTCCAAGCAGCTAGTTAGTGCTTGCCAAGCCATGCGTTCCGTAGCAACGGTTTTGAAAAGAGTGCTTGCGCGAAGGCTGAAGGAAATGAAATTGAATGAATCTGTGCACGGCATCATGAAATCAGGAGACTACCAAGGCATTTTGGAACGCAATGTTCAACCCAGTGTCAGAAAGCTGGGTCGCCATCGAAGGTCATGGGTCTTGCAGCAGGACAATGACCCCAAACACACTTCAAAAAGCACCCAGGAATGGTTCAATACAAAAGGCTGGACTGTTCTGAAGTGGCATGCAATAAGTCCAGACCTAAATCCCATTGAACACCTGTGGGGAGATCTGAAAACAGCAGTTGGGAGAAGGTATCCTTCAAATCTGAGAGAACTGGAGCAGTTTGCACAAGAGTGGCACAAGCTGCCAGTAGAGAGGTGCAGGAAGCTCATTCATGGCTACAGGAAGTGCTTGAACCACCTTTAGAGGCTTTTTCCCCCGCAGAGCAGGTGTTGGCCTTTTTCAGGCACCGTGGTCCCCTTTTTGAAGCAATGTTTTATGGCCGGATGCCCTTCCTGACGCCAACCCTGTTAGTTACATTTTGCGACACGCAGGGAATTACCAGTGAACTGGTACTCAATTTGCCGACCTTGGAAGGATGACAGGCTGAGTCAACCCCCCTGGTGTTAATTCAGCGATCGACCGGGTTTCAAACCCAGGATCCTAGGATCCCAAGCCGGCACCCTAACCGCTAAGCCAACACCAGGCTATACAGGAAGTGCTTGACTGCAGTTATGTTGTCCAAAGGTTGTGCTACTAAATATGAAGTCTCGGGTGTGAATAATTTTGTCGATGCCATTTCTTTTTATTTTCTGATTTAAAAGGATATATCAAGTTCTGAATCAAAAACAAAGGTTCTCTAATATTAACAGTGAAATAAAGAATTGTGGAGACCAAATACTTTTGTCAATTTCAACTTAATTTTGCAAAGAATTGTGAGTTATTTGAAAAAAGTACCAGGGTGCCAATATTTTTGGCCACGACTGTAGATCTACTGTAGTCTTTGGACCCCAGAGTGGAATGACCCTTCCTGCCGCTCCCGTAGGGAACGGGTGCAATAGTTCTTTTAAATGCCGATCATCAAGCAAGGAAGTACCATTTTAAAAGTCTTTGGTATGATTCAGATGGGGTTTGAACCACCGAGCACCCAGCCTCAAACTCGATGTTCTCACCATTACACCACTGAGTTACATTCCACTTAATAACTGCAAAAAGATATTCTCGCTCGGTTATTCTCACAACAAGACATGGTCCTCAAAAGAGCGTGACAGAGATTTTAGAATCAGCACTTGTGTCCTCGATCTTTGACCTTTTGAACCTCTAATCTCCATAGTCGATACGATGCGATGTTGTCTGCCATCACCGCTCGCTCTCTTGATGTTGCTCGTTGTGCTGGTTATTTTATGTATCGCGGATTTAAAATGAACATAAACATTTTGAAAAACTTAAAGCAAGCTTGAGTAAGTCGGGCAAAACCTTTCAAAACCACGTACTTGTGCCATCGTCTTCGGTGATGGAATGCTCCGGAGCGTTTGCTTGAACTTTGCACGTTTTTTATTCTGTCAAAAAATCAGAATTCAGTGTCAGAATGTTCACATTAAAATTTGATGTTTTCATGAAGTGGATTCAACAATGATTGCATATTGGACCGACGGTGGGAATAATAACGGGAACTGCCGCTTATAACTGCGAGGGGTTATTCCGGGCACCGAACGATGCCCTTTCCAATAATGATGCCATCCTATGCCACACATTCTAATGACGATGCCATCCTATGACAAATGCCATCCCACACCAAACATTCCAATGACCATGCCATCCTCTTTTGTCATTTTTATCAAACTATATTTCCGGCTCGACGATCCCAATGTCTGCCAATTATAACTGCGAGCAGTGATTATTTCTCCAGGGGAGCTTACAAAACGGTGACCCACGAGGAATAAAGTTTGTTAAGTTTGACATAATAGTTCACATGGTTTGGCAGCCGGATGAGCTACCAGTCACACATACAGAGACAGGCACACACACAGAGACAGGGACAGTCACACACACAGAGACAGTCACACACAGACACAGTCACACACATACCGAGACAGGCACACACACAGACAGTCACACACACACAGAGACAGTCACACACACAGAGACAGGCACACACACAGAGACAGGGACAGTCACACAGAGACAGGCACACAGATAGAGACAGAGACAATCACATACATACAGAGACAGTCACACACAGAGACACAGGCACACACACACAGAGACATAGACAGGGACAGTCACACAGAGACAGGCACACAGATAGAGACAGAGACAGAGACAATCACATACATACAGAGACAGGCACACACACAGAGACAGGGACAGTCACACAGAGACAGGCACATTAGAGACAGAGACAGAGACAATCGCACACACACAGAGACAGGCGCACACACAGAGACAGAGACAGGGACAGTCACACAGAGACAGGCACACAGATAGAGACAGAGACAATCATATACATACAGAGACAGGCACACACACAGAGACAATCACACACATACAGAGACAGGCACACACACAGAGACAGGCACACACACACACACAGAGACAGGGAGTCACACACACATAGACAGTCACACAGAGACAGTCACACACAGAGAGACAGTCACACACAGAGGCAGAGACAGTCACATACACAGAGACAGTCACACAGAGACAGTCACAAACACAGAGACAGTCACACACAGAGACAGTCACACACACAGAGACAGGCACATACATAGAGACAGGCACAAACACAGAGACAGGGACAGTCACACACACAGAGACAGTCACACACACAGAGACAGTCACACACAGAGACAGTCACACACACAGAGACAGTCACACACACAGAGACAGGCACACACACACACAGACAGGGACAGTCACACACAGTGACAGGCACACAGACAGAGACAGAGACAATCACACACATACAGAGACAGGCACACACACAGACAGTCACACACATACACATACAGGCACACACACAGACAGACAGGGACAGTCACACACACAGAGGCAGACACAATCACACACACAGAGACAGGCACACACAGAGATAATCACACACACACAGACAGACAGGGACAGTCACACACACAGAGGCAGAGACAATCACACACACAGAGACAGGCACACACACACAGAGACAGGGAATCACACACACAGAGACAGTCACACACACAGAGACAGTCACACACACAGAGGCAGAGACAGTCACACACAGAGGCAGAGACAGTCACATACACAGAGACAGTCACACACACAGAGACAGTCACACACACAGAGACAGGGACAATCACACACACAGAGGCAGAGGCAGTCACACACATACAGAGACAGTCACAAACACAGAGACAGTCACACACAGACAGTCACACACACAGAGACAGGCACATACACAGAGACAGGCACATACACAGAGACAGAGACAGGGACAGTCACACACACAGAGACAGTGACACACACAGAGACAGTCACACACACAGAGACAGGGACAATCACACACACAGAGGCAGAGGCAGTCACACACATACAGAGACAGGCACACACACAGAGGCAGAGACAGTCACACACACCGAGACAGACACACACACAGAGACAGGCACACACACAGAGACAGGGACACTTACACACGCAGAGGCAGAGACAATCACACACATACAGAGACAGGCAAACATACAGAGACAGGCACACATACAGAGACAGTCAGACACACATACAGAGACAGTCAGACACACATGCAGAGACAGTCAGACACATACAGAGACAGTCAGACACACATGCAGATACAGTCAGACACACATACAGAGACAGTCAGACACACAGCCAGAGATAGTCACACACAAAGACATACATAGACAGAGGCAGAGACCCACACACCACACGCCACAACGAGACAGCTTGGTTCATTGGTCATGGTTCCTTGCTGGTGCGGAGATGGTTGCTTCGGGACCAGGGAATGCTCCGTCCATTTTTGGGGCCTGTGTGTGGAGATCACATGGTGGCAGGACACACACACACACACACACACACACACACACACACACACACACACACACACACACACACACACACACACACACACACACACACACACACACACACACACACACACACATGTAGACAAAGATAGTCACGCACACATGGAAACACAGAGACAGTCATGCATACATGGAGACAGAGACAATCACGTAAACAGAGAGGCAGACACACAGACACACACACACACACACACACACACACACACACACACACACATGGATACTTTGATACCTGGGAGGGCTCTGTTTCACCTTCTGGAACCCACATATGTAGATGACATCTGCACATGCAGACATGCACGCACAAGCACACACAGAGCCAGAGACAGCCTCACACAGTCAGAGACAGAGTCAGCCACACACACAGCCATGCACACACAAACATACACACACACACATTATATGTGACATATTATACATATTATACACTCATATTATGCGCGTAAACACAAAGAGATAAATTCAGCCATACACACACACAGCCATACACACACACACACACACACACACACACACACACACACACACACACACACACACACACACACACACACACACACACACACACACATACACACACACACACTATTCGTGAAATGTTATACATATTGTACACACATATTATGCACGCACACACAAACTGAGATGGATACTTTAAGACCTGGGCGGGCTCCACTCCACCTTCTGCAACCGGTAACCCGTATATGGAGATAACAACCAACAACACACACTCACTCACATTCCCGGGGTGAAAGGCCAGAGTGTTGGGATTCTTCGGGTGAACAATCGTGGGATACGGGACAATCACCGATGGATTCTTTCTGCTTTTCAGGTGACTCTTTGAAAATAAAGCTGCCACAAGCAGAAGATCGAGCACCTGCGAGAAATAGACAAAACAGGTTTATAACAGATAGCATGGTCAGGGGGAAACAACTTCTTGGCCTTTTTGTCTCGTCTATGACGAATTCGCTATGAGCTGTTAACGCCATAACAATGTCCCTCAGTCAGTCAGTCCGCTCTTCCTTCCTTGCTTCCGTCCGTGGGTCCATTAACATTTTTCCGTGTTCTTCCCTACTCTTCCGAGGCGGCTCAACGGATCGTTTTGAAACTCAGCATGATTCATGACCCGGTGCAGCAAAACATATAATGGAGCCGTTTTAAAATTTCCATTCAGGTGGTGAGATTAATTAGTTAATTAACTCAAAATCTCCTCCATGTTTGTGTGGCCATCACATATCGCGAGATTCTGGCACAACCCAAGGGGTCTCGTTGCTGTTTAATTTAAACCTCTTCATTTCATTTGATCTCGATCATAATTTAATTTATCCTCTTGATTCAATTTTAACCTCTTCATGTCATTAATTGCTTCTTGCTTTAAAGAACGGGAAAGAAAGGGGGATGGGAGGACAGGGAGATGGGATGGGGAGGGGGGTGAGGAAGGGGGTGGCAGGGAGGGGATTGTCCTTTTTCAGTCCTTTTACCCTCAACCCTTAAAACCATATAATACTCTAGACACTACAGACCACAACTACTATTGGAATGTACCCTTTGGATCTTTAGGCCCCATCGAACCTTTAGACTCGTAGACCGCGTAAGACCATTAAGACCTCTTCAGGCATTTTAGACCCTCTAGTCTAGATCCATTAGACTCTTAGACTCGACCCTTTGTCACCTGCTGATGTTCATTTCTTTGGAAAATCAGCCAAAAAAAGACCTTGTTACCCTCGCCTGAGGAGAGGGTATTGCATTCGAGTCCGTTTGTCTGTCTGTCTGTTTGTTTGTCCGCACAGAATAAATATGATTTTCTCTGCAACTGTTGGTCCGATTGACAGGAAATTTTTACCATAGGTGCAACTCCACCTGTATAATTTTTTTAATGATAATTATGACTTCATAGGTCACGTGGTTGGGCCGCCATCTTGGAAAAATCGAAAAACTTTGCACCTCTGTATCTCTAAAAGCGCTGAATAGAAAAAATTGAGACATGGCTCATTGTAAAGAACTCTCCATGGGGAATAAAATACGTTAATGATGGTGTCATACGTGCCGACATTATGACGTCATAATTCGACAAGTACAAAACTTCATCCAATCAAGATGAAATTTCTTGAGCATAATCTATAAATAAATTAGTTCAGAAAAAAATCAATGATGACGTCATAGGTCAAGTGGTTCGGTCGCCATGTTTGTTTTAACACAAAACCCTTAAAAACCCCCTTAAAAACCAGAATTTTCTGATTGGATTAAGATATGAACATACATATGGTTTAATGTAACCACAGTATAAAATAATATACAGATTTGGAACATTTTGTAAACTTTTTAAAAAGAGAAAAGTCATAAAATTCATTTTATTTAGTGAATGGAAAATATTTGCGTTAAAATAGCATGGTTGAAATGGTTAAAAGCAGTGAAGTGAAGTGAAGGTTTGGAACTAGCAGGACTAGCAGTGATCTTCTTCACTAGCAGTGAAGAAGCATGGTTAAAATTACGAGCTAGTGATGGCCTGGACCTTACAAAACAAAGGGTTATGAAAATGGTCAATCATTAGCGTACTGTACGTTTTATTACAATAGATATGTTATGATATTGTGTTATAATTAAGGATATAAACGAGATGTAATGGTAAATCTTTCAAATGGAGGAAAAATACAAAATGTATGAACTATTGGATGTGCTGTTACGTAGATTAAAATAATTAAAAACGTGATGTTACGTGCACCAACACCATACATTTTGATAACTTGGGACATCTACATACAGGTGTCATTTGTATTCACTAGTTAAAGTATAAATACGAAAATTATAAAATTTGATGATGAAACTAGGTTATTTTTCTTGTATAAATGATAAAAGTAAAAAGATGTTCAAGTGAACTTTGTGCTGTGAAAAGAATGTCAAGTTAATGGAAGTGGTTTTTTTTTGGTTTTTTTATATTAAAACTGTTCAATTTGTGTTCAAAGGATCAATGTTTATCACAAGTCATGATAAATTAATGGAATTAATGCTCCAAATTAATGGAATGAAATGTAAATCTTGAACCAGATGGAAAACTGGCCTCACTGAAGGAAGAGTGGAATTATGTGATATTTATATTATTTTTAATGAATGGTGTTGATGTTTTATAAGGTGGATGAAAAAGGGAAGGAAACGGTGCCCTGGGGGCATGCACCTGTTACATATACATGCACCTGTTCCATAGCTACTATCTGTCCTTTGAATGAACTGTTACGGATGAGAAGTACAATGATATTGTAATCATTGTTGAAATGTCACAAATTTATTTTTCGGATTGTCGGTTATTTGAGGTCTAATGGGATTAATGTGAATGTTAGGAACATTTTGAAAAGAAATATGGATGTATGGCATTACTAAAAGAAACCAAGCAATTGAGAGTTCTTGGGTTAATGGGATCTAATGCATCTACAAGTTGATGGTTTATAAAAATATTTTTAGTTCTGGATGATACTAAAACGATGAACAATATTGACAATATACAAAGAATGTGACTTGTTATTTTTGGGGGGGAAAACATGTCGTTTAAATAATTGGCTAAGTTTTTAAAATGAAGATGTTTTACAGAACTCTTACGATTATTTATATGAATAACGGACTATTCCATGGCGAGAGAAAATGGTTGATATTCATAAAAAAGGAGAGGAGGAAAATACAGATCTTGGCAACAGATTTGTAAAATAATGAATGTGAGATAATGAAAATAATGTGAAAGAAAATTGTTGAGGATGGGAAAATTAAGGCCCATTGCATTATTATTATTATTATTTGTTTATTTGTTATAAAATAAAGAAAAAAGGAGAGGTAATGATGATTTCAAGGAATTATGTGCTGAAAGTAATGTGAATCATATAATTATGCGTTTCAGACATTTTTTTTTTTTTTTTTTTTGTTGGAAGATTGATACGAAGGAGATCTGTGATAATTATGATAAGAATACATAAATGGTTAATTTTGGATTGTTGCTTTGATTCGATTTGGGGAAAAAAAAGAAAAAGATTTTGCTGATGCTTGATTGAGCACCTGTGAATTACACGAGACATTTTGGAAGTAAAATATGAAAGTAAGGTTGATGAAAGAAGACGAATTATTTAAAAATGACAGTAAGATTGATTTCCTTCTCACCTTCTGGTGAGAGGACCACATGATTGTGCAAATATAATGAAATATAATCTTTCAAATGTTCTAGGGGAACTTGTGAACCAATGTAAATTGTTATAAGGTTGGACATAATCGGGATATTGATTACATTGTCAGTTATAATGTGTTAATTCTATGTTTTTAAAAATGATTTGCTTGATCCAGTGTGTGGGAAAATAGGCTCTGGGGTGGTTAAATGTAAGAGGACGTAGAGCCGTCTAAATAGGAGATGGGGCTGGGTCGCTACTTATTCCCCAGTATGGGACAATTAGATTAGGACAGGAGTTGATAAGATTGGCATCTAGCATAGAACGGCTTGCCAATGAAACTGCTGAAGTTGAAATGGAAGTAAATGCTGAAATGGTAGCAATGAGAACCATTGTTATGCAAAATAGAATGGCTTTAGACATGTTGCTTTCTGAAAAAGGCAGAACTTGTGCCATCATTGGCTCAGAATGCTGTACCTATATTCCAGACAACTCTGAACGAATTACTGATTTGACAAAAAAAATCAAGAACGAAGGGGCAAAATTGCATAATTACTTTAAAGACACATGGGGAATCACATCTTGGGCTAGTCAGTACCTTTGGAGGCTGGGGTGCTTCTATGCTGAAATTCATTTGCACCGTTCTTTTTGTGATTTTGATTGTATTGTGCCTCATCAAATGCATACCGGCACTAGTTATGAAATGCTTCACTGCTAAATTCTTTGCAACTACATCTCCCAAACCTCCAAGTCGCAATGAGACTTTCCGAGAGATGTGTATGATTGATCTGTATTGATTCCATTTGATGTTACACTCTCATACTTCCCCTCACTATTTAGATGGTTCCTGACATGGAAACCGAAAGAACAATTGGACGAACTGCTATCACAAATAAGGGATACTGCCAGACGATGGGCTAAGCAAATGGCCTACGTTGGAGACCTTTATTCACCTGTTAAAAAATCTGCCCGGGCTACAAGAAGGTATGTCCGTGGAGAACCATTGGACAGGGATCCTAAGGTGAATTTGGGAAAATTTAACCTGAGGACCGAAAGGGAAAAAAGCGAACAGGAATTATTTGTGAAAGCAGGGTTAAAATTCTGAATGATTGTTCCTCAAAACAGGGTCAACCTGTGACTGAGATGACTAAATTGAACACTTCTATGTTGTGGTCCTGGATACAGGACCAGAGGAGTGATTGTGGAAGTGTATATTTATGAAGCAAGCAATTTCTATGAGCCTCAACCCTCCATTCCTAGTCTGCAGGTGTCTTTTTGTGGTTTCCATCCAGAATTTGGGAGTTACTACTGTTGGCAAGTTATCTCCGGCACTGCCCAGAATCGTGGCTCGAGAAGAGTAAAAATTCTTAGTGGAGGCAATGGCGGAGCACATCTATCTATAATTCCAATAATCTCTGTGTGTCTGTGTGTGTGTCTGTGTGTTTGTCTGTGACCGCTGTTTCTCGACAACCACGGGTCCGATATACTTGAAACTTGCCAGGTATATTGCTGGGGACCCGAGGATGTGCCTTTTCAAGGTTTCATATTAATCGGACAAGTAGTTACCGAGCTATGGCGATTTCTTTACCAAACTCCGCAAGCCGTTCGCTTTGGACCAAACCATTGCATGTAAATAGAGGGGGGGGGATTGTCACCGTACTCGCAAGCCGTTCGCTTTGGACCAAACCATTTCATGTAAATAGAGGGGGGGGATTGTCACCGTACTCGCAAGCCGTTCGCTTTGGACCAAACCATTTCATGTAAATAGAGGGGGGGGGGGGGGGGATTGTCACCGTACTCGCAAGCCGTTCGCTTTGGACCAAACCATTTCATGTAAATAGAGGGGGGGGATATAATTTTAGATATAGATATAGTACGGGCATGCCCTAGTATTGTCATAAATGACTGAGGGAAATAATATTACAAATAGGGTTTTTCCAAATAATGTAAGGTTGGATCGAGTTTGTCTTATTGGAGAAAAGATATTGTTTCTTGGTAAATAATTAAATAATACAACAGTTGCCACAATGTCTACCAGGGTTCTTTGAGGTGATTTGCTGGGTTATCAAGGCTTAATCGTTTCAGCTCGAGGTCTGGCAAACTACCATTGTTTAATAAATTAGATGTAAATATTTGTAGGGTGTGTCCCCTCCCACCTTTGCCTACGTGACTTCTGGGGGATGGTAGTTCTGAAGTCCATCCTCAACTTAATGTTATTGAGTTTTAAAACAAAGCTAAACTGAACAACGGTTCGGAAATAATAAAGTATAAAATCAATGGAGGCTAGCCCTCTCGGGCTCTCGGCTTCTCAGTGGAATCTTTTGTGGGATTGCAGTAGGATTTGACTTGTGAGGGAAAAGATGAGTTTGCAGATTGAAAAAGGATGGGGATTGCCATAGCTATTGAAGTGACTGTTTTATTTTGAAGTTTTAACATGACTTATCAAAAAAAACCATTTTGCTTGTGTGTTAATTCGTAATATGGTATAATAATGGAGGCGCTGTAATTATTTGGTTGTGGCTCAGGTTAATATTGTTAAAATTAAGTAAGTGGTCTTTGTTATATCCACTTCACTGAGAATGACCTTCAGATGTTCTTGAAGGGATTAGAGAGATAGTGCTCCAGGTGTTTTGCAGGAGACAATGGAAAAGCAGAAAGAATTTGGGATGCAAACCTGCTCTCAGCGGGAGGCAACCTCACCCTCGACACGTACTCCTTCCCACCAAAACTTTGCCCAACCAATCCTATTGCTCTTCTCCCCTCTCTTCGCTCCTCCCCCCTCCACTTGTCCCCTCCCACCCAAACTTTGCCCAACCAATCCTAATTCTCTCCTCCCCTCTCTTCGCTCCTCCCCCCTCCACTTGCTCCTCCCACTTGAAACTGTATAAAAAATCAGAACGAATGACCAAATAGCCAGGATACTTCACTTGGCTGGTTGATTCTGTATGTTAACTGTATACTGTGCATGCTGGTGTTTAGTATGATATTTCTTTGTGCATCCCTACTGTACCAGGATTTTCACTCTGGACTTTGATCTAGGATTTGTTGTAAATCTTCCTTGTGCGGTTTTGTGAATTGTACCATGCTCTCCTTGGTTTGATAAGGGTCATTGTTTTCTTGCTGTGTATTTCTTGAAGACAAAGTGTTGTCCTCCTCGGGAATTAAAATTTGTGACTCTCTTCTGACATTGAATTTTTTGGTTCATCTATTACATACTACTGTTGGAAAATATCCCTAACATTAGCCAGTCATGAACCGGGTTGGCCAGTCATGAACCAGGTTAGCCAGGAATCAACCGGGTTAGCAAGGAATGAACCGGGTTGGTCAGATATGAACCAGGTTAGCAAGTCATGAACCGGGTTGGCCAGGAATGAACCGGGTTGGCCAGACATGAACCAGGTTAGCCAGGAATGAATCTGGTTGGTCAGAAATGAACCAGGTTAGTCAGTCATGAACCGGGTTGGCCAGTCATGAACCGGGTTAGCAAGGAATGAACCGGGTTGGCCAGACATGAACCGGGGTAGCAAGGAATGAACCGGGTTGGTCAGAAATGAACCAGGTTAGGCAGTGATGAACCGGGTTGGCCAGGAATGAATCGGGGTGGCCAGACATGAACCAGGTTAGCCAGGAATGAACCTGGTTGGTCAGAAATGAACCAGGTTAGCCAATCATGAACCAGGTAAGCAAGTCATGAACCAGGTTGGTCAGAAATGAACCAGGTTAGCCAGTCATGAACCGGGTTGGCCATACATGAACCAGGTTAGCCAGGAATGAACCTGGTTGGTCAGAAATGAACCAGGTTAGTCAGTCATGAACCGGGTTGGCCAGTCATGAACCGGGTTAGCAAGGAATGAATCGGGGTGGCCAGACATGAACCAGGTTAGCCAGGAATGAACCTGGTTGGTCAGAAATTAACCAGGTTAGCCAATCATGAACCAGGTAAGCAAGTCATGAACCAGGTTGGTCAGAAATGAACCAGGTTAGCCAGTCATGAACCGGGTTGGCCAGTCATGAACCGGGTTAGCAATGAATGAACCGGGTTGGTCAGAAATGAACCAAGTTAGCCAATCATGAACCAGGTTGGCCAGGAATGAACCGGGTTAGCAATGAATGAACCGGGTTGGTCAGAAATGAACCAAGTTAGCCAGTCATGAACCAGGTTGGCCAGGAATGAACCGGGTTGGCCAGACATGAACCAGGTTAGCCAGGAATGAACCTGGTTGGTCAGAAATGAACCAGGTTAGCCAATCATGAACCAGGTTAGCAAGTCATGAACCGGGTTGGTCAGAAATGAATCAGGTTAGCCAATCATGAACCAGGTTAGCCAGTCATGAACCGGGTTGGCCAGTCATGAACCGGGTTAGCAATGAATGAACCGGGTTGGTCAGAAATGAACCAGGTTAGCCAGTCATGAACCGGGTTGGCCAGGAATGAATCGGGTTGGCCAGACATGAACCAGGTTAGCCAGGAATGAACCGGGTTGGCCAGTCATGAACCGGGTTAGCAAGGAATGAACCGGGTTGGCCAGGAATGAATCAGGTTGGCCAGACATGAACCAGGTTGGCCAGGAATGAACCGGGTTGGCCAGACATGAACCAGGTTAGCCAGGAATGAACCTGGCTGGTCAGAAATGAACCAGGTTAGCCAATCATGAACCAGGTTAGCAAGTCATGAACCGGGTTGGTCAGAAATGAATCAGGTTAGCCAATCATGAACCAGGTTAGCCAGTCATGAACCGGGTTGGCCAGTCATGAACCGGGTTAGCAATGAATGAACCGGGTTGGTCAGAAATGAACCAGGTTAGCCAGTCATGAACCGGGTTGGCCAGGAATGAATCGGGTTGGCCAGACATGAACCAGGTTAGCCAGGAATGAACCGGGTTGGCCAGTCATGAACCGGGTTAGCAAGGAATGAACCGGGTTGGCCAGGAATGAATCAGGTTGGCCAGACATGAACCAGGTTAGCCAGGAATGAACCGGGTTGGCCAGACATGAACCAGGTTAGCCAGGAATGAACCGGGTTGGCCAGACATGAACCGGGTCAGCAAGGAATGAACCGGGTTGATCAGAAATGAACCAGGTTAGCCAGTCATGAACCGGGTTGGCCAGGAATGAATCGGGTTGGCCAGGAATGAACCGGGTTGGCCAGACATGAACCAGGTTAGCCAGGAATGAACCGGGTTGGCCAGTCATGAACCAGGTGAGCCAGGAATGAACTGGGTTGGCCAGGAATGAACCAGTTTGGCCAGGCAAGAACCAGTTTGGACAGGCATGAACCAGGTTAGCCAGACATGAACCGGGTTGGCCAGGAATGAATCGGGTTGGCCAGACATGAACCAGGCTAGCCAGGAATGAACCGGGTTGGCCAGTCATGAACCAGGTGAGCCAGGAATGAACCGGGTTGGCCAGGAATGAACCAGTTTGATCAGGCAAGAACCAGTTTGGACAGGCATGAACCAGGTTAGCCAGACATAAACCGGGTTGGCCAGGTATGAACGAGTTTGGCCAGGCATGATGTTTGACTAAAGCTAGCAAGGATTTGGAATTGGTTCAGGGTACCAGCAATAACTAGCATCGCCTTCATGAAGGACACCTTGGGATCTTGAATGTCCACCAATAACCAGTGCTAACTCACGGGTCCTCCGGCCTCACATCCATCCGAGGGATGGACACATTGGTCCCTCACCCTGCCTGCAAAACACCAGGGAGACAGTTTATAGCTGGGCCGGGATTCAAACCAGGCTATACAGGTCCGAGGCGAGTGTGAGTAAGTACCTCTTCGTCATCCTGCAAACCCCTCGTTTATAGCTCCGTGCTGCAAAACTCCAGTAATATTGGTTTTATGAGGTAAAGTTGATTTTAAATCATGTAATCATTTAAATCTTGATTATATCTCTGCACATCTCCCTGCAAGCCTCACATTGACCATTGCCTGCCAGTTACAGTCAGAGTTCCCCCCCTTGCCCGGTCATTCCAAATCTTGTAATTTTCAAAATGTTTAATGCTTACACTTGATTAAGTGAAATGAAACTACAACAACAACAACAACAAAAAAAAGTTTCAAAACCTCCTCAAGAAAGTAAACTTTAAACTTCCCACAGCATCTTGTTCCCAACTTCACCTTTGTGTTTCTTTAAAACGTTGGTTGAGCATTCATTTTGTGTAAATGAGGTGCAGGAGAAGGACTTTAAGTGGCATCAATGTACATTTGAATGAATTGCATTGAGATCAGTATGCAATGTACATATCATTCATTTGATTTGAATCTGGGCTCCCGGATTGCGAACGAGCAATGTTTGCGTGAGTGTGGGATGCGGATCAGAAATGGAAGAAAGTGTTCTCACTTCAGCACTGGTTGACACCTCCATTTCGGCCTTAATAGGACCTGGCATTCTTTGGGAAGGTGCGTTGCAGGTATCCCTGATGCAGACTGTGGACTGTACAAATTGGAAAAGAAGAACGGAAGGAACAAAAGATTGTCATTCAAGAGGTGTCCCCAAAAAAATAAAAACAAACCGTCATTCTGGCCTTCCGACAACTGTTAGCTTTCCAAACCTCTAACGAGAATTGTGAGCACATTGGCATAATTTTGCTATGGAACCTCAATCGGGGTAGTTGGTGTTGTTGTTGTTGTATATCCCCGGGCAGTTCTCTCGAACAAGCCCGCAGCACGGAGACAGCCGATCGATCTCGCAGGATCAACCCAGAGATCCCCCATATCCAGGATGGTGTACCCTGCCTTCACGAAGTCAGTGCCATGACAGAGTTAGAGGGAGAGAGAGGAGGAGGAGAGAGAGAAAGAGAAAGAGAGAGAAGGAGACAGATGGGGGAGTGAGGGAGAGAAAGAAAGAGAAAGAGAGAGAAAGGGAGAGGGGGGGAGAGAGAGAAAGAGAAAGAGAGAGAAGGAGACAGATGGGGGAGTGAGGGAGAGAAAGAAAGAGAAAGAGAGAGAAAGGGAGAGGGGGGGAGAGAGAGAAAGAGAAAGAGAGAGAAGGAGACAGATGGGGGAGTGAGGGAGAGAAAGAAATAGAAAGAGAGACAAAGGGAGAGGGGGGGAGAGAGAGAGAAAGAGAAAGAGAGAGAAGGGGAGAGTGAGGGAGAGGGAGAGAGAGAAAGAAAGAGAAAGAGATAGAAGGAGAGAGACGGGGAGGGGAGAGAGAGAAAGCTAAAGAGAAAGAGCGAGAAGGGGAGAGAGAGGGAGAGGGAGAGAGAGGGGGGAGAGACGGGGAGGGGAGAGAGAGAAAGCGAAAGAGAAAGAGCGAGGAGGGGGGAGAGAGGGAGAGGGAGAGAGAGGGGGGAGAGAGAGAAATAAACAGAAAGAGAGAGAATGAGAGAGAGGGAGGGAGAGAGAGGGAGGGAGAGAGAGGGGGGAGAGAGAGAAATAAAGAGAAAGAGAGAGAAGGGGGGAGAGAGGGAGGGAGAGGAAGAAGAGGAGGCGAGTGAGGAGGGAGGCGAGTGAGGCACGAGGGGAGGGGAGAGAGGGGGGAGAGAGAGAAAGAGAAAGAGAGAGAGAAGGGGAGAGAGAGGGGGGAGAGAGAGAAGGCAAGAGAAAGAGAGAGAAGGAGAAGGAGAGAGAGTGGGAGGTGGGGGGTGGGGAGGGGAGAGACTGGGGGGAGGGAAGAGAACACACACACACACACACACACACACACACACACACATACTCCCATATGAGCGGGGGGTGGGGGGGGGCGGGGAGAGAGAGAAAGAAAGAGGGAGAGAGCGAGGGTTGGGGGGAGGGTGAGGGAAAGGGCCAGTCCATGGGGACCGATCGGCGCTCTGACCATGACCACACTGTCCTGATGAATCTGGGCAGCAAGGAAGAATGGGAGATTTGGCCCCCGACTTGCGTTGAGGAGAGGAGGGGGCAGGGGGGGGGGGGGGGAGGAGGAGAGGGTACAACCACCACAAAAGGGCATCCCCGATAGTTGTGAAATCAGGGTTATGTTACTCGGGCTTGTTTGATAAAGGAAGAGCGAGTGAAGTGAAACAAAATGGAGTTTCCGGTTGTAAAAGTCATCTGATGTACTGACCTCCAGCACTTTGTCCTCGGGGATACACGGAGCATCAAACAGCATGTGAAGCCCTCTCAGCTCTTCAGCTTCTTTTGTGATATGGTGCATTACCTGCAAGTGCAGCACAATAGGGTTCCAGGTAAATCATATGTTCCTGACAAACATGACGAATAATGGGTGCTTAAGCAAGTTTCTGGTTGCTAATTTTCATGATCATATAATAATTTAATAAGTATTTGTGTATTTGTTTCACTTCTATGCACTCCTGAACCACCACGTGGAATGAGTTGAAAACTTGTGGTTGAACTCAGAGGAAGGATTTGGATGGTTTTAAAAATTCATATTCATGGCGGTTCGGGGTGGAGGAGCGCCCCAATGTTTTCGATGCAAATTATCGATGGTTTACCGCTGTTGCCATGCAATGTTCACCACAATCAATAAACGGGGGTTTACAGTGCGATTGACTCGGTTATTGCACGTCCAACATGGCACCTGCCCAGAGGATACACTCACCAACTTCTGTGGTGCAAGAGCGTCCACTCCGAGTCTGGGAGGGTGGTGGTTCACAGCCCGGCCGAGTCATGCCAAACTCTTTAAAAATGGTACGTGTTGCTTCCTTGCTTCACGTTCACCATTGCAAAGATCGAGCACAGACAAACGACCATAGGTTGGTAATAATAGCGCAGGCTTTAATGGGCCTAATGGTCTCCTCCTCCATCAAAGTTCCTTGTAAGGGAACTCATTATATATATATATATTATTACACGACCAAATGTACCGCGCGTTGTCGGGCAACACAGAGTTGCCTCGTCACGGGAATATGAAGAGAGGGGTGAAGAAAGAGACGGGGAGGCAGGGGGGGGGAGGAGGAGAGGGAGGAAGGGGGGGAGTAAGGGATGGGGCTGGGGAGGGAGGTTAAAGAGCAGGAGGGGAAAAGGACGAGTGGAGATGGGAGAGGTGGGAGAGAGGAAGGGGAGGAAAGGGGGCAGGATGATGAGGAAAAAAAGAGCGAAACGGGAGGGGGAGAATGGAGGGGGGGGGGCGTTATCAAAGAGAATGATATGTTATGTTTAATGACCATGCACGCACGCATGCGCACACACACACACACACACACACACACACACACACACACACACACACACACTCCCATATTAGCGTTTGTGTGTTGTGACCGAGGGAATGCCAAAGGTTTACCTTGAAACAGGCCTTTGTTCGTCGATCCTCCCCTTCTACACTGGCGCTACTGCAGAAGCCTTCACGTCAATCCCACTGGTAAATTATTTTCATTGCACTCAATAAAGTTCCACTTTGGGCACATTCCTTAATCTCTTCTTCACTCAATACAATTGTTGCAACAGTAGAAAAATGTAAGTTTAATGATTTGGCAACATGGATGAGGAGGAAGGACAGCCCTGCTTAAAGTTTAGTAAAAGATACACACTTTGTTATAAGAATCGCTGATGTGTTAAATTTTTCAGATAGAACTCCAGATTTCGATACTTATTTGATGTATGTGAGAAGATCCTCAAATCTGAATCCAGATTTAAATTACCGTCGGACCCCACTCTTTGCGGTTCCACTACTCGCGGAATCCGCGTATTCGCGGTTGATAAAATGCAACATGTTTGTCGATTCGTGAAAAAATGTTCTGTGTATTCGCGGTTTTTTACTTTTCGAGGCTGTGTTCCGCAAAATCGCGGTTCCCAAAATTCATGGCCACGTTCCGCGAATTCGTGGTTTTTCAGGGGTGCTAAAAAAAATTCACGAGCCACTAGTTTGACACATTTATAATACACATCTTTCACCAGCCATGCATAAAGCAGCTGGACATACGCAAAAAAGCTTATTCTATGATCCGCGAGCATGACCCGCTTATGCTGTACGGTGCTGTACAGCCGCGAGCTTGACACATTTATAAAACCCATCTTTCACCAGCCATGCATAAAGCAGCTGGACGTAGGCAAAAAAGCTTCTTCGACGAACCGTGAGCATGACCCGCTTATATAGTACAGTACTGTACCGTACATTCGCTGCTGTGTGCTTTGCGTTTTCATGGCTTTCGCGGCTCAAATTTTAGCCACACTGTCGGGCGAGCTTTGCGGGATATCCCACCCGATGTGTAAACAGGTCAACACCATGAATTATACAATGCAAACGCTTCATTTAATCGATTACAGTTTGCAATTTACGGTAAAGCATCATCAGAGATGTTACACAATGAAAACGCTTCGGGTGATGTTCCATCAGCGACTAAAACAAGTCATCCTCCATGAGTTATAGAATGCCAATGCTTCATTAAAGCTATTTTTGAAATTAGCAGATACGCTCGATATGGCATCATCGGATAACATCCCCCACAAACAATGGGTTCCCGCAGATACCCACAATGCTCGCAATCCTACATAATACACAGATTGTGTCCTCAATCTCGATCATTGTTCTCGTCCCGTTGCTTCAACCTGTGGTTTTGACTCGCCGTGCTCATCGTTCAATAAATGGCTCCCAAGAGCAAGACAAGTGACGGAGATGCGTCGACTACAAAGAGGCAGAAGAAATTGATGTGCCTTCGCCAGAAAGTGGAGCTGCTCGACCGGCTTTCGAGAGGAGAGAATGTGGCCTCTGTTGGCAGGCATTATGGCGTAATGGCGTAATTACCTACAATTACCTACCTGGCGTAATTACCTACAATTACCATTACCTACATACGGAAGAAGGAGAAGGCCATTCGTAAGAAAGCTTCAGCGAGCACTGTATCGAGAACGAAGGTAGTCACCCATATCCGGAATGTCCACATGTAAAGGATGTGGAAGACTCTCAGAATATGGATCGAGGACAACAAGCAGACAAGGGACTTCATGCTGAAAACCATGATGCTGAACCGTTCCCAAAACCCACTCATCAAGGATGACTTGAACGCCATTTCAAAGGTTTCCGAGGAGGAGAAGGCGGAGGTGGGCAGAAATGACGAAGAGGTGCTCAGGTCCAACCTCAAAGTCCAGATCCTGGGCGCGTTGCTGCAGGACATGCGGGCGATTGTCGACAGTGTGCAAGACGCTGACCCAGTCGTGGAGAGGTACCTCAAGTTCAAGAGGGGCTTGGATGATGTGCAGAGCTGCATCGCAGATGCCCAGACATCTGCAGAGCCCAGACAAAGAGCTGCATCGAAATGTTGGGCAATGTGTCAGGCAGCTCGCATCACCCATCTCTTCAGCCCTGCTCCCTCCACCTCAAGATCACCAGCAATCCCACCAGCGTCCTCACCAGTATTCTCACCAGCATCCTCACTTTCTCCAATCTCTCCTGGCTCTCCCTTAGTGCACGATTCTGGTGCACCATCATTTGGGTCACCCTCATAGTTCGAGGAATTCTTGGGATTTAAATTCATCATCATCACCATCATCACCATCATCATCATCATTTGAAAGTTGCGTGTTTGTAAAATAAAAATTTGAAACGGTACATGATGGTGTTGTGTTTTTTTTTACTTTCACGGTACGGTATGGTTGAACACTTTTAATAAACTGTATGTGCATTCCTTCAATTAAATTGCAAATGGTACCTGGTATTCTTTGTTTGTTTTTTGTAACCATTTTTTGTGAAACTGCAATCATGTGCATTTGCGGTTGAAAACATTTTAAAGTTTTAAAAGTTTCCTCTATGAATCAGGAATCGCCAGGAACCTATAACGTATCCCCCTTTCCCCCATTGAAACAATGCCACGACATACATTCACGGGATTATCGCCGACATTCACGGGTCTTGTCTCACCATTTCCGGGACTTTCATTGACCTTCGTGGATTATCGTCGACATTCTCAGGACTTGCGTCACCATTCGCAGATTTTGCCTCGCCGTTCACTGTTTGTTCCTCTCTATTTGTGGATTTGCGCGACTCGGGAACCTATCCCCCCTTTTTCCATTGAAACAATGCCCCGCTATTTACAGGTTTCGCTATTCACGGATTTTCTAGGAATGTATCCCCCACGAAAAGCGGGATCCAACTATATATACTTTAACTAGTCCTTGAGAGCAGATCGTCTTTCCAAACCAAGGCACATTTGAATACGCCAAAACAAAATGGCAGCGTAAGAACACAGCTATGTGACAGAGGGCTGACCAAGATGGCGCACCTGATTGGTCAATAAGTTGACATTGCATTTCAATAAATAAATTTGTTCCCTTACAAGGGATTTTTTCACAGGAAGAGGGCATTAGGCCCATCAAACCTGAGCATTGGTTGCTCAGCTGTGGCTGTTTGTCTGTGCTCTGTCCTTTATAAATGCCGAGCATTAAACCAGGAAGCTGAGCATCAAGCACGTACTTCTCTTTGCAAATGCTGAGCATCAAACACGGAACATTTTAAAAGTCTTTAATATGACTCGACCTGGGTTGGACCCACCATCATCACAGACTCAGAGCGGACGCTCCATAACCATTACATCATCGAGTCTGGTGATGAGGTCTGGCATTTACCTCGATGATTACTTAACATCTTAAATCTCGATCAATAAATTCACAAACTAATATACTCTGTTATTCCAGAAATGCCTAAATTATTGCATTTATCCTAACTGCTGTACTATCCAAATACATAATGAGAGAAAAAGGCAGACATGGCATCACTAGTCACTTGGTACTGTACCTTCTGTCATCTCAAGACTAAACCAGTTTGGAAGGGAAGTAAAAATGCACCAATATATGCAAAAACAAACAACCAGTTGGTGTAGAGATGAAGGGGAAGCTGTAATGGTGCGTTCAAGGAATCACACCTTCATGAACCAATGATGTAAGCTTACCTCCAAGAGGATTCCCTGTTCTGATATTGGGAGAAGTGTATAATCCTGAGTGAGAAAAGGAAAAAACAACAATAACAAGGTCAGTAAAGATAGGCAGGTTTATATGTACTCAAATCTGGAATTTTCATTAAATCGTTGAGCAGCAATACCAAGATAAAATAAACATACAATTTAAGGTTAATCGGATTGTACCTCGTGGAAATATACTGATCCACAGGTGGAGCTTGGTACTGATCAGAGTTGAAACCCAGGTGGACCTTACTTGCAAAAACGTTTGTAAATCAAAGTAAAACTGTGAAAAGTCTTTGTGAAGAAGCATGAACAAAAATTCTTCGTTATACAACTTTGAATTGCTGACATCTTTATTGATGATTTGGAACAAAACTTAATTGATGATGTAATTTTTAATAGACAGTTTCCCAAACATAATCACTTGCGTTGGTGGAGGACGCAAAAACAAAGTCCCTGGAATGTCTATGAGGGGTCTACGAGAGGGTACTAGTAAGTGTTTGACTTATCACGTTGATAGACAATCAAAAGCATCCTATTGCCATCAAATCAAACTCGCAAACCGATAATAGGCCAAGGCCCACTTTTTGTTGTGTTGTTTGTGGCTCAATTATTTTTTATTTTCAATGTTCAAGAGCGGGGAAACTGGGACAGCGAGGGTGTATTGACGTCACCAAGTGCCAATCACAGTGCACCGAGACTCGCACAGCCAATCAGGAGCGTCTCAAGACGTGTCGCCATATTTCATGCTTGCTTTGTCTGGGAATTTATCGATGTGAATAATGAAAATGTTTTTGGACAAATCCAATTTTTCTTGAGCTTGCACTGGTTGGATCCTTAGCGATAAATATGGTGCCGTTTTAAACTTTGTGAGACAAGTGGATTGAAGCAGATGCAAAACTGACACAGACAGTGGATGTTATAGAGAAAACAACACAGATTTTAATTACTAGTGAGATACCTGTGCTATGCTCGGGTGGGAGGCCAGAAGCAAACAGGCAATGCAGACACGGCGAATGCTAAAGCATGAAACCAATAAATTCCACATTCCTGTAGCACCCTCAGTCGCACGTCAGACATGCACAGCAAGTTTGTGGAGGACTTCCATGAAAAACCGACCCATTCACAAACAAACGGGTACGTTCACGTATAGAAACATCGATCGTGGGTCCGTGGCAAATCTGCATATGGCGATCCGCGAAGTTCACGTTTAGAAGGTAGAAACCATCACGGCATGTCGTCATTTACTTGAATTCAATATCTCTTTTTTCATACCAAAGAACATAACTCCATTCACAAATTAATCACAAAATAAACGTTTAACACCATTGTTAATGTTTCCTTCATTGTAAAAACTACCAAGTCAACAGTTAAAAGAATTTTGAGCCAATAGGTGTTACGCCTCGGTAAGATCGATGGAGACAGCGATCTGTTAGCGTATACATCGCCAAATAGCTATGTGGAATTCTCTGATGTAGAGATTAAACTGACGTCGTTTGAACTTTGGCAGAGGTCATTATTTACTTTTAATGATGTTTATATACGAATCCAAAAGAAGATAATTGGTTTTGGGTCATTCTTTCCGCATATCGCGTGGGATTGTGAGTTGAAGAGACGACCGTGATGGCGGGGAGGGGGTTGGCATTCTCTCAAGCAGGGATTCAACCCATGTCCTTATAAAAGGTCTTTGATCGATGCAGGTCACCGACTCACCGACTCCGATCAGTGCAGCCGATTGGTGCAGCCGTTTGTGCGGCACCCGGGAAATTAACGTTATGCATGAGTCCAAACCTGAAAATGCTGGAGGCCAAGGCTGAAATTGGAAAAACAATATACCCTATTTAACTCCAGGGGATCCCAGGATAACCCACCCAAAATATCGTTGCGATCGGTTCAGCCGTTTTTGCCGTACCTTCGAACGGACGGGCGGACAGACAGACAGACATGGACATTTGATGAATTATAGTAAGATTACCAAATTATTGAGATTCATCATACTTCTCCGACATTGGACTTAACATTGTGTCGAAACACAAATATAATAAAATATAAACACAATGTTCTTGTGAGCAAAATTTACGAGGCTTCATCTTTGAAGACTTCACATTTCTGAGATATCGTCACACAAGATACTTTGAGCATTCCTTCTGTGCAGTTTATTTTCTTCTGTTGAACATTCCTTCATGTTTGATTTCATGCTATTCTTCATGCTATTCTGAAATCTCTGACACACCTTCAACAGGTCTCCCTACCTCTTCCTCCTCTTCCACATCTTACGCTACCCCTCTCCCCCCCCCCCCCCCCCCCTGTTCTGTATCCGATGCTTCCCCTTCCTCTTCATTAACGGTATGGACCTCAAACATCCGGGGCCTTCGCTCAAACTTGACTGATCTCTCCATACACGTTGCTTCTGACAAACCAGACGTGATCTGCTTAACAGAAACTTTCCTCCTTCATGATGTCTCTGATTCCTTGGTATCTCTCCCAGGTTACTCCCTCCTCCGGTATGATAGACTTGAGCCTGAGTGGGGTTGCTATCTTTATAAAAAAACTCTCTTCCTCACTCGCCCTGCACTGCCGTCTCTCCACCTCACCCCCAGGAATACCTTTGGCTACGGCTTCCCCTTCGCTCCCACCTTTTGTTCATATGTGTGTTGTACCGTCCATCAAACAGTGATGACTCCATCTACATCTCGCTGTCTGATAATATGGACCAACTTCTATCTACCCATCCCAACTCTCTCTTCCTCATATGTGGTGATTTCAATTGTCACCATGCCAGTTGGCTGGGTGTGGGTACCTCACTCACCAGCCATGGCTCTTCAGCAAAGGACTTCTGCGACTCACTGGGATTGACACAATCTGTCAATTTCCTGACCCGGATCTCAGTCAATGGAGCATCTTCTCTTCTGCACTTGGTTATGACTAACTTCCCTGAAAATGTCTGCTGCTCTTCTTCTGCTCCAATCGGCTCATCTGATCATGTGCTTGTTAAAGTGGACATCTCTCTGACCATTCTCAGAGAGCCTCCTCAGCGTCGACGAGTCTGGCCTTTCACTCACGCCAACTGGCACGGTCTTCAAGCAGCCATCAATCATCTGGACTGGTCTCCCATCTCTACTGCCTCTGACATCAACTCATCCTGGGAATTCTTCCAAAGTAAATTGCTCTCTCTCATGCACAGATTTATCCCATCTCATCTTCAGTTGTCATACCCTTCCTCCCGTCCATGGTACACGGAATCTTGTGATGAGGCTGTTGCCCAGAAACAACTTGCCTTCGTCTCCTGGAAAGCAAATCCAACGGAAGGAAATCTCATTTCCTTTCACAAAGCCCGAAACAAGTGTGTGTCCACCCTCAGGAGAGCCAGGAAACAATATCTCTCCGTTCTCAAGACCGAACTCTCTTATCTGTCTCCCTCTTCCAAATCCTGGTGGCGTCTGGTCAAATCTGTTTCTGGTGTTTGTTCCCCCTCCAACCCCTCCCTTACCTCAAACGGCTACACAGCTGACTCCGCACGTGAAAAAGCTGAATGCCTCAACTCTGTGTTTGCCTCTAAATCTTGTGGCCACAACCCATCCCTCTCTGTACCCACCATACCCAGTCATAACCCAGCTGCTCCTGGACTCCATGTCCTTTCCTCCTGACAAGGTGGAAAAGTTTCTGTCAATCCTCTACTCTGATTCTGCAACTGGACCTGACGGCATTAGCCCACGGGTCCTAAAATCCTATTCTTCCGCTCTTTCACTCCCTCTCTCTGTTCTCTTCACCCTCTCTTTTGCTCAAGGTCAACTGCCATCTGCTTGGAAATCAGCCAACATCACCGCTTTGCACAAAAAAGGTGCAAAAACAGATCCTAGCAACTACAGACCAATCAGCCTTCTCCCAATTATCAGCAAAGTCATGGAATCCATCATTGCTTCGGATATGAAATCTTTCCTCTTCTCCAATGGCTTGATCTCCGATCATCAATTTGGTTTCAGACCAGGTCACTCTACTCTGGACATGCTGCTTCTGCTGTCTCAACAATGGATGGAGGTCCTCAATGCCAAACAGGAAATTAGAGCTGTCTCCCTCGACATATCACGTGCCTTCGATACGGTCTGGCACCCCGCTCTGCTCACCAAACTCTCCTCCTTTGGTATCCATGGAAATCTCCACGCGTGGCTGGCGGACTTCCTCTCTAGTCGTAGTCAAAGTGTGGCCCTGAATGGGTTTCTCTTATCTCCTCTTCCTGTTCAGGCTGGAGTTCCCCAAGGCAGTGTTCTGGGCCCTGTGCTTTTTCTGGTCTTCATCAATGATCTCTCTGACTCTCTTGAAAATCCTCTCTATCTCTTTGCTGATGACTCCACTCTCTGCCGCTCCATTCCTCATCCCTCAGATCGGCAGTCTGCAGCCTCCTCACTCTCTGCAGACCTGGACAAAATCACAGACTGGGCAAACAAGTGGAACATGTCTTTCAATCCTGACAAATCTCACACTCTTACGATGTCTCTCCAAAAAGATCGACTGGACAACCCTCCCATCTACTTTCTGAATAATCCTCTCCAAGAAGTTCTGTCACTCAAGCTTTTGGGTCTCACTATCTGCCATGATCTTTCCTGGGAAAACCACATTTCCAAGCTGGCCTCCAAAGCCAGTCGACGACTGGGCATCCTCCGTCGTGCGAAGTCCTTCCTTGGCACACCTGAGCTCCTCACCACATACAAGGCTTTCATCCACAGCTCAATGGAGTACTGCTCTCCCCTCTGGGCTGGTGCTCCTGCCTCACACCTAGCTCGTCTTCACGCTGTTGAAACCAAAGCGTTCAGAATCATTGGAATCTCCCGCGATGACGCTATCTCCGAGGGCCTTTCACTTAATCACCGCAGGCAGGTTGGTGGTCTTTCCGTCTTCTACCGACTCCTCTCCGGCCTTGCTCCCCCAGCTCTCTCTGGGCTCTGTCCCCCAAATATTCCTGCATGTCGCACAAGATCTGCCTGCAACCCTCTTATGGTTAAACTACCAAAATCAAGACTCTCTGCTCACCTTCACTCCTTCATTCCTCTTTTCTCCCACCTCTGGAACAAACTCCCTCACTCTCTTCAATCCCACTCCTCCCTCCAGGTCTAAACCACCATCTCTTATCTTCCCCAATCCAAAACCTTGATCTTTTCGACCCCCGCTAATTTCACCCCAAATCCACTTTTTTGAGGTGACTTTTGACTTCTTTCCTGGAAGTCCTTGGTGTCCTTGCGTTTTATACCTATCCTGCCTCCCCCCAGGCCCTCTCCCTCCAAAAACATCTCCCGATGTCCCTGCTCTCAAATGTTGTTTGTGTGCTTCCTCCCCTTCTCTCCCCATCTTGTCGACCGCTCCCCTTTTTATATACTTTGTTTGCTTGTTTGTTTGATTTGTTTGTTTGATAAATGTTAGCTCTTTCACGAGCCTCGACTCTGTATACAAAAAAAAAGAAGAAAAAAAAACCTTCATACAACTTTGAGTTATTGACCATAAACCTGAAGTAATAAATAAGCAAACCAACTCAACCGACCAAACTTATGAGATTGCCTTTTGGAGAACACCAAAAACCAAAGGAATAAAAAAGCTGACCGAAAGAGCGGATATAAGATAAATAGTCGAGTCTTATGGTCCAGTAGGGTCCAAAGATATTGGCTTGTTTGTACCCATTTAGAATCATCAGCAGAAGTCTCACCTGAATGGGAATTTTCTTTTCCTTATTGTGATTGTGCTGATACGTAGATTTGAATAAGCTGTGGGATAAAACGGAACGGAATAATGAGAAAGTGTCAGTATCCTCTGTATATCTGACAAACTAAAAACAACAGTGTAATCTCAACCTCCCTCCCAACAGTGGGTCATTCATTCATTCATTCATTCATTCAATCTCAACACTGATCAAATAAAGATAAATAAATGTTTACATTAATACATTACTACATATATATATATAAAGATATGGATAGATAGATAATGTCCATAGTTTGATGGGTTCTCTCTGTTTGTATGTGTTCTATGCACGGCCACATCTTTTAAGTTACAAACTCCAAACTCGAGGTACAAATACAACTTTGTGGGGAGTAACATTGGCTATGTAGCCGCAGCCTCATATGAGGGTGTGTGGGGGGCAGCGGGGGGAATAAATTCTCTACGTGAATGTGTACTGTGTATCACCACCTGGTGGTGGCAGAGGGTATTACAATACCCATTTTTTTTACCTGGGCAACGCTGAGGTTAAAGCACTCTTTGCACGGGTAAATTTGTCATCCCTCCCTTTAAATTTTTCCAAAACAAAGGGGCCTGTCAAAACTCCCCCCAAAATATATATATGGGAGGGTCATGATAGAGGCTGTGGGAGGGTCATGAAGGAGGTGATGGGAGGGTCATGAGAGAGGTGATGGAAGGGTCATGAAGGAGGTGATGGGAGGGTCATGAGTGAGGTGGTGGGAGGGTCATGAGAGAGGTGGTGGGAGGGTCATGAGAGAGGTGATGGAAGGGTCATGAAGGAGGTGATGGGAGGGTCATGAAGGAGGTGATGGGAGGGTCATGAGTGAGGTGGTGGGAGGGTCATGGGTGAGGTGGTGGGAGGGTCATGAGAGAGTTGGTGGGAGGGTCATGAGAGAGGTGATGGAAGGGTCATGAAGGAGGTGATGGGAGGGTCATGAGTGAGGTGGTGGGAGGGTCATGAGCGGTGGTGGGAGGGTCATGAGAGAGGTGGTGGGAGGGTCATGAGAGAGGTGGTGGGATGGTCATGAGAGAGGTGGTGGGATGTTCATGAGAGAGGTGGTGGTATGTTCATGAGAGAGGTGGTGGGAGGGTCATGAGAGAGGTGGTGGGAGGGTCATGAGAGAGGTGATGGAAGGGTCATGAAGGAGGTGATGGAAGGGTCATGAAGGAGGTGATGGGAGGGTCATGAGTGAGGTGGTGGGAGGGTCATGAGTGAGGTGGTGGGAGGGTCATGAGAGAGGTGATGGAAGGGTCATGAAGGAGGTGATGGGAGGGTCATGAGTGAGGTGGTGGGAGGGTCATGAGAGCGGTGGTGGGAGGGTCATGAGAGAGGTGGTGGGAGGGTCATGAGAGAGGTGGTGGGAGGGTCATGAGAGAGGTGGTGGGATGTTCATGAGAGAGGTGGTGGTATGTTCATGAGAGAGGTGGTGGGAGGGTCATGAGAGAGGTGGTGGGGGGGGGGGGCATGAGAGAGGTGATGGGAGGGTCATGAGAGGTGGTGGGAGGGTCATGAGAGAGGTGATGGGAGGGTCATGAGAGAGGTGGTGGGAGGGTCATGAGAGAGTTGGTGGGAGGGTCATGAGAGAGGTGGTGGGAGGGTCATGAGAGAGGTGGTAGGAGGGTCATGAGAGGTGGTAGGAGGGTCATGAGAGGTGGTGGGAGGGTCATGAGAGGTGGTGGGAGGGTCATGAAGGAGGTGATGGAAGGGTCATGAAGGCGGTGATGGGAGGGTCATGAGAGAGGTGGTGGGAGGGTCATGAGAGAGGTGGTGGGAGGGTCATGAGAGAGGTGGTGGGAGGGTCATGAGAGAGGTGGTGGGAGGGTCATGAGAGAGGTGGTAGGAGGGTCATGAGAGAGTTGGTGGGATGTTCATGAGAGAGGTGGTGGTATGTTCATGAGAGAGGTGGTGGGAGGGTCATGAGAGAGGTGGTGGGAGGGTAATGAGAGGTGGTGGGAGGGTCATGAGAGAGGTGATGGGAGGGTAATGAGAGGTGGTGGGAGGGTCATGAGAGAGGTGATGGGATGTTCATGAGAGAGGTGGTGGGAGGGTAATGAGAGGTGGTGGAAGGGTAATGAGAGCTGGTGGGATGTTCATGAGAGAGGTGATGAAAGGGGCTATGAGAGATGTTGGGAGGGTAATGAGAGGTGGTGGGAGGACAATGAGAGGTGGTGGGAGGGTAATAAGAGAGGTGGTGGGAGGGTAATAAGAGAGGTGGTGGGAGGGTAATGAGAGGTGGTGGGTGGGTAATGAAAGGTGGTGGGAGGGTACTGAGAGGTGGTGGGAGGGTAATGAAAGGTGGTGGGAGGGTAATGAAAGGTGGTGGGAGGGTAATGAGAGGTGGTGGTAGGGTAATGAGAGGTGGTGGGAGCGTAATGAGAGAGGTGGTTGGAGGGTAATGAGAGGTGGTGGGAGGGTAATGATAGGTGGTGGGAGGGTCATGAGAGAGGTGATGGAAGGGTCATGAAGGAGGTGATGGGAGGGTCATGAGAGAGGTGGTGGGAGGGTCATGAGAGAGGTGGTGGGAGGGTCATGAGAGAGGTGGTATGAGGGTCATGAGAGGTGGTGGGAGGGTAATGAGAGGTGGTGGGAGGGTCATGAGGTGGTGGGAGGGTAATGAGAGGCGGTGGGAGGGTAATGAGGAGTGGTGGGAGGGTAATGAGAGAGGTGGTGGAGGGTAATGAGAGGTGGTGGGAGGGTAATGAGAGAGGCCATGGGAGGGTCATGGAGGAGGTGATGGGAGGATCATGGAGGTGATGGGAGGGTCATGAAGGAGGTGATGGTAGGGTCATGAAGGAGGTGATGGGAGGGTCATGAGAGAGGCTGTGGGAGGGTCATGAGAGAGGTGATGGGAGGGTCATGAAGGAGGTGATGGGAGGGTCATGAAGGAGGTGATGGGAGGGTCATGAGAGAGGCCGTGGGAGGGTCATGAGAGAGGTAATGGGAGGGTCATGAAGGAGGTGATGGGAGGTAGTAGTAGTAGTAGTAGTAGTAGTAGTAGTAGTAGTAGTAGTAGTAGTAGTAGTCGTAGTAGTGGTAGTATTAGTAGTAGTCGTAGTAGTCGTAGTAGTAGTAGTAGTAGTAGTAGTAGTAGTAGTAGTAGTAGTAGTATTAGTAGTAGTAGTATTAGTAGTAGTAGTATTAGTAGGAGTAGTATTAGTTGTAGGTGTAGTAGTTGTTGTGGCGAAGGCAACCCTTCCAAGGATGCGAGAAAAGGTTACCTGTGAGCACGCTTCAGGAATCTTGAAACGATGTGACGACGTTTCACTTTTTTGGGGGGGGAGTTCGGAGGAACATTCGATCTTTTCCATCTCGATTCGAGAAAGGTTTTCAGCACGCTAGTGAGAAAAAGAAGGGAAAGTAGGAATGAGATGTTACCCTGCACAGCCAAGTCAAAACTTAATGTTAAATTACTTTAATTCAGGCGAAGCACTTCAACTGGTTATCGAGATAACCTCTTTAATATGAAGGTAAAGACGATTTAAATTACTTTGGGGTGTATAAATTAAAAAAGCAAAACACGCTTGAACATACCTCTCCATCAGGAACAGATTTATGAAGTAGCCTTCTTTGTTGGGGACTATTAACTCAAAACTTGGTTCTGCAAAACAAAAGCAATGTCAATTCAACAATTCAAACATTAAATGGAAGAACACAACAACAGTTCAATGCAGTGCAGTGATGACCAGCACTGTTAATCTGGCCAGATCAATCAATAGGAATCCACATCAGCTGCCGAAGGAGTTTCTATGTAAAAGAGAGATCAAGCAAAGAAGGGACTTTGGAATTTGGCAAATTCATACAATTTTATGAATTCCATCCAAAACTTCAATCCATCCAATTTCATCAATAAGGAGGGAGGTACTACTACACCTCCCTGTTCCTTCGTTCTCTGCTCATCTGGCTGTCAATCCCCAATTCTTCTGTTCCTGCTTCTGAACCTGTTCTGGAATCCTTCATCCCCCTAAGCCTCCATGCCCTCACTTCAGGGAATTTCCCAGATAGTTTTCATGGTTTCGTTTAAAAATGTTTAAACTTTCCCCTGCAGTGTTATTCTGTTTCTGTTATAACACGCTTTTCTTCTTCCTCTATAAACGGTTGTCTTCGATTTACTCATGAAATCACTCCATTTCAAATAAAAATTAAATCTCTTACAGTTCATACTTTCTACATTCCCTAAACTCACCTGCATTCCACCCCTCCTCCAACGTTTTCAAATGGATCTCTGACTTGAAAATCACAAGAAACTCATTTTGCAATAAATGTTAGTTTTCCATAAATCGTCCAATACTTTCCAAACCTAAACTCCCCCCTCAGGTTTCCCATCCTAAACTCTACCCTCACCCCTTCCCTCCTAAACTCCCCTCACCCTTCCTCTCCTGAACTCCCCCCTTACCCCTTCACCCTTAAAATCTCCCCCCTCGCCCCTCCCCACCGAAACTCCCCCCTCAGGTCTCCCCCCCTAAACTCTCCCCTCACCCCTCCCTTCCTAAACTCCCCCCTAACCACCTCCCCTCCTAAATTCCCCCCTCACTCCTCCCCTCCTGAACTCCCCCTAACTCCTTCACCCTTAAAATCTCCCCCCTCACCCCTCCCCTCCCAAACTACCCCTCACACCTTCCCTCCTAAATTCCCCCCTCACCCCTCCCCTTCAAATTCGCCCCTCCCCCATCCCCTCCAAATTTCCCCATCACCCATCCCTTTCAAATCTCCCCCCTTGCCCCTTCCCTCCTAAACTCCCCCCGCACACCTCCCCTCCTAGACTCCCCCTCACCCCTCCCCTCCTAAACTCCCCCCTCACCCCACCCCTCCAGATCTACCCCATCTCCCATCCCTTTCAAATCCCCCCCTTGCCCCTTCCCTCCTAAACTCCCCCCTAACCCCTTCCCTCATAAACTCCCCCCTCGCCCCTCCCCTTCAAATCTCCCCACCCTCATTTTTTCTCCATTTTCCCCCTCTCACCCCTCCTCCTCAAAGCAGCCTCCTCCCCACTTCCTCTCCCTTCCAACTCATACCTCCAACTCCTCCAACCTTCTTCCAACCTTCTTCCTCGCTCTGCCCCCCTCCCCTGCCCCCCCCCCCCCCCATCAAACAACACCTCACTGTGCCTCTTTCAATCATCATCAAACCTTTTGTCCTCCACATCCTTCCCTTTCTCCTCGCTGTTCTGAAAATATCCGACATACCGTCAATAGCTCTCCCTACCTCCTCCTCTTTCTCATCTTACCCTACCCCTCACCTCTCCTGTCCTGTATCTGAAGCTCCCCCTTTCTCTTCCTTAACGGTATGGACCACAAACATCCGGGGCCTTCGCTCAAACCTGACTGATCTCTCCATACAGGTTGCTTCTGAAAACCAGACTTGATCTGCTTCACAGAAACTTTCCTCCTTCAATATGTCTCTCATTCCTAAATATCTCTCCCTGGTTACTCCCTCCTCCAGTATGATAGACCTGAGCCTCATCCTGAAGGTGGGGTTGCTATCTTTATTAAAAACTCTCTTCCTAACTCTCCCTGCACTGCTCTCTCTCCACCTCACCCCCAGGAGTACCTCTGGCTATGGCTTCCCCTCCGCTCCCACCTTTTGTTCATGTGTGTTGTGCCATCCCCCAAACAGTGATGACTCCATTTACATCTCACTGTCTGATAACATGGACCAACTTCTATCCACTCATCCCAACTATCTCTTCCTTATATGTGGCGACTTCAACTGTCATCATGCCAGCTGGCTGGGTGTGGGTTCCTCTCACACCAACCAAGGCACCTCAACAAAGGACTTCTGCGACTCACTGGGACTGACACAATCTGTCAATTTCCCGACCTGGATCTCAGTCAATGGAGTATCTTCTCTTCTAGACTTGGATCTGCCAAACTTCCCTGCAAATGTCTGCTGCACTTCTTCTGCTCAATCGGTTCTTCTGATCATGTCCGTGTTAAAGTGGATATCTCTCTGGCCATTCTGAGAGAGCCTCCTCAGCATCGACGAGTCTGGCATTTCACTCAGGCTGACTGGCACGGTCTTCAAGCAGCCAACAATCATCTGGACTGGTCTCCCATCTCTGCTGTCTCTGACATCAACTCTTCCTGGGAATTCTTCCAAAGTAAACTGTTCTCTCTCTTGCACAGATTTATCCCAACTCGTCTTCAGTTGTCGTACCCTTCCTCCCATCCATGGTACACTGAAGCTTGTGGTGAGGCAGTTGCCATGAAACAACTTGCCTTCGCCTCATGGAAGGCTAATCCAACTGAAGGCAATCTCCGTTCCTTTCACAAAGCTCGGAACCAGTGTGTGTCTACCCTCGAGAGAGCCAGGAAACAATATCTCCCCCCTCCAAATCCTGGGGGCTTCTGGTCAAATCTGTTTCTGGTGCTTGTTCCCCCTTCATCCTCTCCCTTACCTCAAATGGCTGCACAGCTGACTCCACACATGAAAAAGCTGAATGCCTCAACTCTGTGTTGTTTCTGTGTGTTTGCTCTGTGTTTGCCACAAAATCTTGCGTCCCAAACCCATTTCTCTGTACCCAACTTATGCAAGGTGGAGAAGTTTCTGTCAAACTTCAACTCTGATTCTGCAACTGGACCAGATGGCATCAGCCCACGGGTCCTAAAATCCTGCTGTGCCGCTCTATCCCACCCTCTCTCTGTTCTCTTCACCCTCTCTTTTGTTAAAGGTCATCTGCAATCATCTTGGAAATCAGCAAACATTACTGCTTTACACAAAAAGGTGCAAAAACAGATCCTTGCAACGACAGACGAATCAACCTGCTCCCAATAATCAGCAAAGTCACGGAATCCATCATTGCTTCAGATATCAAATCCTTCCTCTTCTCCAATGGCTTGATCTCTGATCATCAATTTGGATTCAGACCAGGTCACTACACTCTGGACATGCTGCTTCTGCTGTCTCAACAATGGATGGAGGTCCTCAATGCCAAACAGGAAATCAGAGCTGTCTCCCTTGACATATCACGTGCCTTCGATATGGTCTGGCACCCCGCCCTGCTCACCAAACTCTCCTCTTATGGTATCCAAGGAAACCTCCGCGCATGGCTTGCGGACTTCCTCACCGGTTGCAGTCAACGTGTGGCCCTAAATGGAATTCTGTCATCTACCTTCCTCTTCAGGCTGGAGTTCCCCAAGGTAGTGTTCTGGGCCCTGTGCATTTTCTTGTCTTTATCAATGATCTCTCTGACTCTGGAAAATCCTCGCTATCTCTTTGCTGATGACTCCACTCTCTCTCACTCCATTCCTCATCCCTCAGATTGGAAGTCTGCAGCCTCCTCACTCTCTGCAGACCTGGACAAAATCACAGACTTGTCAAACAAGTGGAACATGTCTTTAAATCCTGACAAATCAAACACTCTCACGATGTCTGAACAAAAAGACGGTCTGGAAAACACTCCCATCTACTTTCTCAACAATCCCCTTGAAGAAATTCTGTCACTCAAGCTTTTGGGTCTCACTCTCCACCATGATCTTTCCTGGGAAAACCACATTTCCAAGCTGGCCTCCCTAGCCAGTCGCCGATTAGGCAACCCTCCGTCGTGCGAAGTCCTTCCTTGGCACACCTGAGCTTTCCAACACATACAAGGCTCTCATCCGCAGCTTGATTGAATACTGCTCTCTCCTTTGCGCTGGTGCTCCTGCCTCACACCTAGCTCAGCTTCACGCTGCTGAAACCAAAGCTTTCAGAATCATTGGAATCTCCCGCGATAAAACTAATTCTGAGGGCCTTTCACTCTCTCACCGCAGGCAGGTTGGTGGTCTTTCTGTCTTCTTCCAACTCCTCTCCGGCCTCGCTCCCCCAGCTCTGTCTGTGCTGTGTCCCTCAAATATTCCTTCAGGTCGCACAAGATCTGCCAGCAACCCTCTTTGGTGAAACTGCCAACATCAAGACTCTCTGCTCATCTGCACTCTTTCATTCCTCTTTTCTCCCACCTCTGGAACAAACTCCCTCACTCTCTTCAATCCCACTCCTCCCTCCAGGTCCCCCTTTAATTCACCCCAGATCCACCTTTTTGAAATACCGACTTCTTTCCTGGAAGTCCGAGCAGTGTCCATGTGTTCTATACCTCTCCCAACCACCGTCCCTACCCCCATCTCTTCCCCTTCCCCCTCCCCCCAATCCCTCACCCTCGCATAGATCTTCCGATGTCCCTGTTCTCTACTGTTGTTCTTGTGTGATTCCCTCTCTTTGACCATCTTGTCTCCTGCTCCCTTTATTGTATGTTTTATGTCCGTTTATGTTTGTGGTGATTAGTGTTAGCTCTTACACGAGCCTCGATCTTATATACAAAAAATAAAAACAGAAAATAAAAAATAAAATCTCAAAAACTTGTGGAAGGATTTGGACGAAACTTGGCAGACTGTTGGGTGTGTGAAAACGTCGATTCGATTCGATTTTGGTGAAGATCTGAATATGGATTCGGATATGAGAATTATTTCATTTTTCAAGTGATTCTTCACCATTGAGAGATCGGGCCAAAAACGAGGGGCAGATCAGGGCATGAAAGACTGGACCTATGGTGATTCCTGTGATTGATTTTGATTAAATGTGATTCTGTATTGAGATTTTCTAGTGTACTCTGGGATACAAAACGTAAAGTGTTCACCTGGCGGAGGTATGCTCTCTACTGAGTGCCGTTCTAGTCACCTGTACACATGGAATAGTGTAAGTGGTTTAACCAGTGATCTCCACCAGAGGGCCGCAAACCCCCACCCAGTTTTCTTCTGATAAATCTTTTCTTGTTCATGAGAACTTGTGTGTGGTCATCAAACATTGGCTATATATTGCAGAGTGAATTGGCAAATTAACACAGAAAAAAAAAGTTTAAACAACAAACCATCTCCGTCGATGTATTTTGAGAGGGAGAAACCAAGGCGAATGAGGAGTGGAAGGGCCTCCTCCATCATGGACACCTTCTGCAGAGACAAGTGTTGTACAATATGTAAGAGGACCAAAATCCTTCCCCTTTCACCAAACTGCACAGTGATTCCACAAGTATCCAAATTGATATTTTGATAACATGGTTACAGCAATACCTGAGCAGCTATTGATGCGGCCATTAAAAATGCAATTTCCCGATGTGGGATGTTTCGGAAATTACTGGTACAAACAACGACATGACTCGCACGATAATCCAAGAAACGGCAAAATATTCCATAGAAATGTTTTTCACAAACATATAATTATTAATTTTTTATTACAGGTACATATATCTATTGAAAAAATAATGTTGTGTTTTGGACCGTTGTGAGTATCTCACTTGTACAACTTTGTGCACACTAGTAAGATCATAAATAAATCACCTCGGCGTTTACCTACAACCTTAGGGGATTTCACCTCATAACTCTAATAACGTCCTTCTGATGGTTGGTACAACACACATTCATGAATCATGCAAAACACACCCTGCCTGCAAAACGCAATGATAACAATTCATAGCTGGGTCGTGATTCAAACCCAGAGTGGACAGTTCAGAGGTGAGTGTGCTTACCTTTCGGCTATCCTGCCAGAAACCAGGCACACTGGGACGTCTGAAATTTCGGATTGAAATGATGTACAATAAAATTTTAGGGTAACATTGTCACCATACGTCTACATAAGGTAAACGATATGAAATTGAATTGCAGTACAGCCTCAAAATAATAAACTCATTCCAGTGAAGGCATCATGATTTCCTTGAAGGAGGACCCGCACCTAAATCCACCCTCGTACGAACAAGAGTGTCCTCTCTCATTCATGGCTAAGTGAGCACGATGAGTAAAGCATCACCCACACTGAAGATCACCCCTGATAAAATCATGGCAAAACTTCCAGAATCCACAACCAATTTCCACAAGTGGCATTTCACTAAGCAGAGCACCGTGAGAATTACGAAATGAAAATCTGAGTTTTTGTTTCACTTGGAATCGACATTTCATCAGAATTTTTACCACCGATTACGAGTGGATTCTAAGAATTCCTGCTCGAATATCCTACTTTCCGAATTTTTTAGCCAAGTCAATGCCTTCATAATCGCAGCATCATTCACACATGAAACATGAAGGTCGGTGGACATGTTGATAACTTATAATGTGCCGAGTATGCTAGATATTGATGTGATCATAAATCAAACACGCAATACTAAAATAAGGCACTGCATTAATGCTCGAGGTTACGTGGAAAATTATCGATACTATTACGTTTATGGGGGTCGGTAAGAGAATACTGTAAGAAAGGTAGGATTGAATAGGAAATAGCATGGACCGATGGGCGTCGAAAGGTGGGGGTCGGGGAGGACATGTCCCTCCTACTTTTTATACAGGGATACCGGAAGGTGTTTGGTAACATGGTGCCAGAGGTGTGCCGCATGTTTCATCAAGTGGAAAGTCTTTTCAGGTTGCTTCTTGTTTGTCCTGCAAGCTCTTGTGAAGCTTAATTCGACAATTTGTCTCTGTTTCATGCTTCAGATAGGCAATGTCCCCCCCCCCCCCACACTTTCAAAGCATTCGACGCCTATGTATAGACCGTGTGATGTGTAGGAGAATTTCAATGTACTAAGTCGGTAAAATGTAGCTTAAGGTTGTGTTTAAATGTCATCATACGAGGGATGATGCCATGTTAATTTGTAGTAGGGTTTAAGGTTAATTTCCCCTGTTCATGATACCCTTTGTGGCCATCCCTAACATTTAAAACTACTGCCGGCCAAGCAAAACAGCAGCCGGCTAGTATTCACGCTCCATGGACACGATACAGCAAAGACCCGCCCAGGAGAGGCGAGACGAAAATGGTTCAATGGGCGGGGAACGGGACTGGCAGGCCACACCCCCTGAGTGACGTGGCTAGATGACGTAGGCGGGCGAAGAAGAAGCTTCACAATTGTGCATGGAGCAAGAGCACAAGCGGTGAAGGAGAGGAAACCTTAAGAGACCGGAGAGAAAGAGGGCCGTCTACGCCACTCGCCTCACTCCCGGGCGCCCTCTGCGTTTGGTTTTGCCGCCTTTTTCCGAGCTTCCCTCGCAGGTGGCTCCGGGCTCCGACAACTGCAGACCTTCCAAAGGATCCATATTAGGGCCAGCTAAGTGCCAGAGAGGGACTTTTATTTTCTTACTTTACCCTGTGTGCATGTTTGAGTCCGTAGGGAGGCACCTCACGTTAGCATTTTTACCTCAGCTTTTTTTCATTATTTTCATGCCGCGCCTTTATTTTCTTGCAAATAATTATCGTTACATTTTTCGTTGTCGTGTTCTTGGTTGGGTTTCGGAATAAACCCGTGTGTTTGTGAAGTTGAACGCTTCATATTTCTTCCATCCAACGCGCGTCATAACTGCCAAATTGGAGATTGCCTCGGGAGTTAAAGCTGGTTTGGTTCATCTGTCCAAGGCTGCGGACGCGACAATACTATATGTTAATAAAATCCTTGCGAGAACGCTACTGCACAGGCATTCAACTCACCTGCATCACCCAAATCTTCAAACGAAGGTCAATGAAAACCTTGTCGATATCCTCGCATTCCCTGAAGACAGACATGTGATGATACATTAATCACACCAACCACTTGCTGTGATTCTTACCAACATTCAACATACATACGCACAGTCAACATATTCGTGTACCTGATGGTGACAATTCCATTCCCGTATTCCTCCGTCACTTTCTTGATATCAGATCTGAGTTGGGGGTGTCTGCGGGATTCTGGACTATCTGGAATTGTCTGCAAAGTGGTAAAGAAAGTTTTTTCAGATTTGTTGACACAATTTCATGGCTTTCAGTGAGAACATTCAAAATAGTGCAAATTTTCAGAAGAGGAGAATATTTTTGTAGCGTGATTCGTCATTTTTAAATGCAAACTCTAAAGCAGATGGAAGAACAATGCTATGGTTGCCACTTTCCTTTTTCCAGTCAAAATGAAACTTCAAATTTTTCCTATTTGTTTCATTCACCATTGCACAATGACTTGTGCAGTGCTCTGAATGGCACTTCTTGATCAAGTACTGAAGCTGAATTTGATATAGTTTAGAATATTTATGATTTTAGACTATCAATACCTACAATCATTTCTTCAGCACAATTTAGGAGCAGTTGCTATCGTGAATTAAAATTTATACTCTTCAAAAAAAATTAAATGTTTGGAGGATTAATAATGTGACATATTCTAGGTGTGGTGACACTGCGAGTGGTCGTTGATGTGTGATGTTGCCTGCAGCGCTGGAGTCTGAAAAGTGAAGGCTACACATGATTGAGTAGCAAAGTGAAATAAATACGTTGGACGTTGTTGAGGAACCTAAATCAGGAACCTAATCCCTCCCGCAGAAACTCCTCCCGCAGCGACCCACAATGCCCGCATGACTACCTATGTGCAGCGTGTCCTGGATCATTCTTCTTGTCCCATTGCTTTGACCAGTGTTTTTGCCTCTCACTCTGCTCATCATTCGATCATGGCTCCCAAGTGGAAGACCAGTGCCGGAGATGCATCGACGACCAAGAGGCAGAAGAGCCTGAGCCAGAAAGTGGAGCTGCTGGACCGGCTTTCAAGAGGAGAGGGTGTGGCCTCTGTTGGTAGGCATAAGGACGTGAATAAATCCACCAATCGCTACAGAAGAAAGAATGACAAGGCGATCCGATAAAGTGTGGCAAGCATCGTACAGAGCACCAAGGTGACCGCCCAGGTCCGGGACATCCACTTAGAAAGGGTGGATGTCCACATAGATGGAGGACAACGTGCAGAACAACATGCCTTTGAGTGGACCTCTCATTCGCTCAAAGGCGAAGTTTATTTACGTGCATCTGTCTGGCGTAGGTGGCACTAGCACGAGTGATGCGCTGATCGATGCAGATACGAGCAGCCCCAGTTCATTCGGAGCGATCAGGGGATGGTTTCATCGCTTCAGAGATCAGTATGGTCTCCTCAACGTCAAAATGACAGACGAGCCTGCCTCTGGATACCACAACGTGACCAAAACGTTCCCTGCTCAACTCGTGCAGCTGATCGACGAGAAGGGATACCTGCCAGAGATAGTCTTCAATGCAGATGAGACTGGCCGCTTCTGGAAAAAAAAATGCCCCCAAGAACTTTCAGCTTGAAACACGAAGGGCCAACATCAGGATTCAAGGTCGCCACAGACCGGGTATATCTTCTCCTCTGCGCAAACGCAAAAGGGGACTGTATGACAAAGCCCATGATGCTGTACCATTCCATGAATCGGCGTGCTCTCAAGGGCGAGAACAAACACACTCCTTCATTCCTCTTTTCTCCCGTGTTTGGAACAAACTCCCTCACTTTCTCCAATCCCACTCCTCCCTCCAGGTCTTTAAAACAGCTGTTCACCACCATCTCTTATCTTCCCCCATCCAAAACCGTGATCTTTTCTACCCCCGTTAAAACATCACAAATCCACCTCTTTCAATCTCCGACTTCATTCCTGCTGAAATTCCGAGTAGTGTCGACTTGTTTTATACCGTGTATGCCCCTCTTCCTCCCCCCCCCCCTACCCCCACTCCCTCCAGACCCCACTCCCACCCCAGCACTCTCACTTCTGCAGATCTCTCAATGTCCTTGTTCTCTACTGTTGCGGTGCTGGTGTGCTTCCCTCTCTCTCCCCCTCCTGTCTCCCGCTCCCTTTATTATATGTTTTATTTGTCCGTTTATGTTTTTTGTGTTTAATGCGTTGGCTATTACACGAGCCTCGACTTTGTATACAAAAAAACAAACAAAATAAAAACACACGCTGCCTGTGTTTTGGAGAGCGTAGGTGATGGCAGTAATTTTAATGGACTGGTTTCATAAGTGGTTTCTCCCTCAGGTGGAGTGGTACCTGGCAAAACAAAACCTTGCGTTCAAAGTTTTCTTGCTCATCGACAATGCTCCTGGCCACCCCGCAGACCTGAACGTGCCTCACCCAAACGTCGAGGTGATTGATCTTCCTGCCACCCAACACCACCTCCCTGATCCAGCCACTCGACCAAGATGTAATCTCCACTTTTAAAAATTATTACACCCACCGCACCTTGTGCCATATTTTAGATGTTATGGAGTCCGACCCAGAGCTCACCGTCGGGCAGTGTTGGAAAAGGATTGACACATTGCAGGATTTCCAGACACCATGATAGAGAGGAATAAAATTGTCGGGTTGGCACGGCAGGTGGAAGGGGAAGGCTCTGACGACATAGAGCCTGAGGAGTTGGAGGATCTTATCGCCTCGCATGCCGACGAACTCACCGAGGAGGAGTTGGACGCCATTACCAAGGTCTCTCACCTGCGTCGGCTTCAGTGCCATTTTCTACGTTTCTTCTGGTGCGCGACTAACCAGTACCCTCACCTGGGTCGGCTTCAGAGGAGTTTGAGGAGCTCACTGGATGTTAATTCCTCATCAGCATTTCCAAAGTTGCGTTTGTGAAATAAAAATTTGAAATGTTACGTACATGATGTTGTTGTTGTTTTAGTTTCACGGTCCGGTTGATTGAGTACTTCAAAATAAACTGTAATCGCATTCCTTCAATCAGCATTGGAAACAGTACCTCACCTCAATGACACTCATGAAAGTTGCAAATCATAAGGGAATTTCAGTGAGCACACACTGTAGAAGAATGGAATCCCTTGCAGCAGAAAGGATAAAGTTGCGGAGTAAAGAAACTCAATATTATCGAGTAGGCTGGAGGGGAAATTGTGGAATTTGCTATTTTATTAAAATGAAACCTTGCAAGTGAATGACATATTTGTTCTTTCTCACAAACGATTGACTAAAAAAAATCTCTTAACTTACCAGATTCTTCTTCTTCACCTTTGCCTTCTTTGCTTGAGCTTCATGTGGAAGTGGCAAATCAGAATGACCTAAAGAGTGAAAAACTCAAATTAGAAATTATTCCAAATCAACAATGAGAAACATAACACAACATTACAAATCTTAACACAAAATCAAATTATGCCCAGTTATGTGCTTCATAAATAGACACTTGTGGTGAGTTGAGACAGCACACCAAAAATAAAACAAACTTTCACACAAAGTTACCATTAAAAATTGTCCTGGAAATCTAAATGTAGGCACCTTTTGAACAAATATCACAAGCTTCATTGGTACACATGTACACACCCGAAGTTTTGGCCTACACCATGCAGATATGAAGATGATGACCAAATACCAAGATCTCAAAAATTGGTCAAAATGTCTTGGAAGCTGAAGAGAACCAAAATTGCACCAGTGATTATGGGAGAAATGATAATGATGAAGAAGAACCTTATGGAGATCTTAAAAACCATCCCTGGGAATATTACCACAAGCGAACTAGAGTTGGAGGCTGTCCGGGGCTCGGTGACGATCCTGAAAAGAGCCCTCGGAACAAAACTTTGAGAACAAGAAAACTTCACAACTTGGTCCGTGAATCGTGATCCATTACTGAAATGGTGATGGATACTTCAGGACCTGGGAGGTTCACCTTCTGAAACCGGCATATGGAGATAACAACCAAACACACACACACACACACACACACACACACACACACACACACACACACACACACACACTCTTGGCCTGTGTAATCCGGATATTCTTTGGCTGGTTGCCTTGATATCACTTCCATATTTTGCGCTATTGCGGTGCTTTTTGTATGGGAATCAGTCGAGGGTTTTGTGTCCTTGATCGCTAAATGAAATCAAACATGTGGAATCCAATCACAGCTCTCCATATAAATAGCCAAAGACTATTTTGTATCAAAGTTCTGCTAAATTATTATTTTTATCTGTAATTCATGTTCCAATAATCAACTATGACGTACTGAATAAATATTACAGCACATCATGTTTGATTAAATTTGCAAAGCAATAGGATTTTTAAATAAAAACAATACGAAGGGAGATTTTAACAATAATGTTCAATGAGGTTTCATTTGTGCCTTGATTGGGTTTTTCATCTTGGAATGTTAAGTGAAAATTTAACGACATCATGAGAACTAGTAACTCAAACATCTTTAACAAAACGCATGGTAAAACAAAGAAACAAAATAATAGCACCACAGAGTAGGTAACATGCAGCAGAGCAAGTTCAAGAGGTTAAGTTCCTGGCAACCAAGTAAAAAATGGTGAACTTCATTTGATTACGTCTAATGGGGGAAAAACGTTCAGTTCCAGACAAACCGAGGTGGAAAAAACCCAAATACCTGAGGAACGACACAGTTTGTGAAGTCACGTGGAGAAACAACAGTCGACACCCAAAGACTGGGGTCTCCAGAGTTTTATTTAGAGACTTATTTTATTACTTGCAAAATCGAAGATTTTTCAACTTCAGTATATTGGTCGGTTCCGTTTGTGGTTCTGTGTTTGTCTATCTGTTTGTCTGTCACTGGCCTACAGGTCACAATTCTAAACCGATCGTCACGAAACTTCACCAAGTTGTATAAGTCGTCCCAATTGAGAAGCCAATTGATTTTGAGGTCAAAGGTCATCTGGAGGTCAAATTTCTAAAATCGCCATTTTAAATCCGATTGACTTGAAAATTGAGTGGCATTTGTATATCAAGTCACTAAATTGGAAAATGAACTATTTTTGAGGTCAAAAGGTCAAAGGTCAACTTAACGTCAACTTTTTAAAATCATCAATTTTCAACTAAAAAGCCGTCAATTATACTGAAATTATACTAAAAAGCCGAAAACTAAAAAGCCGTCAATATTCGTACTGTTGACTCATCCTGTATTTTCTGTCCAGGTGTGCTGTTCGCCCCGCCCCCATTAACTCCTTGCCATCCACCGTTTGCCCTTCACGTGACTCGTGGTGGTCCCTCTCGGCTCTCCCCCCGTTGGTATTTTTGTGCACATAAGATTGTTCACGGTTCTGTTTAAATATTATTTAAATATGTATAACCTTTCCCCTTCAGTGTTTTACTCAGTGGTATTTTACAACACGCTGTTTTTCTTCCTATTTAAAAGGCTTTTCTCAATTTCCTCTCCAACTCATTCCACCTCAAAAAAAAGAAATTCAATATCTTATACGTCTCCCTCACTACATGGTCTAAATTCACATTCATTCCATCCCTCCTCCATCGTTCTGAACCGGATTGCTAACTTGAAAATCACAACAAACCCAATTTGCTTTCAATGTTCGTCTTTCATTAATCATCCACTTTCTAAACTCCCCTCTTGCCCCTCCCATCCAAATCCCTCCCCTTGCACCTACACTCCTAAACTCCCCCCTTGCCCCGCCACTCTTAAACTCCCCCCCTACCCCTCCACTCCTGAACTCCCCCCTTGCCCTTCCACTCCTGAACTCCCCCCTTGCCCTTCCCCTCCTAAACTCCCCCCTCACTCCTCCCCTTCAAAACTCCCCCCCAACCCCTCCCATTCAAATCTCCCCCCATACCATTCCTCTCCAATTCTCCCTCCTCCCCCCTCCTCCTCAAAGCTGCCTCCTCCCCACTTCGTCTCCCTTCTATCTCATACCTACACCCCCCCCCAACCTTCTTCTTTCCTCTGCCCCCCCTCAAACAACCCCTCACTGTGCCTCATCCCTTCACCTTCAAACCTTTCATCCTCCTCATCCTTCCCTTTCTTGGAACTCTTTTGCAATCGCTGACACACTAACAACTGCTCTCCCTACCTCCCCCTCTCATCCTTCATCTTACCCTACTCCTCCCCTCCCCTGTCCTGTACCCGATGCTCCCCCTCTCTCTTCATTAACGGTATGGACCTCAAACATCCGGGGCCTTCGCTCAAACCTGACTGATCTCTCCATACAGGTTGCTTCTGACAATCCAGACTTGATCTGCTTAACAGAGACTTTCCTCCTTCAAGATGTCTCTGATTCCTTAATATCTCTTCCTGGTTACTCCCTCCTCCGGTATGATAGACCTGAGCCTCGGCCTGGTGGTGGGGTGGCTATCTTTATCAAAAACTCTCTTCCTCACTCTCCTTGCACTGCCCTCACTCCTCCTCACCCCCAGGAGTACCTCTGGCTACGGCTTCCTCTCCGCTCCCACCTTTTGTTCATATGTGTTCTGTACCGTCCCCCAAACAGTGATGACTCCATCTACATTTCACTGTCTGACAACATGGACCAACTTCTATCCACTCATCCCAACTCTCTCTTCCTCATATGTGGTGACTTCAATTGTCATCATGCCACCTGGTTGGGTGTGGGTTCCTCTCTCACCAGTCATGGCACCTCAGCAAAGGACTTCTGTGACTCACTGGGATTGACACAATCTGTCAATTTCCCGACCCGGATCTCAGCCAATGGAGTATCTTCTCTTCTAGACTTGGTTATGACTAACTTCCCTGCTAATGTCTGCTGCTCTTCTTCTGCTCCAATCGGTTCTTCTGATCATGTGCTTGTCAAAGTGGACATCTCTCTGGCCATTCTCAGAGAGCCTCCTCAGCGTCGACGAGTCTGGCATTTCACTCAGGCCGACTGGGACGGTCTTCAAGCAGCCATCAATCGTCTGGATTGGTCTCCCATCTCCACTGCCTCTGACATCAATTCTTCCTGGGAATTCTTCCAAAGCAAACTGATCTCTCTCATGCACAGATTTATCCCATCTCGCCTTCAGTCGTCTTACCCTTCCTCCCGTCCATGGTACACTGAATCTTGTGGTGAGGCAGTTGCCCTGAAACAACTTGCCTTTGCCTCTTGGAAGGCTAATCCAACTGAAGGAAATCTCAGTTCCTTCCACCAAGCTCGGAACAAGTGTGTGTCTACCCTCAGGAGTGCCAGGAAGCACTATCTCTCCTCACTCAAGAATGAACTCTCAAACCTGTCTCCTTCCTCCAAATCCTGGTGGCGTCTGGTCAAATCCGTTTCTGGTGTTTGTTCCCCCTCCATCCCCTCCCTTACCTCAAATGGCCACACAGTTGACATCGCACGTGACAAAGCCGAATGCCTCAACTCTGTGTTTGCCTCAAAATCAATCCTTAGTCCCAAACCCATCTCTCTCTGTTCCCACCTTTCCCAGTCGAACCAAACTGCTCCTGGACTCTGTGACCTTCTCTCCTGACAAGGTGGAGGAGTTTTTGTCAAACCTCGACTCTGATTCTGCAACTGGACCAGATGGCATCAGCCCACGGGTCCTAAAATCCTGCTCTGCCGCTCTATCTCACCCTCTCTCTGTTCTTTTCACCCTATCTTTTGCTCAAGGTCATCTGCCAGCATCCTGGAAATCAGCAAACATTACCGCTTTACACAAAAAAGGTGCAAAAACAGATCCTTGCAACTACAGACCAATCAGCCTGCTCCCAATTATCAGCAAAGTCATGGAATCCATCATTGCTTCGGATATGAAATCTTTCCTCTTCTCCAATGGCTTGATCTCTGATCATCAATTTGGTTTCAGACCAGGTCACTCTACTCTGGACATGCTGCTTCTGCTGTCTCAACAATGGATGGAGGTCCTCAATGCCAAACAGGAAATCAGAGCTGTCTCCCTTGACATATCACGTGCCTTCGATACGGTCTGGCAGCCAGCTCTGCTCACCAAACTCTCCTCCTATGGTATCCATGGAAATCTCCATGCATGCCTTGCGGACTTCCTCTCTGGTCGTAGTCAACGTGTGGCCCTGAATGGATTTCTCTCATCTCCCCTTCCCGTTCAGGCTGGAGTTCCCCAAGGCAGTGTGCTGGGCCCTGTGCTTTTTCTGGTCTTTATCAATGATCTCTCCGACTCTCTGGAAAATCCTCTGTATCTCTTTGCTGATGACTCCACTCTCTGCCGCTCCATTCCTCTTCCCTCAGATCGGCAGTCTGCAGCCTCCTCACTCTCTGAAGACCTGGACAAAATCACAGACTGGTCAAACATGTGGAACATGTCTTTCAATCCTGACAAATCTCACACTCTTACTATGTCTCTCCGAAAAGATCGACTGGACAACCCTCCCATCTACTTTCTCAACAATCCTCTCCAAGAAGTTCTGTCGCTCAAGCTTTTGGGTCTCACCATCTGCCATGATCTTTCTTGGGAAAACCACATTTCCAAGCTGGCCTCCAAAGCCAGTCGCCGACTGGGCATCCTCCGTCGTGCGAAGTCCTTCCTAGGCACACCTGAGCTCCTCACCACATACAAGGCTTTCATCCGCAGCTCAATGAAATACTGTTCTCCCCTATGGGCTGGTGCTCCTGCCTCACACCTGGCTCGGCTTCACGCTGTTGAATCCAAAGCTTTCAGAATCATTGGAATCTCCCGCGATGAAGCTATCTCTGAGGGCCTTTCACTCACTCACCGCAGGCAGGTTGGTGGTCTTTCTGTCTTCTACCGACTCATCTCCGGCCTTGCTCCCCCAGCTCTCTCTGTGCTCTGTCCCCCAAATATTCCTACAGGTCGCACAAGATCTGCCAGCCACCCTCTGATGGTTAAACTGCCGAAATCTCGGCTCTCTGCTCACCTTCACTCTTTCATTCCTCTTTTCTCCCGCCTCTGGAACAAACTCCCACACTCACTTCAATCACACTCCTCCCTCCAGGTCTTCAAAACAGCTGTTCACCACCATCTCTTATCTTCCCCCATCCAAAACCTTGATCTTTTCTACCCCCACTAATTCACCCCAGATCCACCTTGTTTGAAATTCCAACTTCTTTCCTGGAAGTCTTGGCAGTGTCCATATGTTTTATACCTCTCCCACCCACCCCCCCCCCCCCCTTCCCATGCCTTCCCCCCAAAGCCCTCTCCCTCCCACAGTTCTCTCGATGTCTCCATGTCTCTCGGTCCCTGCTCTCAAATGTTGTGTTTGTGTCCTTCCCCCTCTCTCCCCATCTTGTCTACCGCTCCCGATGTTATTTGTTTTGTGTGTCTGTTTGTCTTTCTGTGTGATTAATGTTCGCTCTTTCACGAGCCTCGATCTTGTATAAAAAAAAAAAATTCTCAACCGATTGACTCGAAAGGTGAACGGCATTTGCATATCGAGTCACTAAATTGGGAAACATACTATTTTTTTGGTCAAAAGGTCAAAGGTCAACTCAAGGGCAAACTTCCAAAATCATCACTTTTTATCTGAAAAAAAAAACCGTCAATTTTCATCCGATTGACTTGAAAAGTGAACAGCATTTGCACATTGAGTCAATAAATAGGGAAACCAACTATTTTTGAGGTCAAAAGGTCAAAGGTCAACTCAAGGTCAACCTTCTAAAATCATCATTTTCATCTGAAAAATCGTCAATTTTCCTCCTATTGACCCGAGCTTTGATCAAGATTGTCAATTTTCATCTTGATGAAATGGACAATTTGTTGTATCAATGGAATTTTTTTTTCTTGGTGATGGAGGAGGGGGCGTATTTTGCAAGTATCGTGCTCCGCATGACGTCTTCTTGTTATTACTATGTATTTATTTATTTATTTATTTATTTATTTGATAGGGATTTTAATTTTTTTGAAGAGACTTATATTTTGAGACATTTCTTCTGGGAGAAGGAAGTGAGTTTCCTTTCCAGGAAGCATCACTTCCTCTAGGTACCCTCATAAACTGCTATCATACGTTTTATAAAAACACGGTATCAGCATACTGCATCAAAACAGCTATCATACGGTATCATACGGCTACATTGCTCTCTCTTTGTATCATGAAGATGTTTGATGATAACTCTGAACTACTGTGTTGACATCTGCGGTGCAGCTTCCTCCTCACTTGATTTCAAATGCTGCTTCTGGTCACCGATCTCTGGGGCCTTCATCAGCTGCATCATCTTGCCAGAACCTTCAATGGGGATGCGGTGTGACGAGCTGACCATCTTGTGTACTTCAATGTGTACATCTGGAATACATGCAAAATTATTTACGTCTGATTGTTAACTTATTATTTAAGGTACAAACTTGTGATTTATGATCATATATTACCTATTTGCCAGCATGCAATTTCACCAACTACAAATTAATTACCTTGCACTGCTTCATTACCACAGAATATGTGTTCGGTAAGACATGTTATTGCAAGTTGATATCAGAAACATCCCTCATTTATAAGGTTAGATAATTCCACACAAAGTGCAGTCGATCATGCAGCATTTTTTAGTCATTGCACAGAGTATATGTGCTGCTTTAGGTCCTAGCATGAACAGATGAACCAAAGGGATAGAGGGGCAACCAATCATATGGCCAGAAGAAGAGCTGGAAAAAATATATTTCGACAAAACAGCAAACAAAACAGGAAGAATTTTAGGCAAAACAGCACAGACAGTAAAAGGAAGACAGGGGTAGGTAAGGTTTTTGAGAAATGCAGGTGAGACCAATACCTGATTCAAAGCTGTTCATTGACATGATGGCACTAAATTGTATTTGTTGAGTGAAGACCAGCCGCTCTCCTCCGGTCATTTGCCGAGTGAAACAAATTGCTCTCACGACTTGACATACAGTCACGTGAAAAAGTAAGAACACCCCGTGTAAAGTTTTGACTTTTTTAAACATATTTCAACATACAGATATTTGATCTTCATTTCAACAATATTGATAGATAAAGGTGATATAATATAACAAATATCATGAAACATTTACATTTTGTAGTCCATTGTATAATTTAAATAAACATAAATGCAAATTTCGCATGTGGAAAAAGTAAGTACACCCCTACATTTATCACTACTTCAAATACCTAAAATTAGAATCAGGTGCACCAGCTCAGGTGCACATGATTAGAACATCGTTAGAGAGGATCTTGCAGGAACCTGTCTTATATACACCTCAGACATTTAGTTTGATTTGCTCTTTGTTGTTGAAGTGTGAGGCGTCACCATGCCTAGATCAAAAGAGCTCTCTGAGGCCTTCAGAAAGAAGGTTATCGATGCCTACGAGTCTTGGAAGGGATTTTAAAAGATCTGCAAACAATTTGAAATCAATCATTCGACTGTCTGGAAGATCATCTACAAGTGTAGATTCCAAACAACTGCCAACTTGTTCACGCCAGGCCGCCTCAGCAAGTTCAGCCCGAGGGCAGACCGCAAGATGCTGAAAGTAGTCTCTAAGAACCCCAGAATGTCATCACGGGACCTACAGGTCGCTCTTGCCAATATTGATGTCAAAGTGCACGAGTCTACCATTAGAAAGAGGCTGCACAAATTTGATCTACATGGGAGGTGTGTCAGGAGGAAACCTTTTCTGTCCAGAAAGAACATCAGGGCAAGACTAAAATTTGCCAATGAACACCTCGGCAAAGAACAGCACTTCTAGAACAATGTGCTCTGGACAGATGAGTCAAACATGGAGCTATTTGGCCACAGTGCCAGAAGACATGTCTGGCGAAAACCAAAGACAGCATTTCACCATAAGAACCTGATACCAACTGTAAAGCATGGTGGTGGAAATATTATGGTTTGGGGCAGCTTTGCTGCATCAGGGCCTGGGCCGCTCACCATCATAGAATCCACTATGAATTCTTCATTGTACCAGAGGGTGCTTGAGGATAATGTGAGGCCATCTGTCAGAAAGTTGAAGCTCAACCGAAGGTGGACCTTGCAACATGACAATGACCCTAAACATACCAGTAAATCCACCAAGGAATGGCTGAAAAGAAAGAAATGGAGGGTTCTGGAATGGCCAAGTCAAAGCCTGGATCTAAATCCCATCGAGATGTTGTGGGGGGATTTGAAACGAGCTGTGCATGCAAGAAACCCCTCAAACATCGCACAGCTGAAAGAATTCTGCATGGAGGAGTGGACAAAAATTTCTCCCAGTCGATGTCAGAGACTGGTAGACAGTTATAAGAAACGCCTACTTGAGGTTGTTACTGCCAAAGGGGGCAATACCACCTTTTAGAGCCAAGGGTGTACGTACTTTTTCTACATGCGAAATTTGCGTTGATGTCTATTTAAATTATACAATGGACTACAAAATGTAAATGTTTCATGATATTTGTTATATTATATCACCTTTATCTGTCAATATTGTTGAAATGAAGATCAAATCGCTGTGTGTTGAAATATGTTGAAAAAGTCAAAACTTTACATGGGGTGTACTTACTTTTTCACGTGACTGTACGACCGTCTCCCGCAGTGCGAGTGGAGAGGGAGCAACACAAGGCCGTGATGGTGGACTGTGAATTGTTCGGCAAACTTTGTGCAGAGGCAACACAAGTCTGGAAAACTCTCAGCCTTGGACTTCACGATAAGGTTGGTTGAACAGTTTGTTTTTTTTTGTATACTGAATTGAGGCTCATGAAAGAGCTAACATTTATTTCACAAACAAATCAACCAGACAAACAAAATATATAAAAAGAGGGAGCGGAAGACAAGATGGGGAAAGAAGGGGAAGCACACAAACATAACATTTGAGAGCAGGGAGATGTGTGGGAGGGAGAGGGCTTGGGGGGAGGAGGCGTGGGAAGGGGGTGGGGGGGGGGGGTGGGAGAAGTATAAAACACAAGGACACCAAGGACTTCCAGGACAGAAGTTGGTATTTCAAAAAAGTGGATTTGGGGTGAAATTAGCGGGGGTAGAAAAAATCAAGGTTTTGGATGGGGGAAGATAAGAGATGGTGGTGAACAGCTGTTTTAAAGACCTGGAGGGTGGAGTGGGATTGAAGAGAGTGAGGCAGTTTGTTCCAGAGGTGGGAGAAAAGAGGAATGAAGGAGTGAAGGTGAGCAGAGAGTCTTGATTTTGGCAGTTTAACCATAAAAGAGTTGCAGGCAGATCTTGTGCGACCTGTAGGAATATTTGGGGGACAGAGCCCAGAGAGAGCTGGGGGGGGCAAGGCCAGAAAGGAGTCGGTAGAAGACGGAAAGACCACCAACCTGCCTGCGGTGAGTGAGTGAAAGGCCCTTGGAGTTAGCTTCATCGCGGGGGATTCCAATGATTCTGAACGCTTTGGTTTCAACAGCGTGAAGACGAGCTAGGTGTGAGGCAGGAGCACCAGCCCAGAGGGGAGAGCAGTATTCCATTGAGTTGCGGTTGAAAGCCTTGTATGTGGTGAGGAGCTCAGGTGTGCCAAGGAAGGACTTCGCACGACGGAGAATGCCCAGTCGGCGACTGGCTTTGGAGGCCAGATTTGAAATGTGGTTTTCCCAGGAAAGATCATGGCAGAGAGTGAGACCCAAAAGCTTGAGTGACAGAACTTCTTGGACAGGATTATTCAGAAAGTGGATGGGAGGGTTGTCCAGTCTGTCTTTTCGGAGAGACATCGTAAGAGTGTGAGATTTGTCAGGATTGAAAGACATGTTCCACTTGTTTGCCCAGTCTGTGATTTTGTCCAGGTCTGCAGAGAGTGAGGAGGCTGCAGACTGCCGATCTGAGGGATGAGGAATGGAGCGACAGAGAGTAGAGTCATCAGAAAAGAGATAGAGAGGATTTTCAAGAGAGTCAGAGAGATCATTGATGAAGACCAGAAAAAGCACAGGGCCCAGAACACTGCCTTGGGGAACTCCAGCCTGAACAGGAAGAGGAGATGAGAGAAACCCATTCAGGGCCACACGTTGACTACGACTAGAGAGGAAGTCCGCCAGCCGTGCGTGGAGATTACCATGGATACCAAATGAGGAGAGTTTGGTGAGCAGAGCGGGGTGCCAGGATGTATCGAAGGCATGTGATATGTCAAGGGAGACAGCTCTAATTTCCTGTTTGGCATTGAGGACCTCCATCCATTGTTGAGAAAGCAGAAGCAGCATGTCCAGAGTAGAGTGACCAGGTCTGAAACCAAATTGATGATCAGAGATCAAGCCATTGGAGAAGAAGAAAGATTTCATATCTGAAGCAATGATGGATTCAATGACTTTGCTGATAATTGGGAGAAGGCTGATTGGTCTGTAGTTGCTAGGATCTGTTTTTGCACCTTTTTTGTGCAAAGCGGTGATGTTGGCTGATTTCCAAGCAGATGGCAGATGACCTTGCGCAAAAGAGAGGGTGAAGAGAACAGAGAGAGGGAGTGAAAGAGCGGAAGAACAGGATTTTAGGACCGTGGGCTGATGCCGTCAGGTCCAGTTGCAGAATCAGAGTCGAGGGTTGACAGAAACTTTTCCACCTTGTCAGGAGGAAAGGACACAGAGTCCAGGAGCAGCTGGGTATGACTGGGTACGGTGGGTACAGAGAGGGATGGGTTTGGGACACAAGATTTAGAGGCAAACACAGAGTTGAGGCATTCAGCTTTTTCACGTGCGGAATCAGCCGTGTAGCCGTTGGAGGTGAGGGAGGGGATGGAGGGGGAACAATATCATTTCGGTATGATAGACCTGAGCCTCGTCCTGGTGGTGGGGTGGCTATCTTTATCAAAAACTCTCTTCCTCACTCTCCTTGCACTGCCCTCTCTCCTCCTCACCCCCAGGAGTACCTCTGGCTACGGCTTCCTCTCCGCTCCCACCTTTTGTTCATATGTGTTCTGTACAGTCTCCCAAACAGTGATGACTCCATCTACATTTCACTGTCTGACAACATGGACCAACTTCTGGCCACTCATCCAAACTCTCTCTTCCTCATATGTGGTGACTTCAACTGTCATCATGCCACCTGGTTGGGTGTGGGTTCCTCTCTCACCAGTCATGGCACCTCAGCAAAGGACTTCTGTGACTCACTGGGATTGACACAATCTGTCAATTTCCCGGCCCGGATCTCAGGCAATGGAGTATCTTCTCTTCTAGACTTGATTATGACAAACTTCCCTGCTAATGTCTGCTGCTCTTCTTCTGCTTCAATCGGTTTTTCTGATCATGTGCTTGTCAAAGTGGACATCTCTCTGGCCATTCTCAGAGGGCCTCCTCAGCGTCGACGAGTCTGGCATTTCACTCAGGCCGACTGGGACAGTGGGACGGTCTTCAAGCAGCCCTCAATCGTCTGGATTGGTCTCCCATCTCCACTGCCTCTGACATCAATTCTTCCTGGGAATTCTTCCAAAGCAAACTGATCTCTCTCATGCACAGATTTATCCCATCTCGCCTTCAGTTGTCTTACCCTTCCTCCCGTCCATGGTACACTGAATCTTGTGGTGAGGCAGTTGCCCTGAAACAACTTGCCTTTGCCTCTTGGAAAGCAAATCCAACTGAAGGCAATCTCAGTTCCTTCCACCAAGCTCGGAACAAGTGTGTGTCTACCCTCAGGAGTGCCAGGAAGCACTATCTCTCCTCACTCAAGAATGAACTCTCAAACCTGTCTCCTTCCTCCAAATCCTGGTGGCATCTGGTCAAATCCGTTTCTGGTGTTTGTTCCCCCTCCATCCCCTCCCTTACCTCAAATAGCCACACAGTTGACATCGCACGTGACAAAGCCGAATGCCTCAACTCTGTGTTTGCCTCAAAATCCTTCGTCCCAAACCCATCTCTCTCTGTTCCCACCTTTCCCAGTCGAACCCAACTGCTCCTGGACTCTGTGTCCTTCTCTCCTGACAAGGTGGAGGAGTTTTTGTCAAACCTCGACTCTGATTCTGCAACTGGACCAGACGGCATCAGCCCACGGGTCCTAAAATCCTGCTCTGCCACTCTATCTCACCCTCTCTCTGTTCTTTTCACCCTATCTTTTGCTCAAGGTCATCTGCCAGCATCCTGGAAATCAGCAAACATTACCGCTTTACACAAAAAAGGTGCAAAAACAGATCCTTGCAACTACAGACCAATCAGCCTGCTCCCAATTATTAGCAAAGTCATGGAATCCATCATTGCTTCGGATGTGAAATCTTTCCTCTTCTCCAATGGCTTGATCTCTGATCATCAATTTGGTTTCAGACCAGGTCACTCTACTCTGGACATGCTGCTTCTGCTGTCTCAACAATGGATGGAGGTCCTCAATGCCAAACAGGAAATCAGAGCTGTCTCCCTTGACATATCACGTGCCTTCGATACGGTCTGGCACCCAGCTCTGCTCACCAAACTCTCCTCCTACGGTATCAATGGAAATCTCCATGCATGGCTTGCGGACTTCCTCTCTGGTCATAGTCAACGTGTGGCCCTGAATGGATTTCTCTCATCTCCCCTTCCTGTTCAGGCTGGAGTTCCCCAAGGCAGTGTGCTAGGCCCTGTGCTTTTTCTGGTCTTTATCAATGAACTCTCCGACTCTCTGGAAAATCCTCTCTATCTCTTTGCTGATGACTCCACTCTCTGCCGCTCCATTCCTCTTCCCTCAGATCGGCAATCTGCAGCCTCCTCACTCTCTGAAGACCTGGACAAAATCACAGACTGGTCAAACAAGTGGAACATGTCTTTCAATCCTGACAAATCTCACACTCTTACTATGTCTCTCCGAAAAGATCGACTGGACAACCCTCCCATCTACTTTCTCAACAATCCTCTCCAAGAAGTTCTGTCGCTCAAGCTTTTGGGTCTCACTATCTGCCATGATCTTTCTTGGGAAAACCACATTTCCAAGCTGGCCTCCAAAGCCAGTCGCCGACTGGGCATCCTCCGTCGTGCGAAGTCCTTCCTAGGCACACCTGAGCTCCTCACCACATACAAGGCTTTCATCCGCAGCTCAATGGAATACTGTTCTCCCTATGGGCTGGTGCTCCTGCCTCACACCTAGCTTGGCTTCACGCTGTTGAATCCAAAGCTTTCAGAATCATTGGAATCTCCCGCGATGAAGCTATCTCTGAGGGCCTTTCACTCACTCACCGCAGGCAGGTAGGTGGTCTTTCTGTCTTCTACCGACTCCTCTCCGGCCTTGCTCCCCCAGCTCTCTCTGTGCTCTGTCCCCCAAATATTCCTACAGGTCGCACAAGATCTGCCAGCAACCCTCTGATGGTTAAACTGCCGAAATCTCGGCTCTCTGCTCACCTTCACTCTTTCATTCCTCTTTTATCCCGCCTCTGGAACAAACTCCCACACTCCCTTCAATCCCACTCCTCCCTCCAGGTCTTTAAAACAGCTGTTCACCACCATCTCTTATCTTCCCCCATCCAAAACCTTGATCTTTTCTACCCCCACTAATTCACCCCAGATCCACCTTGTTTGAAATTCCAACTTCTTTCCTGGAAGTCCTGGCAGTGTCCATATGTTTTATACCTCTCCCATCCCCCCCCCCCCCCCTTCCCATGCCTCCCCCCCAAAAGCCCTCTCCCTCCCACAGATCTCTCGATGTCTCCATGTCTCTCGGTCCCTGCTCTCAAATGTTGTGTTTGTGTCCTTCCCCCTCTCTCCCCATCTTGTCTACCGCTCCCGATGTTATTTGTTTTATGTGTCGGTTTGTCTGTTTGTCTTTCTGTGTGATTAATGTTCGCTCTTTCACGAGCCTCGATCTTGTATGCAAAAAAAAAACAAAAAAAAAAAACTCCAGAAACGTATTTGACCAGACGCCACCAGGATTTGGAAGAGGGAGACAGATAAGAGAGTTCGGTCTTGAGAATGGAGAGATATTGTTTCCTGGCTCTCCTGAGGGTGGACACACACTTGTTTCGGGCTTTGTGAAAGGAAATGAGATTTCCTTCCATTGGATTTGCTTTCCAGGAGACAAAAGCAAGTTGTTTCTGGGCAACAGCCTCACCACAAGATTCCGTGTACCATGGACGGGAGGAAGGGTATGACAACTGAAGATGAGATGGGATAAATCTGTGCATGAGAGAGAGCAATTTACTTTGGAAGAATTCCCAGGATGAGTTGATGTCAGAGGCGGTAGAGCTGGGAGACCAGTCCAGATGATTGATGGCTGCTTGAAGACAGTGCCAGTTGGCCTGAGTGAAATGCCAGACTCATCGACGCTGAGGAGGCTCTCTGAGAATGGTCAGAGAGATGTCCACTTTAACAAGCACATGATCAGATGAGCCGATTTGAGCAGAAGAAGAGCAGCAGACATTTTCAGGGAAGTTAGTCATAACCAAGTCCAGAAGAGAAGATGCTCCGTTGACTGAGATCCGGGTCGGGAAATTGACAGATTGTGTCAGTCCCAGTGAGTCGCAGAAGTCCTTTGCTGAAGAGCCATGGCTGGTGAGAGTGGTACCCACACCCAGCCAACTGGCATGGTGACAATATTTAAATCACCACATATGAGGAAGAGAGAGTTGGGATGGGTAGATAGAAGTTGGTCCATATTATCAGACAGCGAGATGTAGATGGAGTCATCACTGTTTGGTGGACGGTACAACACACATATGAACAAAAGGTGGGAGCGAAGGGGAAGCCATAGCCAAAGGTATTCCTGGGGGTGAAGTGGAGAGAGGGCAGTGCAGGGCGAGTGAGGAAGAGAGTTTTTTTAATAAAGATTGCAACCCCACCTCCAGGACGAGGCTCAGGTCTATCATAGTAACCTGGGAGAGATACCAACGAATCAGAGACATCATGAAGGAGGAAAGTTTCTGTTAAGCAGATCACGTCTGGTTTGTCAGAAGCAACCTGTATGGAGAGATCAGTCAAGTTTGAGCGAAGGCCCCGGATGTTTGAGGTCCATCCCATGAATGAAGAAGAAGGGGGAGCATCGGATACAGAACAGGGGGTAGGGGGGAGGGGTAGGGTAAGATGTGGAAGAGGAGGAAAAGGTAGGGAGACCTGTTGAAGGTGTGTCAGAGATTTCAAAATAGCTTGGAGAAAGGGAAGAATGGGGCGGACAAAAGGTTTGATGGTGATTGGGTGAGGCACAGTGAGGTGTTATTTGAGGAGGGGGAAGAGCGAGGCAGAAGGTTGGGGAAGATGAAGGTGAAAGTTGGAAGGGGGAAGAAGCGGGGAGGATGCTTTGAGGAGGAGGGGTGAGAGCGGAGTTTAGGAGGGAAGAGGCAAGGGGGGAGATTTGAAAGGGATGCGTGATGGGGAAGATTTGGAGGGGAGGGGCAAGGGGGAAGATTTGAAAGAGATGGGTGATGGGGAAGATTTGGAGGGGGGGCAAGGGGGTAGATTTGGAGGGGAGGGGTGATGGGGAAGTTTTGGAGGGGAGGGGTTATGGGGAGGTTTTGGAGGGAAGGGGTGATGGGGAAGATTTGGAGGGGAGGGGGAAGGGGGAAGATTTGAAAGGGATGGGTGGTTGGGAAGATTTGGAGGGGAGGGGCAAGGGGGAATATTTGAGAGAGTTGGGTGATGGGGAAGATTTGGAGGGGAGAGGTAAGGGGGTAGATTTAGAGGGGAGGGTTGATGGGGAAGTCTTGGAGGGGAGGGGTGATGGGGAAGTTTTGGAGGGAAGGGGTGATGGGGAAGATTTGGAGGGCAGGGGCAAGGGGGAAGATTTGAAAGGGATGGGTGATGGGGAAGATTTGGAGGGGAGGGGCAAGGGGGAATATTTGAAAGAAATTGGTGATGGGGAAGATTTGGAGGGGAGGGGCAAGGGGGTAGATTTGGAGGGATGTGGTGATGGGGAAGATTTGGATGGGAGGGGTGACATTGGATTTTGAAAAGTGTACGATTAATGGGAAACGAACATTTATTGCAAAATGAGTTTCTTGAGACCTTCGAGTCAAAAATACGTTTGAGGACGCTGAAGGATGGGTGGAGTGCAGGAGAGTTTCGGGAATGTCGAAAAGAGGAACTGTAAGAGATGGAATTTTTTTTTGGAATGAATAGATTTGGTGAGCAAGTCGAAAGCATCCTTTTATAGAAGAAGAAGAAGAAAAAGGTGTTATAATATACGACAGAATACAGTTCTTCAGGGGAAAGTTTAAACATTTTTAACAACGTGATCACGAGATCACGAACAACGTGGTCGAAGAATGAACGAACAAATAAGAACAACGAATAAACGAATAAGAGCAGAGAAGGAAATAATTTTTTTGGTTTTTTTTTTTTCTGAGTTGAGATTTTAAACAAGGAAGTATGGGGTGAAAGACTGGGACAAAAAACAGGGAACGAAAGTAATTGCAGCGCAATCGACGAACCGCTGAGAGAAAAACAAAGCCTCAAGGTTTGACACGGAAGCCTAGTAGGCCTCAGAATACGCGACACGAATTAACCGACGATTTTGAATGCGAACGTATGTATGTTTGTATTTTTCATCTTGTTCAGGTCTTTCGACAGGGATCGATCTACCACCTGTCGGTCTTTGAAGTGAGCAACTGTGTGAAATAGGGTGTAATCACCTGCAAAGGGAAATAAACGATTGCAAAGAGGATCTTACTCAAAATAATTTATAACAATTCTCAAAACATTCACTGCAATGGAGACACTTGCTTAAATTATATTTAGTGTCCCCGACCTTTGGTCTGATGCAGCTTGATCAGAGAGGGTAACTTGGGCAGGCAGTCGTAGTTTTTCAATTTTTCTTTATAACAGTTGTTGTCCTGATAAGGAAGAGTAAAAAGTCATTTATGAGAACCATCGTGCTTTTTCAGGTGCTGGTACGAATGCACACACACACACACACACACACACACACACACACACACACACACACACACACACACACACACACACACACACACACACACACACACACACACACACACACACACACACACACACACGGAACTCCCTCATTCGTACAATTAAGTTAAAACTATCATTACTTGTATCTGCAAGCACAAAAAACAATATAATTCCATATAGTTTGTATGTTCTAATATCACAATATCATGAAATTTGGGACGAAGACAAAGACATGCGGGACCATAAAGTGTGGTGAAATTGAACACTTTTTAAAAGTTTTTTTTGCAATTTTGAAGACCTTAAATAAAATAAATGTGTGGTATTACTGGTTTTAAACCCCATCCAGAGTGTGACCTTTCCAACACCCCAAAATTTTGTGATCATCAGATTTGTCGTTGATAGATATTATTTAGATTTTCAGGAATTCAAAGTCATGTCGTGCTTGGAGCATGTGAACACCTACCGATTCACTGGGTGTGAACTCCGACCAAGTGATGCGATTCATCAAAGTTCTACCCTAATTAGGGGGGGGGCTGTGAACTCTTTCGAAGTTTTTTAAAACTCTGTTTGTATCTTATTAAAACATTCATACATACGGACAGACAAACACTGTTCTACACAGCTTTGCCCCGTGGGAGAAAAATAGTTTCAAATTTCAATAATGTTATTATTAAACCCATTTTATTATCTGCAAGTCAACAATAATGAAAAAAAACCGAAACAGATATCAATCATCCACTCACCCGAAGCTTATGCCAGAGCCAGATTGGAAGAAAACCAAGTGCCTTTGACAGCAGAAGAACAAGCCAGAAAAAAACCCACATGGCGGGATCTTGCCAAAGGTCGAGTGATGATTTCTGTTTTTCAGCGGTATCAAACCAATCAACAAACGTCTTCTCCTGTTCAGGCAGACAACAAAACATGGGAATTAAAAGCAAACCCACACAGAGCGAAAAATAATCGAAACTATATGATACCACAACATATTTGTTGAAATTTGTTAAAACATCTGAATCGAAAAATAAACATAGGGGCAATGCACCTGGCGCTCACCTGGTGGAATAAACAGTATACTGCACTGACTTAAGGTATTTTGAACCAATTTCAATGGTTGCCAGAAGACAGCGCAGCATGTAGAATCAAAATAACATAATCATAAGATTTTAAACAAACAAACAAAAAATACCTATTTTGGGGGGCCACCCGCCACTCCCCTCCCCCAACCCCGTATACCTCCTCAAACCACAATTTTTCTCATGCCTTGAAGACACATTGGCACAACACGGATGATGAAGGTTGTGGTGAAGTTTCATCGAAATTGTGTGTGTAGGTTCTGAGCAAAAAGCAAATACGGTACCTATTTTGGGGGCAAGCCCCCCGCCCCCCCCCCCCCCCTCTGTAGACCACATTAGACCCCGATTTTTTAAATTCCAGGAATAAACTCTGGTACAACATGGGTGATTAAGGTTGTGGTTAAGTTTCACCAGAATTGCATGTGTAGTTTCTGATAACAAAGCAAATACCTATTTTGGGGGGCAACCCCCCGCGTTGATCCCCAAAGGGGCAGATTTATTTAATGCCATGAACAAACTTTGGCACAGCACGGTTGATGAAGGCTGTGGTAAAGTTTCATCGAAAGCGTGTGTGTAGTTTCAGGGGAAAAAGCAAATTCCTATTTTGGGGGACAAACCTGGATCTACTTGACCACTGGTAGACCCTCTTAGACCCCAATGTTTTTAATGCCGTGTGCAAACTTCAGTACATCACAGGTGATAAAGGTGTCGTCAAGTTTCATCGAAATAGTGTGTTTAGTTTCAGAGGAAAAAGCAAATGTCTATTTTGGGGGTGAACCTAGATCCACTTTGACCCCCCGTAAACCCCATTAGACCCCGATTTTTTAGATGTCGTGAACAAAGGTTCGTCACAACACAACAAATATCATTTGCTCCAAATTTGGTCGCAATCCCATCCGCGGTTTCGGAGAAGAAGTTTCAAGTGTTTACGGCCGGACGGACGAATGGACAACGCGCCATCGCATGAGCTCCCCTGAACTGCGTTCCAGGTGAGCTAAAAATGTATTAGACAAACAAAGAGTGTGAGTGCAGCGATGAAGAAGAGTCAATGCGAGAACTGGACTCAGGAACAACGGGACTGAGAGCCACATCGATGCTCAGCATCTTGCTATCATTCACCAAATGTCCGTCTGTCTGTCTGTCTGTCTGTTGGAAGGTACCGTAAAAACTCCTGAACCGATCTCAACGATATTTTGGGTGGATAATCCTGGGATCTCCAGGAGCAAAGTAGGCTGTTTAGTTTTCCCAATTTCAGCTTTAGTCTCCAGCATTCTCGGTTTTGGACTCCGCATAACATTCGCGTTCGCATAACGTTCATTGTTCTCATTGTGACGATGTTGTTTTCACGGGTGCCGCACAAACGGCTGCACCGATCGCTGCACGGACTCGATGGAACTCGGTGACCTCGGACAAAGACCTTTTAGGAGGACACGGGCTGAATCCCTGCTTGGGAGAATTCTAACCCATTTCAAATGAAGGAAACACGTATCGGGAGCACATACGACGTAGCGATTGTGAACATGATTATCGATCACGATTCACGATCATCACGATCATAGTGTATCGATCACTGTGGGACATTTGGTGAATTATAGTAAGATACTGTTTAGATTTTGATGATTTGCGTGTGATATGATTTAACGGATGTTTATATGAATCGTTTAAAATAAAAAAGCCTTCAATTTCTGATGTTTTACCTTTTCATTTGGGCCTCCCAAATGAAGCCTCGCCCGCAGGGCGGGTACCGTTGTGGGCGTTGAATCCCTGCTTGAGAGAATTCTAACCCCCTCGCCGCCATCACGGCCGTCGATCCAACTTACAATCCCACGAGATGTGCGGAGGACGACCCAAAACCAATATAAACACCATTAAACATCATTCGTATATAAACATCCTTAAAAGTAAATAATGACCTCGGGAAAAGTTCAAAGACATTTAATCTCCACATGAGAGAATTCCACATGGCTATTTGGGCGGTGAACAAGCTAACAGAGCGCTGTCTCCATCGATCTTGCCAAGGCCGTAACACCTATCGGCTCAAAATCCTTTTAACTGTTCATTTGGTAGTTTTTACAATGAAGGACACGTTAACAATGTTGTTAAAAGTATATTTTGTGATTCATTGGAGTTATGTTGTTTGGAATTTAAAAATAAATATCCAGTTCAAGTGACCGTGATGGTTTCTACTTTCTGAACGTGAACCTCGCCGATCGCCATATGCAGATTCGCCACGGTCCCACGATCGATGTTTCCATACATTTTTCATGGAAGTCCTTCACGAACTTGCTGTCCATGTGTGACATGCGACTGAAGGTGCGACAGGAATGTGGAATTTATTGGTTTCGTGCTTTGGCATTCGCCGCATCTGCATTGCCTGTTTGCTTCTGGCCTCCCACCCGTGCGTAGCATTCACGCACACGGCACGTGCACGGCACGCACACGTCACATCCACACACGTGATTGTGTGGATGTGTGGAATGTGGGACATTTGGTGAATTATAGTAAGATACTGTTTAGATTTTGATGATTTCCGCGTGATATGATTTAATGGATGTTTATATGAATCGTTTAAAATAAAAAAAGCCTTCAATTTCTGATGTTTTACCTTTGCATTTGCGCCTCCGAATTGAAGCCCCGCCCCCAGGGCAGGTACCGTTGCTGGTAATTATAATTCACACCCTGGAGGGACCAGTGTAAAGACACCAGTATAATCAAACTTTGCATCGTGTCTGTAACGAACTCAAGCAGACTCCATCGTGCCGGAAGCGGAAAGCGCGTTTATTGACGCGGTGATGATTCACTCATGTCTGACGAATAAGCGCGTCCGATAAACCACAACAACAATGCAAATACAAGTCAGAATAATACGTTACATCCTCCTTTCTTTCAAGGAAGCCACTTTAAAGGAAACCAGCAAAGCAAATAACTCTATAAAGTAAAACTTACAATGAATTAATTAACAAACAGCATCACATTCAGATCACGTGAATCAATTGATTCAAATTTAAAGATCCAGACGTCTGGGAGGGTTAACCGCTCTGCCGCTCCTTGTGATGAACTTGGTATTTCTGGGAGATGCAGTGGCTCGAGGCGATGACACTGATGATAGACTTTGGGATTCAGATGCTTGCTCACTTGGACTTGGGGACTTGCAGCAGTTCCCCACTGGGGTGTCCTGTTGAGTGGTGGGACCAGGGAAGTCCCTCATGTCCTGGGAAGAGTAAAAGCGAGAGAGTGGCTGACTTCCCACCGGGCCAACATTGGCTGAATGAGGCACTCTGCGGAGATGGAGCCTGTTACGCCGGTACACATTGTTTGGGGTCCTCAGCAAATATGACCGGGGGCTGTTGTGGCGCGCCTCAACTACAGCCGGAATCCAATGCCTGGCCTCCGGGTTTGGCAACATCCTAACACTGTCACCCGGCTGGAGCGGTGGCAAATCTGACATAGATGGCTTGTCATGATAGTATTTTTGTTTCTCCTTCTGTGTGTCAAGGCGTGATCTCACAAGGTGATGGTCATACCGCGCAGGCATGAGAAGAGTGCGGTTGCAAGGCAGTGCGTTTCTGGGGCGTCTTCCCATTAGGAGCTGAGCCGGGGACAAGTTTATTCCTTCAAGTGGAGTGGTGCGGTAGTCTAGCAGGGCTAAGTACTTATCTGCTGACTTCTTCCAGAGCCTTTTCACTGTCTGGATCGCTCTTTCTGCCTCTCCATTGGCACGTTGGTGCTTGGGGGACACAATGTCGTGAGTTATGCCATATTCTTTGCAAAACTGAGAAAATTCCTCTGACGTGTACTGACTTCCGGAATCGCTTCACAGCTTCTCTGGAATACCATGTCGACAAAACTGCTGCTTGAGAGCTTCGATTACAGAGCGAGCTGTAATGTCCTTGAGGCAATCCACCTCCACAAACTTGGAGTAATAATCGACCGTGAGCAAATACTGCTTTGATTCGAAGTCAAAAACGTCGCTTCCAACTTCGATGAATGGAAGATCAGGTGTGTAAGTCGGCAAGAGAGGCTCCCGTTGCTGAGCGCTTTGATACTCTGCACACTTGCAACAATTCCGTACAGTTTCTTCGATGTCAGAGTTCATTGAGGGCAAATACATGACCTCGCGAGCACGCTGCTTACACTTGTTCACTCCGAGGTGCGATTCATGAATCAAGCTCAGCATTCTGGGTCTGAGGCTTGGCGGGATGACAAGGCGCATGCCTTTGTAGACAACACTGTCTGAGACTGCCAATTGCGTTCTGGAGTCAAAGTACGGACGGACCTGTGCTGGGACTTCCTTTCGGGAGTCAGGCCATCCACTTGCAATGACACCGCAGAGAAGGCTCATTTGACTCAGAGTAGCTTCCTGGATTTCGAGGTATTTCCCACTCGTGATCGCAAGGAACGGGAACATGTTCACAGGCTCAAGGTCTTTCCCAGCTTCTGAGTCGGTGTCCGGTAGAGGTGCATGGGACAATGTGTCGGGGAGCACCATCTCAGAACCACGGCAGTAGTTAACCTCCAAGTCATACCGTTGAAGCTTGAGCAACATACGCTGTAAACGCATGGGAGAAGATAGGAGAGGCTTCTTGAAGATTTCCTCAAGGGGTTTATGGTCATTATATACCACTACTGATTTTCCAAAGATATAGTAGTGAAATGCTTCTGTTGCATGGACGATTGAGAGCATTTCCTTCTCAATCATAGCTTAGCGACACTCAGTATCGGTCATACTGCGTGATGTGAACGCTATAGGGTTGCCATTCTGGAGCAAACAGGCTCCTACAGCGTTTTGGCTGGCATCGGCTTGTATTTCAACTGGCTGACTTACATCGTAGTACTGAAGGACCGGGGCCGAAATACATGCTTGCTTCAGCTTCTTGAAGGACAGCTCCTGAGCTGACTGCCAGGAGAACTCCACGTCCGCCTTGCAGAGATCACGGAGAGGCTTGCTTGTGTCACTTAGGTTGGGAATAAACTTCCCTAAATACTGAACGAATCCAAGGAAACGCTTGACGCCTTGTTTGTCTGTTGGACGTGGCATTTTCTCAACTGCCTTCGTCTTGAATGGATCTGGTAGCACTCCCTCTGCAGTAAGCAGGTGGCCTACATAAGGGACTGAGGTTTGCCGGATGAGGCATTTTCGGAAGTTTAGTTGCAGGTTATAACTTGTAGCTCGTTGCATAACTCGCTTCAGTACACAGTCGTGGTGGGTGATGTCACGACCAGCAACTAAAATGTCATCCATTACCGCTGTTGCCCATTCTATCCCTTCTAGCATCTGGTCCATGATTCACTGGAATATCTCCGGCGAGCACCGCAATCCATAAGGGAGACGCAGCCAGCGGTATCTCCCTACAGGTGTATTGAACGTGGTCAAGAATGAAAAAGGCTCGTCAAGGCGAATTTGCATGAACCCACTGCGGGCGTCAAGCACAGAAAATACTTTGGCTCCAGGGATTTGAGCTAAAACTTCCTGAACAGTTCTCATTGGGTAGTGCTCACGTTTTGTGCACTTGTTTAAGTCTTTGGGGTCTATACAGATGCGGACTTTGCCGTTGCGAAGAGCTACTACCATGGAACTCACCCACTCAGTCGGTCGTTCTACCTTCGCGATGTGACCTTCGGTGACCATCTCTTGTAGCTTGTCAACTATTTGCTCTCTCAATGCTGCAGGCTGTCTGCGAGGAGCGTGAACTACTCCCTGTGACCCTTCTACAAGCTTGATCCGATAAGTTCCGGGAAGAGTTCCAGTTGTCTTGGCAACTTCTGGAAACTCAGAGATTACTGCTTCCTGAGACACATTGACTAGAGGCTGAACAAGAGACAACTTATCGAGCTTGACAATGAGGCCTAGGGCTTCCGAGGTAGCGCCTGACATTACATTCTCCTGATCGAGGTCAATGACCTCAAAACTGGCTCTAACGGTCTTGTTTTTGTGAGAGAGAGGGAGTGTCACGGTACCGACAGGATGGATAGTATGGTTCGAGTATGTTTTAAGAACTTTATGCGACGATTGTAGATCGCCTGCGAGGTGCTGGACTAACTGGTAGTCGTTGAGTGTTAGTGTGTTGCACCTTGTACCCGTGTCAATCCGGAACCGAGTCGGCTGACCCAGCAACGTGACGGTCTGTGCCCACTTGTCATGAGTAGCCGTATTGATGCTTGGTTGTAGAGCGGAGATCCTTAAAATTTCAGATTCCTTGACGAGTTCTTGAGGAAGATCTATACACAAAGAATTAAGTTAAGCACCCCCCCCCCCGTTTTTTTACAACCTCGCACATTACAAGTTTGTTGTCGTCAAAACAGTGTAATATACCCATGATATTGCTATATTTTCTGGAGAAGTGATATTATGGTCACATAAAAATATAACAATCATGCCGTTTTCAATATTTTATTCTGAATAATTTAAGGTGAAATTTTTTGGGAATTTTAGGCATATTTTCACCTCAATTTAAGTATGGAGCTATAGGTCCATCACGGACAGTGTGGATGACGTTTATGTTTTCTAACGTACAGTCATTGTTCTGAGAAGACCTCTAGCGATCTTTGCGTCAATAACGTGTGTAGGACCCACGTGATCGGATCACTGACTCAACCCTACGTCTCATAGACCCTGTAAGCCGTCGTATGCGTTGCTGTGGCAGGTTGAACCCCCTCAAGCACGTTTGGGACATGTTGGGACGACAAATTGCGAAGATGGTCCCTCCAATAGCCAATCTGGATGAATTGGAACGTGCATTACATCGGGAATGGAACAACCTGCCACAGCAACGCATACGACGGCTTACAGGGTCTATGAGACGTAGGGTTGAGTCAGTGATCCGATCACGTGGGTCCTACACACGTTATTGACGCAAAGATCGCTAGAGGTCTTCTCAGAACAATGACTGTACGTTAGAAAACATAAACGTCATCCACACTGTCCGTGATGGACCTATAGCTCCATACTTAAATTGAGGTGAAAATATGCCTAAAATTCCCAAAAAATTTCACCTTAAATTATTCAGAATAAAATATTGAAAACGGCATGATTGTTATGTTTTTATGTGACCATAATATCACTTCTCCAGAAAATATAGAAATATCATGGGTATATTACACTGTTTTGACGACAACAAACTTGTAATGTGCGAGGTTGTAAAAAAACGGGGGGGGTGCTTAACTTAATTCTTTGTGTATACATGATCTAGACTGGTCTCCTCATCAAGGGACTTTAGGTCGCGCAGTCTCTTCCGACACGCCGCAAACCAGTGACCAGGCTTCTTGCAGTAGGAGCAGCTAGAATTAATTGCTGGACACTTGGCTTGCCTGTGCACTGACTGGCCACATTTGCTGCAGGGACCGTCATTCCGAAACCGATTCTCAGCTTTGAACAGCTCGGTGGCTTGTGTATGCCTATCAGGCTTGCTCTTACAACGTTGAGTCTGGTGCTGAGTTCGTTCGTTTTCAGATCTGAGGGCTGAGATGAGAGCATCTTCATCTCGGACTATTCTCATATGTTTCTGCGAGAGCTCTAGCTGTTGGCCAATTTCTATAGCTTTAGCTAGTGAGAGCTCCTCACCCCTATCGAGTAATTTCTCTTGGACCCTCTTATCATGGCTGCCATCAATGATGCAATCGACGATTATGTCGTCTGGGTCTTGGTAATCGCAATCCATGAGAATTATCCTCAGATCTTTTATGAAATGATCAAAAGACTCACCACTCCGCTGGCGCCTTTGTTTCAGTCGGTGTCTGGCAACTCTTTTGTTCTTTCTGGGCTGCACATAGTTCTGGAATTTGTTCAGCACTTCCTGCGGGTCGTCTTTCTCTCCTTCCTCCCAAGATAGAGTTTGGTAGATTTGACGACCTTGTTCGCCGATCCACGTTCCGAGCCATCCTGCTTGACGAGGCTTCGTAATGTCTGCGAGCGGCCCTGACAAGACAAAACTGACGTGATTTCTGAACCGGCAAAACTCCTGGTAGAGATCCAGACTCTCCCAGTCGATCGAGGGATGATCAAAGTTCGGAGATGCCATATTTATGGAGACGAATGGCGGCTTATGGCGTGAATATCAACGAACTTCTGACACCATGTAACGAACTCAAGCAGACTCCATCGTGCCGGAAGCGGAAAGCGCGTTTATTGACGCAGTGATGATTCACTCGTGTCTGACGAATAAGCGCGTCCGATAAACCACAACAACAATGCAAATACAAGTCAGAATAATACGTTACAGTGTCCTCTTTCATCCAGAGGAAGCTCGACGCCCATGTTTGTCGTTTGGAAAAATAAAAATGTAAAAGTTATATTGAAATCAGATCGTAATTGGTCTTCAGGCTTCAAAGAGCTCAAACAAGCACTCGAACGGAACGGAGTGCTCGTCACCGCTTAAGCACACGGCGGTTTCCATGGAAACTTATCGTGGCGTGCACTCGACCAAACGGTGCCCGGTCCGTCATTTCACTTTTACATTTAAAATCATTTAAAATCGACATTTAAAATCATTTAAAATCGACATTTAAATCATTTAAAATCGACATTTGAATCGCGTGTGACGTGGAGCACGGAGATGTAAATGAGGGATTACCTTTACCGGAGAGGTGTAATTGACGCTGCAAAGCCGATCAAGAAAGCTGACTGGCTTATTGAGGGTAACGACAAACAACTTGTCGAAGGACGAATAGGTCGATGTTAGACATCCGGTCAACAGAACCGCGACAAAGCGGATCGACATTGTGAGAAAAAGCACTTCTTGGAGTCCACGGGAAACAAGAACGACGCGTTCGCGATCCACGAAACTCAAGAAATGATGGAAAGTGACGTCACAATACACCAAACAATATCGGTGAATGTAAAACCGAGGAATCCCTTCATCAACATAACAAGTAAACTATAGAACAGGTTTTAGGGCTACACACCTTTATATTATTTTAAAACGTTTTAAACCTATTTTATTTTATTTATTTTTATTAAATTTTGATAAATACAAAGGACAAAGAAAGAGGACATTGGGACAACTTTCATCTCTCTATGACGTATGTAATCTGGAAAACGAACGGCTTAAATATTTGAAACGGGACAAACAAAGTTCAGAAGAAGTTAACTGAAAGTGGAAAAAAAAAAAAAACGATGCATGCATGTTACCTGCATAGATGACATCGACCATGTAACATGTGTATAATACAACATATAAAGAGGAAAGTTTGTGTGTTTCTTCGTTTATAAATATAATTAACACCCTGTAGGCACGGACGTGTAAAAAAAAACCTGGACCCGCAATGCGCCTGCTTGGCTGAAGTCAGAGCGAGTCGGTCGGCGGCCATGTTTGTGTGACACTCGCTTGTAAACAAACCAACGTGATAATGTGGATGCATTGGTCAGGGAAGCCTATTTTCTTGCGACCAACATACTACCACTACAACATACTACTACTAATACTACTACATACTACCACTACTACAAATACTACTACATACTACCACTACAACATACTACTACTACAACATACAACCACTACAACATATTACTACTACTGCAATATACTATGACTACAACATACTACTACTACTACAACATACTACTACTACTACAACATACTGCTACTACTACAACATACTACTACCACTACAACATACTACTACCACGACATACTACTACCACGACAACATACTACGACTACTACGACATACTACTACCACGACAACATACTTCAACATGCTACTACAACATACTACTACTGCAACATACTACATACTACCACTACAACATATTACCACTACAACATACTACTACTACAACATACAACATACCACTACGACATACTATGACTACTACAACATACTACTACCACTACAACATACTACTACTACAACTACAACATGCTACTACAATATACTACTACTACAGCAACATACTACATACTACTATGACAACATACGACCACTACAACATACTACTACTACTACTACTACAACATACTCCTACTACTACAACATACTCCTAATACTACAACAACATACTATTGCCACTACAACATACTACTACTACTACAACATACTACTACTACAACATACTACCACTACAACAACATACTACTACAACATACTACTACTACTACTACAACATGCTACATACCACTACTACTACAACATACTACTACTACTACAACATACTACTACTACTATATACTACATACTACTACTACAACATACTACCACTACAACAACATACTACTACAACATACTACTACTACTACTACTACTACTACAACATGCTACATACCACTACTACTACAACATACTACTACTACTACAACATACTACTACTACTATATACTACATACTACTACTACAACATACTACCACTACAACAACATACTACTACAACATACTACTACTACTACTACAACATGCTACATACCACTACTACTACAACATACTACTACCACTACAACATACTATGACTACTACAACATACTGCTACCACTACAACATACTACTACTACTACTACTACTACAACTACAACATGCTACTACAACATACTACTACTACTGCAACATACTACGTACTAATACTACAACATACTACCACTACAACATACTACTACTACTACAACATACTACATACTACTACTACTACAACATACTATTACCACTACAACATACTACGACTACTACAACATACTAATACTACAACATACGAATACTACCACAACATACTACGACTACAACATACTACGGCTACAACATACTAGTACTACCACAACATACTAATACTACTACAACATACTATTACTACAACAAACTACTACTACAACATACTACATATTACTACAACTACAACATGCTACTACAACATACTACTACTACTACTACAACATACTACTACCACAACTACATACTACTATGACAACTTGGCACTACAACTACTACTACTACCAAAACATACTACTACTACCACTTCATACTACTACAACATACTACTGCTACCTACATACATACATACTACCTACATACTTACTACATATAAACATACTACCTACAAACATACTACCTACAAACATACTACCTACAAACATACCACCTACATACATAATACCGACATACATACCACCTACATACATACTACCTACATACATACTACCTCCATACATAATACCTACATACCACTAATACGAATACCACTACATAATACTACATAATACTTACTACATACATACTTACTACCTACATACATACTACCTACATACATACTACCTACATAAATACTACTGACATACATACTTCTTACATTCTTACGACATACTTACTTACATACTACATACATACCACTACATACTTACTATCTACATACTTACTATCTACATACTTACTACCTTCATTCTACATACTACCTTAATACTACATACTACCTTAATACTTACTATCTACATACTTACTACCTTCATACTACATACCACCTTCATACTACATACTACCTTAATACTTACTACCGACATACTTACTACCTTCATACTACATACTACCTTAATACTTACTATCTACATACTTACTACCTTCATACTACATACTACCTTCATACTACATACTACCTTAATACTTACTACTTTAATACTTACTATCTACATACTTACTACCTTCATACTACATGCTATCTTCATACTACATACACACAAAATATGTCAAAGTACGTTGAACACCTGATGAACGAACAGACTCGTTTCAAGTTTCGCGGGGCGGCGGGAGTGTCATACCAACATGGCCGCCAGACTGCTTCCGGTGACTTCATTAGCTCGCGTGGGAGCGATAGACGCATTACGGGTCCAGGTTTTTTATATACGTCCGTGCCTGGAGGGACCAGTGTTAAGACACCAGTATAATCAAACTTTGCATCTGTCATGTATGAAGCTGCAAATATTCACCATTGTATCCCGACACCGTGACCACATTGTATCCCTACGCCCCAGCTCAGATGGCGCTGCATTTAATCGGGCCTGTATCGGCAGAGTGAATAAACGTGTGCTACAATCAATCGTAGTTTGTCGAGATACCTTACATGGCGACGAGGATAATTCTAGACCATGACTTCTTTCGGCCATATCGATGAATTCGACCCTCATGTGGGAGATTTTGACACGTATTCTGAGCGGTTGTCTTTTTACTTCGAGGCGAACGGCATCGCGACCGAAGCCCGGATGAAGGCCGTCTTCCTGTCCGTTTGCGGGGGTGAGACGTTCACACTCGTTAAAAACCTGATTCATCCTCGGACAATCCAGGAGCTCACGTATGCAGAGCTCAAGGCTGCTTTGAAGGAACATTGTAATCCATCTCCTTCAGTCATCCTGTGTCGGTTGAATTTTTACATGTGCAGACAGCATCAAGGTCAATCAATCGCAGACTTCATTGCACACCTCAAAAAACTGTCACATCTGTGTGAGTTTGGGGACACGATTGATGACATGCTCCGTGATTTGCTGGTGGTTGGCATGTCCGATGACCGCACTCGTAGACGCCTGCTTGCTGAGAGAAGACGGACGTTCCAAAATACCAGAGACACCGCCATTTCCATAGAAAGTGTTGAACGCAACGCTACAAGCATCGGTGCCACTCGCTTATCTGGTACCAGCCCTGCTGTGAATCGGTTGGATCATGATCAGCCAAAACGTTGGAACAAGTCTCCTCGTCAGAAGCAAGTGCAGTCTCAAACCCACAACAAATGTTTTCGGTGCAACGGAAAGCACCCTCCGGAGACGTGTCGGTTCAAAGATGCAACCTGCCATTTCTGTTCGAAAACTGGCCATATTTCTCCAGCTTGTATCACTCGCAAATCGGGAAAAGGGAAAGCTGCTGACAAGAAGATTCATCAGTTTATCGAGTCGGAGGAACCTGAGTTTGACCAGGTGAGCTCTGTTTCCGACAACTCAGAATCGTGTGACCTGTTTCATATTGATTCTCACCATAAGCGGGACCCTCTTCCTGCCACTGTTGTTGCCAACAATCGACCATTGCAAATGGAGGTCGACACTGGTGCGGCCGTCTCGCTCATCAGCCATGCTGTTTTCACAAACCTGTGGAGTGATGCTGATAGACCCCATCTGAAACCTACTACCTATGGACTCTCCACCTATACAGGTGAGAAGATTGTTCCCTGCGGTACATGTGACGTCATGGTGGTGTCGGGGAAGTGTTGTGAGACTCAAGACTCCAATGATGTCACAGGTTTACAAAAGATCACAACTTTATTAACTGGTTATTCACTTCATTCCAATACCAAATAACTACCGTTTAACTCAATGGACCAGGTAACTCTATCCGCATAGTCCCTCTTTCGTGGCTGCAGCGCCATACTCGTGGTACGCGTTCATTCCGTCGGGCAGGGCTTCTGAGGATGAGTGCTCCTGAGTCAAGGAGATGTTCACTCTTTTATGGGCACCGCAGTATTAATCCTTCCTCCGCTAATCCTAATCCGTTCTCCGCAAACGTTACTCGGTCGCCTCACTGGCACCAGCTCGCTCCCCTCCTGCTGCGAGTTCCATTTACCAAACAATAGGGGGGTGCTCCAGCCTGGGGCTGTGACCAGGTGGACAAGAGATTACCATGTTCGTGCACATTCCTGACATTCATTTACGAAATCGTCTATCTGCTTCGTTACCAGTCCCAATCAATGAGTTACCAGTCCCAATCAATGAGTTACATTTCCACAATTCCCTCATCTTTTTGTTTTTGTTTATATTAACCATTAATCTAAACATCAATATAAGTAAACAATCAATCACTGCAAGTAAACATCAATACAAGTATAAGTAAATAATCAATCACTGCAAGTAAACATCATTACAAGTATAAGTAAATAATCAATATCTACAAGTAAATATCAATACAAGTATTCAAACCATAACTTTGGTAATCAAATTCCCTTAGGCATACACCGTCATCCTGCAAGAATCACAAAACATTTCGTTGGTCATTGACTCCTTCCATATTGTTCAATCTATTGCATTTGCATCACAAATATCTTTTCAAAACAACACTTCACCATCACCAAGATACAATTTCACTTCATTTTCAAGTTTTGTAAAGCATCTGCACCATCTGGCAAAAACGTTTGCCTCCACACAAATGTTGACTTTGTTTGAAAGGAAGGGCTGATCACTTGTGTTTGAATCCAGGTATGAAACATTTTCTCCTAATGTCTTCATAGCACCTGCACTACTTCGTGTAGGATTTCGCTGTTGTGGTAACATTGCGGAGTCATAGACTGACCCTGCTCTCCATGTAGCATTCTTGCCACTTTTTGCTGTAAACCATAGTAATTCCTGAACAAGGCCTTCACCCAGTTGTAGTCGACTTGCCTCCTCCCTCATTGTGAGTGGGCAGCAAGTATTGGTGTGACGTTGATTGGCCAGCAAGATGTGGAACAGGGATGCCGGATGCATCCACAATGATGTTGGGACCATGGTGTTCAGGTCATCCATGGAGTGGCCCGCAGAATCGTGCACAGCTGTTGTGAAAAGGCACAGCCATTGGTTTGCAGCTCCATGCTGGCTCCCCGGAAGTTGGTGAAGTAATAACATATGTCCCCGCATTTCACAGAGGTTGCAGGTAAGGTGTCGTTGTCCTGCAACTTCTGATGTGATGAATGTTCCAAGCCTTCGAACAAGAGTAAGTGATCGCCTTTCTTTCATATGTTGCAGTGTGATCCAGGCAAATGGTCACATAAATTTCCTTGGTGAAGGTAAGCATCCATCTCCAAGTTACACGGGAGAATGTCTTCATCATTCTTTGAGAAAGAGGGTGTATGCCACGTTTAACTTCATTTTTTAGCCACAAATTTTCTTTCTTGAACTTCTTCCCAATTCCGTTAGCACCCCCTTCAAATGTGATCTCGTCTTATCCTTATGCTCAGTCACATCTGAATCTGCTTTCCACACACACTGAATCAGATAGGGTACATCTTACCATGAAATCAGCATAATCATGTATATCTTCCGACAGTTTCACATTCAACAATTTGTTGTTTTTCCTTAACACAAAAAAAGTTATATTCATTTATATGCGTCACACAAATAATATTCAATCAGGTATGTATTTTACTACTAAACTAAGAATAGCATCCACAATTGCTTTCAGGTTAATATAGTTCAAAAATTAACTCATGCAGGTATTTTAGCACTACTCTAAGAAAATAAATTGTATATGATTACAATCACAAACGGGAATATCTAATTCCCAACAACAATTTTCCCAAACCAACAAATTAAGCATAATGTATTATTACCATAATTCCTCTCCACTTTTTCTTTTCCCTTTTTTTTTTTTTTTTTTTTCCTAACAGTGTGTCACTCGTGGTGATATGAGTTCACTGATATTGTAATTGACACAACTCATAACATTGTCGTTATGCCATTATCCTAATTCTACTGTATTCATTTGCAACATCACTTGATTTAATCTTTTAATCTCAGTATTTATGTCGCCATAAAAGTCTTCCTTTTCTGGTTCCACATTTCTTTCCTCATTTGTCACTTCATGCGTTATCATCGTGTTGTTGGTTACCTTATTCAAACACACCGTCACTAAGGCTTTCAAGCAAGCCACCACTAAAACAATTGCCAATATAACTACTAAACCAACAAACAAATATTGGAGTATCTTAGCTACCACCCCTCCAAATGTGTTTCCCAACCATGCAAAGGCACCCCCTTTTATATAATCGTGGTATCTTGCTCCCTCTTGTCCCACCTGTAGCCATCTGTAAAACATGTGAGCTACCCCTTGTATATGTTCATACCTATAACATAATTATATGTCAATGACATTCAACATTGTATACCAAACTAACAAGCTTCCTAAAAGGTAAATAAAGAAAATCCCTTAATATGTAACATAAATCAGATTATTTGTCTTACCCTGATCCCCCTATCTCCCAGGGTCGAACTAAATCCCCTAATCATGAGTGTAGTTGTGATACATTATCCCTCATGTTGTGCTAATATCAGTAGATAATGGTATGTCATGTAGGCCAATAAATGTCACTATCTTCCCTAATTCAAGTAGGAATATTAAATGTTGAAATTGTAATGTTTATCAATGCAAGGGGTGTTAAAATGTAATTCAAATGAATGTATATCACGACTATCATTTATCCGCCACTGAATGTTCTGCTGGGCTGCTAGGTGCAGCCTCATTTTCTGTGGGATCGTCCACCTTAGCCCCATGTGCTTGCTTGCAATGAGAGGCATGAATCCAACTTTCTATTTTGGGTCCATATTTGTTTCTATTCTTATCAATCTCCTATGGTTTATCAATTTGTTCCAAGATACCGCAACCAAAGGTTTTAACCAAGGCTCTACCAAACTATTTCCAATGTGAACAAAAAATGCCAGTGAAACAATGATTCGAGGAATTAACTTCAAGGGGTCAATAAATTTATTCTATAGCCAGATCTAATTTTCCCATCCAATAGTTTGCCTTGCCACATGTCATATTATAACACTTTAATAAACCTTCGAAAAATGTTTCCCATCTCAACAAATTTCCTTTTTTACAAATAGCCATGTGTAACTTACGTATTTAACTACAATTTCCTCTCAATTTGTTTGGCCTAACTGGCCGCAAAAGTGGCTGCCAGCATGCAGTACCGTTTTTTATCTACCAAGGAAGTGCTCGTCCACACAAGACCTCTACCAAAATGTTGTTTGTAAAAACAAATCTGGGATTTCTGATTACATGGATGCACACTCTCAGGACATTTTCAGGCTGCTGTTAACAATCCACTACGATAAATTAATTCCTTTACCCACAATCAAATAATTAGTACAAATTGAGGATATTATCCCTATCACATTCTTTTATAGATTCATTATGTTGGATCTAATTTTTTTCCAATAATTTTCCACTGTTGTAAGGAAGAACAATAGCTCTCATAAGTCTTAGTAATATCGTACAAAATTTACCCAGCATCGAATAATTTATTTACTATCCTTTCTCATCTGTTAACCAGTGACTTTGTTTGAACTCCAGAACTGAAAACTCACAATAGTTCAAACCAGCAAAATTTTCTTTACTATTTTCCCATATCATCTATGCCTAAAACACATCCATACATACAGCACAATTTATATGCTGATAAAATTCAAGTTTATATATATAAAAATCCATGAGCAGAGTACTCTGGGAAGTCAGTGTAAGACCTCTCGAAAATTTGGCTTATTTTGTACTCCCACATTTTTATGAAGCTCATATCCATAAATAGCTTTGATTCTCATATAAATTCGAACACAATGGATTCCCAAGATTACTCCCAATTTTTACTATTAATGAATAGCTGCTCATAACTCAGCAAATCAAATCTTTATTCTCTTTCTCCCTTGACAAAAGTGATGATTTTCATAATCAAATTATATTTCTATTTTTTTTTTTTTTTTTTTTACGAATTCTCTCGATATGCGATCCCATCCCCATGGAACTATCTATTTTCAGACAAGGCACACTGTCGGTGTCAACAATCTTGTAAGATTGATACACAAAAACACTAACATTGACACACAAAATACCCACACACACATGCATTATGCGTATTTGTTTGCGTTGGAACCCTTATTTACAGATCCGGATGGGTGTCAACTTTATTTCAATTTCTCAAAATTTGTCCTTCAATTTTATAAGCGCTAATACACAAATGGACCAAAAAGTTTATTCTTAGAAAACCCCTATGATCTCACATTGACATTACCCTTTAAGTTCCCATAATAATTTATCCAAATTTGACTACCCACCCATTTGTATGTCAGTCGACCACTGACCTATCAATCGTGCGGACCAATAGTCCGAAATTCCCACCTGATCATCATGTGACTCTTGTCACTTGGTTTGCCAAAAATTGCAAAGCAATTGTTCCAAACTTTGTAAATTTAAAATTTTGTGCCCAACATAAAAGATCCAATTTCGGCATTTGATCAATTAATTATCAATTTGCTTACAAGCAAAAGAAAAAATGAATAATTCTTGCTCCGAAAACTTTTCAGACACAAGAATCATCGACAGTTATTCATGTTTGTCCAGTAATCTAATTTGTTGAGGCCAATCGTCATTTGGGATTTGTCGCAATGAAGGCCTAATCGTTGTCTGAGGTATCGGTCAGCACTGGTACCCTTGATCTTGGTTTACCCTATGAACTTGTCTTCCTTTTGGTATGCGGACATCCTCTTTTCCAATGTCCCATCTGTCCACACTTGAAACACCGGTTTCTGTCGTTGCCTGGTCTGTGCACCTGTGCACTTGTATTGCTGGGCTGCATCTCTACATCCCTGAGTTGCCACTGCAATCTCTCGTTATCTTCTGAAACACGAAAAAATTCTCTGTACCATCCTTTTTGGGGAGACAACTGGAAATCAGATGGGACAACTGTCACTTTCATTCCTAATTTCGAGGGCAGTTGTGCATTTGTCTCCTCCACTGTATCCTGTATCCTTTTTATTTTAAGTTCTAGATCCGTTATCCGTTCTTGCTGTTCCCGTTGTCTGGATTCACCATCCCAAAGATGGAATGCAAGCCAGTCTACCGTTAGATTCTGTCTCTTCCTGGCTTTCAATCTTTGTTCCAATCTTCCCAATCGACTTCGCTCAAATGTACCATCTCTTGGAAACTCCTCATCATGTCCCTTTGTCCACAAATACCAATTCTCGACCTGCCTTATAGCTTCGGCACCATAACGGTCGTACATATGATGTGTACAAGTACCTTTTTGTGGAATCTCTGGTTGTCCTTGTGTATTCTTGCAGGCTCCATTTCCCATTCTGCTTTTTATCAAAGTAGCGTTGGATGTGTTGTAGTTTGTTCCTCTAAAGCTTCACTCGTACCTCCAGGAAGGATCTCTCCACCTGTTCAAACGGTGATTTCCAGAGAATCTCTCTCACCTGTGGCTTTTGCACAATCCAATCTCACAGATCAGTATTTGCAGATGAGCCAGAGGGTCAGTATGAAATGGGTGAATCCTCAGGTGTCCGCTCTGTTGAAGGGGAAATCACACAATGGTAACCGCACATATATATCTATATATAAACTCACCACCTTGCTCAATTTTCCAAGGTTGTCTTCGCATTGATAATATCTCACAAAGATATCAAAGCTTCTTTCTTGAGACCGCATTTTCATCAATCAAACAATCAATATATTCAATTCAATTTATTCAATTCAATTTATTCAGTTAAATTTATTCAATTAAATTTATTCAGTTCAATTCAATTATTCAATTTCAATTAATTTATCAATATTCATCAATAAATCAAATTAATCATTTTGGATGACTCCTTGCATAAGCCCTTTCCCAAATGATGTCAGGACAGGTCCATCTATTGACTGAAATCGAAGCTCATCGGTCGTCACCTCTGGTTCATACCTCATGTCAATTGACGAATCACTGTTCTGTCCTAGGGTCATATCTGACCTATTTTTCCATTTTGCCTGGTCTTCACAAATTTTCTTTGCAACCACTAAAGGCAACTCATCCTTCATTCGTGAGACCGCCAAAATGGATGGCAGATATTAAAGTTCTTTGGGAAAAATATCTCATCATTTTTCTTTTAATAGTACCCAAATCTCTTGGCAATATAAATTTCGTAAAACTCCTGAAATAAGACTGTAAAATTCCTTCAATCATGCTAAATTTTGAAACTCCATCGCTTGTAACACCCAATTTATCCCATAGGGCTTGAAAGTTCTTCCCCAAGTTCATGCAATCATTCTGCATCTGAACCCTATGATATCATTCATAATAATCATCATGATTTTATAGTCATGGTCCTATCATAATCATCTATTTAAAACGAACATTTCCTTTATCACCACAGCTATGTGGTATAATCAACAATAGAATAAAACTGTACATAGCAACAGGCTACCTCATGGCCACTTAGTATACCTATTGACAATAAGTCATAACAATATCGAATAATCATTGAACAATTAAAAAATCGCTTCCACTGCTCCAGCCGCAGCATTCGTCATTTTGTCTGCTCATCCACGTGACCAAAACGAAATAAAGGGAGCTCAACCATTACACAGCGCTTTTAATGGCGCATGCCATAGGAACTCAACGCAATTTCGACTCGGCCAGAAAAACGAGCAAATTTTGCAGGATGTTAACTGGAATTAGCCGTGAAAATATATACAAAATACACAAAAATACACACCCACAAAAATAAACAACAAAACCCAAACAAACCCAAGGTCGACCATCTTACACAGTAAATTACATCATTTCAGCATCGTATTGATTGCTGAAATATTCCAGGGTTTATACACACCTTAAAAGAGGTATGCGTGGTGTTGCCCCCTCCCACGTTTATTCCAGGGTTTATACACACCTTAAAAGAGGTATGCATGGTGTTGCCCCCTCCCACTTTTAATTCCTCATTAAATTCCTCATTAAATTACTCATTAAATTACTCATTAAATTACTCATTAAATTACTCATTAAATTACTCATTAAATTACTCATTAAATTACTCATTAAATTACTCATTAAATTAACTTACATAGTTTCAGCATTGTATTGATTGCTGAAATATTCCAGGGTTTATACACACCTTAAAAGAGGTATGCGTGGTGTTGCCCCCTCCCACGTTTATTCCAGGGTTTATACACACCTTAAAAGAGGTATGCGTGGTGTTGCCCCCTCCCACTTTTAATTAAATTACATCGTTTCAATTAAAAACATCGCTTCTACTGCTCCAGCCACAGCATTCGTCACTTTGTCTGCTCATCCGCATGACCAAAACGAAATAGAGCTCAACCATTACACAGCGCTTTTAATGGCGCATGCCATAGGAACTCAACGCAATTTCGACTCGGCCAGAAAAACGAGCAAATTTTGCAGGATGTTAATTGGAATTAGCCGTGAAAATATATACAAAATACACAAAAATACACACCCACACAAATAAACAACATTTATTCCGTTCAACAGAACAAACATTTCCTATATCATGACATGCATGTCTTCAAAATTATATGACCAAGAGAAAAAGTAAAACTAATTAAAACTGCGGGCAGTGATGATCCGGGGACCATACCACTCCATCCTGATTGGACGGGTGCGTGCTAGAGTCGTTAACAACGACAGTCCAGATCCGATTGTTCAAAATTTCAACTCAATCGATCGAAAAATGAACGCAGGGATGCATTTTAAAGGTGCAGTGGCACTAACTGAGTTGCCACGAATATGGCCACGAAATTGCCAATATAGCCATCACAAAATATTTTCCTTAATCAATTGGCTCATAGCATAACCAATCTGCAAGTATTTCATCCGAAGATGTATCTCTGAGGAATTTTAATTAAATAAGTCATTTATAAATCAACGAGTTAATTTATTAAATGATTAATCAATAAATCAAAATTTTCCTTGACAGCCACATCACTTGGTCAGTGTCATGTCCAAATATCAGCTTCCTTACTCAAAAGGTGCCTGAGTTAATGTAATGTAATTACTGTAATAAGATTACTGCAATTACTGTAATGATTACTGTAATTACTGTAATTACCGGAACTGTAATTACTGTAATTACCTCAGGTAATTACTGTAATGTAATTACTGTAATGTAATAAGAAATGTAATTAATTAAATAAGTACTTCATTAATCGCTAATAATTAAATAACTCGTGAATTCTTATCCGATTTACTTAACATTTGAGTGTCCCCAAAACGTTGGAGCAAAACGTTGCAACAACGAAAGTGAAACGTTGTAGCGACGTTGTGGAAACGTCAGCAAAACCCAACATTTGAATGTTCCCAAAACGTTGGAGCAAAACGTTGCAACAACGAAAGTGAAACGTTGTGGCGACGTTGTGGAAACGTTAGCAAAACCCAACATTTGAATGTTCCCAAAACGTTGGAGCAAAACGTTGCAACAACGAAAGTGAAACGTTGTGGCGACGTTGTGGAAACGTTAGCAAAACCCAACATTTGAATGTTCCCAAAACGTTGGAGCAAAACGTTGCAACAACGAAAGTGAAACGTTGTAGCGACATTGTGGAAACGTTTTACAACAACATTATTTCAATGTTGCAGGAAAGTAATGTGAAAAACGTTGAAACAACGTTGTGGAAACGTCAGCAAAACCCAACATTTGAATGTTCCCAAAACGTTCCCAAAAATGTTCTCTCTCTGTCTGTCTCTCTTTCTGTCTGTCTATGTCTCTCTCTGTCTGTCTCTCTCTCTCTGTCTCTCTCTCTGTCTATCTCTCTCTCTCTTTCTGTCTGTCTCTCTCTCTGTCTGTCTCTCTCTGTCTGTCTATCTCTCTCTCTGTCTGTCTATCTCTCTCTCTGTCTGTGGTTCTCTCTGTCTGTCTCTCTCTCTCTGTCTGTCTCTCTCTGTTTGTCTATCTCTCTGTCTGTCTATGTCTCTCTCTGTCTGTCTCTCTCTCACTTTCTGTCTCTCTCTGTCTATCTCTCTCTGTCTGTCTGTCTGTCTCTCTCTATCTGTCTGAATATCATCTTTATCTCTGTCTGTCTCTATGTCTCTCTCTCTTTCTTTCTGTCTCTCTCTCTCTGTCTCTCTGTCTGTTTGTCTCTCTCTGTCTATCTCTCTCTGTCTGTCTCTCTCTCACTTTCTGTCTCTCTCTCTGTCTATCTCTCTCTGTCTGTCTCTCTCTCACTTTCTGTCTCCCTCTGTCTATCTCTCTCTGTCTGTCTGTCTGTCTCTCTCTATCTGTCTGAATATCATCTTTATCTCTGTCTGTCTCTATGTCTCTCTCTCTTTCTTTCTGTCTCTCTCTCTCTGTCTCTCTGTCTGTTTGTCTCTCTCTGTCTATCTCTCTCTGTCTGTCTCTCTCTCACTTTCTGTCTCTCTCTGTCTATCTCTCTCTGTCTGTCTGTCTGTCTCTCTCTATCTGTCTGAATATCATCTTTATCTCTGTCTTTCTCTATGTCTCTCTCTCTTTCTTTCTGTCTCTCTCTCTCTGTCTCTCTGTCTGTTTGTCTCTCTCTGTCTATCTCTCTCTGTCTGTCTGTCTCTCTCTATCTGTCTGAATATCATCTTTATCTCTGTCTGTCTCTATGTCTCTCTCTCTTTCTTTCTGTCTCTCTCTCTCTGTCTCTCTGTCTGTTTGTCTCTCTCTGTCTATCTCTCTCTCTGTCTCTCTCTCTATGTCTTTCTCTCTCCCTGTCTATCTCTTTCTCTCTGTATTAATTTGTTCAACACTGCAAGTTACATGCATTCTCAAATCCATGATCGTGCTGAAAATATCGTGTACGACATTGGGTGGTTTGCCATTGCCTTCCCCAAAGCGCTTAATTATTGTCTTTCATTTAACCGTGAAGCATGTCTGAAAAGCTTACTCATTTTTATTTTATTTAAATCCCCCTAGCCGTTCCAAAATATAAGCACATTGCAATGGGGGAAAATATAAAAGTGCATTTTTCCCATCCAATTTGACTGAGAAAAAATATCTGTATGTAATACTTTCTTTGTCCGCCGCCTTAATCGCACACCTTGAGCGGGCAGCTCAGGGGTACGTCTTCAAGTGCTAAACACATGTACCAGCCTTGTACATTCCACGAATCCTGCACCAAATTTTCTCATACTCACTCAAATTAGATCCATTGCACATATCTGTTCATGAAATTTCACAAATGATCCCAAGTAATTAATATTGCAATGACCTCTAAACATTCCTAAATCATTCCACTTGTTCAAAGAACGTTCATTTCGCAAGAAAGAGCGGGGGCAAGAGACAGGTAGCCGAAATGGAAATGAGGGACAATGAGGGACAGTGAGGGAGTGTCGGTATGCAATTTTCATCCAATCGCCATCTTTCACAATAATTCTGGACCGGCATGAGATGGCGTTGTCTGTCATTAATTTATACGTTGATCAAACGAGTTTTAGACATGGCGGGAAAACTGAAAAAAAATATTTATTTATTAATTTAAAACGGGTGTACACGATTGTACACGTGTACGGACCTTACCGAACCGGCAAACAAATCGCCTCATGGTGCACTTCATGAGCCGATTTGCCTGCAGACCAGAGTAAGGCTCTTAACACCCAGCGTATAACCTACGCATCCTCGCAAGCACACGAATAATAAAATCATTTAAAACGTTCCATCCGTGACTTTTACCTATATCGCGGCAAGCCCCACACACACATCCTCCACCATGTTCAGAATTAAACACAGGTTCGTATTTCGTAATGGACCATCCCCAAGACGCCATGCTTACCTTGGCGACGTCCACTCGAAATCCAGCGGTGCCTCCAGATTGTCGGGGAAGTGTTGTGAGACTCAAGACTCCAATGATGTCACAGGTTTACAAAAGATCACAACTTTATTAACTGGTTATTCACTTCATTCCAATACCAAATAACTACCGTTTAACTCAATGGACCAGGTAACTCTATCCGCATAGTCCCTCTTTCGTGGCTGCAGCGCCGTACTCGTGGTACGCGTTCATTCCGTCGGGCAGGGCTTCTGAGGATGAGTGCTCCTGAGTCAAGGAGATGTTCACTCTTTTATGGGCACCGCAGTATTAATCCTTCCTCCGCTAATCCTAATCCGTTCTCCGCAAACGTTACTCGGTCGCCTCACTGGCACCAGCTCGCTCCCCTCCTGCTGCGAGTTCCATTTACCAAACAATAGGGGGGTGCTCCAGCCTGGGGCTGTGACCAGGTGGACAAGAGATTACCATGTTCGTGCACATTCCTGACATTCATTTACGAAATCGTCTATCTGCTTCGTTACCAGTCCCAATCAATGAGTTACCAGTCCCAATCAATGAGTTACATTTCCACAGTGGGCTACGATAACCGTGAGTTTCACCTACCCCTGATCGTCATTCCTGGAAAGGGCCCTTCCTTACTCGGCAGGAACTGGTTGAGCATAATTCAACTGAAGTGGAAAAGCATTCATCAACTCCGGGCAGCCAACGTTTCTCCTACCGCAGCATACACACTCAAAAATGTGCTGGATACGTACCCGGATGTCTTCAAGGATGAGCTTGGAACCTTGAAAGGACATACGGCTAAACTCAGTGTTGACCAAGATGTCAATCCTATATTTTGCAGAGCTCGCCCAGTCCCTTTCGCCCTGCGGGAGCGGATTGACAAGGAACTGGATCATCTTGAAAATCTGGGCATCATCGAGCAAATTCAGTATGCCGAATGGGCGGCGCCCATCATTCCGGTCATAAAATCGGACCAGTCCATCCGCATATGTGGAGATTATAAAATGACCGTGAACAAGTGTTCTTCATTGGATAAATATCCAATCCCGAGGATCGAAGACCTCTATGCTCGTCTCACGGGAGGCACGACTTTTACGAAACTCGATCTCAAATCCGCCTATCTACAGCTCCGCTTGGACGAGAATTCGAAACAGTATCACCATCAACACACATCGTGGGTTGTGCAGGTACCACCGACTCAGTTTTGGAGTGAAATCTGCACCTAGAATTTATCAGCGTGTCATGGACAGTTTGTTTGCCGCCGAACGCAACGTCGTTTGTTACCAGGATGATATTCTGTTTACTGGTCGTACGGACGCGGAACATCTACAAAACCTGGATAGAGTTCTGAAGAAGATTTCGGACTCCGGCCTACGTTTGCATCGAGACAAGTGCAAGTTTATGGTGCCATCAGTCACGTACCTGGGTCATACGATTGATGCCGAGGGTCTACACCCGACAGATGAGAAAGTCCGAGCTATCAAGGATGCTCCTGCTCCACGAGACGTGACCGAATTGGTCATACCTCGGTTTGCTTCAGTTCTATGTTCGTTACATCCCGAATGTGACCGACGTTTTGGGCCCCCTTTATCGGCTTTTGAGGAAAGGAGTCTCCTGGAGCTGGGGATCCACTGAACAATCAGCGTTCCAGACCTCTAAGGATCTGCTCAAATCGTCCAATGTTCTCATTCATTTTGATCCAGAGAAGGATCTTATGCTGACATGCGATGCCTGTCGGTATGGAGTGGGGAGTGCATTATCCCACATGATGCCTGATGGTACGGAAAGACCTGTTGCATTTGCATCCAGAACGTTGTCCCCGGCAGAGAAGAACTATTCCCAACTTGACAAGGAAGGATTGGGAATCGTTTTCGGCGTCAGCAAATTTCGACAGTACCTTCTTGGACATCATTTCACGATTCGCACTGATCACAAGCCGCTGATCAGTCTGTTTGGTCCAACTAAGGCGACGCCTGACACACTCCCGCCCAGGATCATCCGCTGGTCCCTGTTTCTCACTGCTTATGACTACACCATATGTTATAAGCCCGGTTCGTCTATCACAAATGCAGATGCCATGAGTCGGTTACCCCTTCCAGAATCCGTTGATGATTCGCCGACACCAGGATCCATTATCGCACTGATGGATCATCTGGAAGATTGTGCTGTCGATTCCGGCCAGATCCGCACTCATACTCGACGAGACCCCGTTCTGTCCAGAACTGTCCAGGCTGTACAGCTTGGATGGCATTTGCTACCTGAGGGTGACCCAGCTTTTGCGGCTTTTAAAGCACGTACAAACGAACTCAGCGTGGAAAATGGTTGCCTACTCTGGGGATGCCGTGTCGTGATCCCGGAAAATCTGCATTCCAGGGTCATGGATGAAATCCATGACTGTCACCCCGGGATTGTGAAGATGAAGTCACTCGCTAGAAACTATGTGTGGTGGCCGAATCTTGATGCTGATATCGAACATCATGTTCGACATTGTTACTCCTGCCAGAGCACCCAGAATACACCTGCGAAAGCGCCACTGCATCCCTGGGAATGGCCGAGCGAACCGTGGCATCGCCTACATCTCGATTATGCCGGGCCTATTAACGGCAGCATGATTCTAATAATTACAGACGCGCACACAAAATGGATTGATGCCTATGTGACGCATGGTACTACGTCAGCCATTGTCATCGAAAGACTCAGACGCTGTTTCGCCACTCATGGTCTGCCCAGGATGATCGTGAGTGATAACGGTTCGTGTTTTTCCAGTCCGAGTTTGCCGAGTAAACACGTCGGAACGGCATCAAACATAAATTTGTCAGCCCACATCACCAGGCTTCAAATGGCTTGGCCGAACGATCCGTGGGAATCATCAAATCCGGATTGCAGAAACTTCAGGAGGGAACCCTGGAAACAAAGCTTTCTCGTCTCCTGTTCAAATACCGCATCGCACCACAATCAACAACCAGTGCAGCTCCGTCTGAGTTATTGATGAAACGACACGTGAGATCGACACTTGACAATCTCAAACCAGACATATCATCAAACGTTTATCAGAGCCAGCTTCATCAAAAGTTGGTGCACGATAAGTCGTCCAACAGTCGCTGTATCAACATTGGAGATCCAGTGTTTGCCCGAAATTTTGGTGCAGGTGCGACGTGGTTACAGGGGGACATCATCGAGAAGCCAGGTCCACTGTCCTGCGTGATTCGCCTGCAGGACGGCCGTGAAATTCGTCGACATCAGGACCACATAACCTACCGTCACTGTGAGTCGATAGAGCCTGCAGCATCGTCACAGTCAGAACAACAGTTCGACCCGCCACTGCCGTAGATCGTCGTGGCCGCTCCAGCCGGCTCGGATGCCCCGAAAACCTCTGCGAACGCTACACCCTTCATGGAGACCAAAGGAATCACCTCGGACTCTGTATCCACTGGTACACCGCCACCCAAAGGGATCACCTCGGACTCTGTATCCACTGGTACACCGCCACCCAAAGGGATCACCTCGGATTCTGTATCCACTGGTACACCGCGACCCAAAGGAATCACCTCGGACTCTGTATCCACTGGTACACCGCCACCCAAAGGGATCACCTCGGATTCTGTATCCACTGGTACACCGCCACCCAAAGGGATCACCTCGGACTCTGTATCCACTGGTACACCGCGACGCTCAATGCGTGAGAGAAAAGCACCCGTCCGGTTGAATCTTTGAAGATGTTTTTTTTCACGTTGACACACGTTCTATTTTCACGTTGACACATGTTCTATTTTCACGGTGACACATGTTCTATTTTCACGTTGACGCATGTTCTATTTTCACGTATTTTCATTATTTTCATAATCGTTTGCATACATATTTTCACTTGTTTTGGAAATGTTGCTTTTGAAATGTCAATTCTGGAAATCTAGCACGTATTGCTCTTGGTAATTTTGGACTTAAAGGGGAGGATGTCATGTATGAAGCTGCAAATATTCACCGTTGTATCCCTACACCCTGACCGCATTGTATCCCTACGCCCCAGCTCGGATGGCGCTGCAGTTAATCGGGCCTGTATCGGCAGAGTGAATAAACGTGTGCTACAATCAATCGTAGTTTGTCGAGATACCTTTCAGCAACGTCGCCTCTTTCATCCAGAGGAAGCTCGACGCCCATGTTTGTCGTTTGAATAAATAAAAATTTTAAAGTTATATTAAAATCAGATCATAATTGGTCTTCAGGCTTCGATCGGGCCTTGTGCATACACTGCCTAGGTGCCTCCCCCCCCCCGAAGTGATCGTATGTTGAGGTTGTTGTGATTTGTTGTTAAATTTATTACCTCCGCCACCAAAGGTGGATGGAGGTTATGTTTTCACACCTGTTTGTTACTTGCCGGAAAAGATTCCGGCAAATATATTGGTTGGTTTGTCTGTCTGTCTGTCTGTCTGTCTGTCTGTCTGTGTGCAGTACTACATCTACACCGTTGCACGTAGAATCGCCAAACTTTACACACATATTTGTCTTGCCCTGGAATAGACTGTGCCCAATTTTTCACTCTCTCGGCCCAAGGCCTCCATATGACGTCATTATTCGATAATTCGACAAGTACAAAACTTCATCCAATCAAGATGCAATTTCTTGAGCGCCATGTCGGCATAAACTGGCGGAGAAAAAAAGAAGGATGACGTCATCAGTCACGTGGTTCGGCCGCCATCTTGGAAAAACCGAAAAAATTTGCACCTCTATATCCGAAAGTGCTGAATAGAAAAAATTGAGACAAGGCTCATTGCAAAGAACTCTCCATGTGGAATAAAATATGTTAATGATGATGTCATAGGTGCCTCCATTATGATGTCATAATTCGACAAGTACAAAACTTCATCCGATCAAGATGAAATTTCTTGAGCATAATCTCCGAATAAATAGTTTAGAAAGCAAATAATGATGACGTCATCGGTCACGTGGGTCGGCCACCATCTTGGAAAAACTGAAAAACTTTGCACCTCCATATCTCTGAAAGTGCTGAATATAGAAAATTGAGACATGGCTCATTGTAACGAACTCTCCATGGGGAATAAAATGTTAATGATGATGTCATAGGTCCCTCCATTATGACGTCATAATTCGACAAGTGCAAAACTTCATCTGATCAAGATGAAATTTCTTGAGCGCCATGTCAGTGTTACGGATTCGTCACTTCCGTCTTTGTGGTTTTCATCCACTGGAAGCAATGTTAGTTTCATATACTATTATTGTTACAGTTTGAGTGTGAAATGGAGATAACTGTCTTCAAAGGTAAAAATTAGTGTTTCAAAATAAAAACGAAATGGATCGGGAGAAACCGGAAGAGGAGGAAGAAGAGGCTGGAGCGGATCAAGTGAGATCGGGAAAGAAGGGCCGATCTGCTTCGAGGTGTCGAGCGGATGCTGGTGGACATTGGTCACAAGCGAATATTGGTTTAATAATAATAATAATAATTCATTTATTTTGTAAAGCGCTTTTCAAGAAGCCCAAAGGTGCTTTGACAGAGTGGAAAACATAATGCATCACAATACATGAAAACAACAATTGCAAAAAGACAAGAATCAATAGGGAAATATTTAAAGCAAAAGGAGGGAGAAGGAGAAGAGATAGTCAGGGGTTAAATGCTGTGGGTTGAATGTTGAATGCAGTGTTGAACAGGTGGGTCTTTAGTGATGTTTTGAATGTGGTGAGTGAGGAGGAGTCTCTGATGGTGTGAGGTAGTGAGTTCCAGAGGGTGGGAGCAGCGATGGAGAAGGCCCTGTCCCCCCAGGATCTGAATTTGGTCCGGATGGAGGGGGTCAGGAGGTTGGTACCAGCAGAGCAGAGGTTGCGGGTGGGAGTGTGTCTGGAGAGGAGGTCAGCCAGGTAGGATGGGGCCAGGTTATGGAGGGCTTTGTATGTCAAGAGGAGGATTTTGTGCTGGATTCTCTGGGGGATGGGGAGCCAGTGAAGCTTGTAAAGGACGGGGGTGATGTGGTCACGGGTCCGGGAATGGGTGAGTACACGGGCAGCGGAGTTCTGAATGTATTGGAGTTTATTGGTGATTTTTGAGGGTGAACCATAGAGGAGGCTATTGCAGTAGTCCAGACAGGAGGTGATGAAGGCATGGATGAGGGTTTCTGCAGCCGTGGAGAGGGATGAGCGGAGACGGGCAATGTTTTTCAGGTGAAAGAAGGCTGACTTTGTGATCTGTTTCGTGTATTTGTCGAAGGAGAGGGTTTGGTCAAAGATGACGCCAAGATTCCGGATGTGAGGGGAGGTGGATACTGGGATACCGTCGATGTTGAGGGCAAAGTTATGGGTGGTGTTACGTGGTCCCCTCGGTGACTACCTGGTCTCGGTGACCCCCGGACCGTGAGAGGAACTTCGCCAGAAAGTAGTATTATATATGCGCTTTCGCAACGCAATCCCTATGAATTCCACCCAAGAGAAAACTGATGTTCAATGATATATTTCAAGGGTAAGGATATCATACAATTTCAAGGAAACAATCAAGGATATATTCCCCGAGCAATCAACAACAAACAACCATCAACAATTCCCAATCCACAATCAATTCCCTATATGATTAAGATGGCCATCTTATATATGTGTGTCCCCGTTGGTACTCACGACCCCCTTTTGGTCTCTGTCCCGCACAATGTCTCTGGGCCCCTCCTGACCAAGATGAGGGTCGGCGTCGCCGCACTCGGGCGGTTGAACGAACCCCGGGTGGACGTGTTTCCACCTGGCAGGTATCGTACCAGGCACCACGGCTGCAGCCCCTCGTGGCCACGCGAAGCGGGTATGGTAAAGCAAGCCAAAAGCCCCACGCCGCTTGCAACGCGTATTAGGCCCCAACGTGCGACCCGTACGCGTCTTTTTAGACGGTGTCGCGAACGGTGCCAGACGCTGGGTCGGTGCACGGCCACGCGACAGTTTAACGTCCACCGGCAGGTATCCGTCCCGGTAACTCCTCTCGCCAGACGGGCTCGGGAACGCCGCTTTTCCACACGGCTCAATATCAATCCCCCCTTTCGTCGGAGCGGGGCGAGGAAGAAGACTCCTCGTCGCTTTTCTTCCTCGTGTCTTTTCTTCTTCCGTTTCCGGCCTCTTTTCAGAAGGGCTCCTGACCCTCCAACCACAACAACCCTTAATCGACTACACATTGATAAGCAAAGACCTGAATGGTAATTCACATACATTCACATAAATATGTAACACTCCCCCCCTTCAAGAAAGAAAGTTTGAACCCAGCGAAAACTTTCTTTGCCGGCCAATTTGGATAAACAAACCAGATAACTCAACCCCCCCACATTATCAGTTCCCCCCGGGCACAGTTATCACTTAACAATAAAGCAACAAAATTTCACACAACCCCCAGAGATTTTCAAAGGTAATTCCCTCTGGACAAAGCACCAGCCACGACATTGTCCCTGCCCTTTACATGTTCAATTTCCCCTTGGACTCCTGCCCAGCCAAACTCCATCTCATGACCCTCTGACTTTGACTGTCAGTTTCTTGTGAATGAAGGTTAAGGGGTTGATCAAAGATCCAAAGTTAAGCAACTCGATAGCACTTTTTCCGGGAGGCCAAGCCGAGTATTCACTACATGGATGCCTTTAGGAACGTGGAGTTCACGGTTAGTCCGTGCAGGAAAGTTCTCTACATGGGCGCCTTGAGGAACGTGGAGTTCACGGTTAGTCCGTGCATGAAAGTTCACTACATGGACGCCTTTAGGAACGGCGTTCACGGTAAATCCGTGTAGGAATCTTGGCTCGGCGGCTCCGCCGCCTTCAGTGCTTCAACTTCTCAGAACTTCCCTAATATTTATGGTGGGACCGCTTGTCCCTGTAGTCCCATGAATAGCGGTCTCCTTCTCGGCCACTACTTTGACAATCCTTCCTTCGGGAGCTGCCGTAACTCAGGGAGCCTCCATAATAATATTGATTGCGGCCACCACCAAAACTACCGCCCCGTTGTCCTCTCCTGTAGACCTCTCGACGCCTACGAAATGCCTTCCCTACTGTTATGGTCCGACCCTCCAAATCCTTGCCATTCCAATTCTTCTCTGCCTCTCTGGCGTCTTTTGTGCTTGCAAACGTGACAAAGCCGAACCCTCTTGACTGTTGCGTTTCCCTGTCTCTTACCAACCGCACTTCCACCAGCGGCCCATATCTGTTGAAGACAGAGGTCAGAACTTCTTCCTCTGTTTTGACGTTCAGTCCCCCTACAAATAACTTGGTACTTTTGTCGCCCTCCCGAGCTGGTGTGGTGTTATTTTCCCTGCTGGGCTCTTTACCAACCCTCAGGTTACCATAAACTTGACCCCCGGCCAAATCATTCCCGATAACCACAGATACACCCTCTACAGGAAGCGTGGCTTGTAAACCGACGGTGACCGGTCCTGACACCAAATCGGACTCCAAATGGATGACATGAAGTGGAGCACTAACACCGCCCCCGATCCCCTGTAAACGAACACTATCCCCCGTTGCCGTCTCCTCGGACCATGGCAAAATGCCTTCAAGCATTAAAGATTGATGTGCTCCTGTGTCCCTCAATATCCTAACCGGTCTCCGGTTAGTCGAGGCTCCATCCAGTGACACAAACCCCTCTGAAATAAATGGTTGGTAACCCTTTTGATGGCGATTTCTCACAATGGCCATTGCATTTGGAGTCGTAATAGTTGGACTCCGCTCTGGGTCTTCCCTTTTCATGCGGTAACAACTGGACATCAAGTGTCCAGGTTTCTTGCAAAAAGCGCAAGTAGGCCCGGAGGAAAAACTCGTGGTCTGCCTCGGGCCCCCCGAAATATAAGTTTGTCTTGGGCCCGCATCCCTCTGATTTCGAACAGGTGGGGTATCCGCGTTGTCCCCATACTCCTCTCGAGGCCACCGCCATGTATTGTCGTTCTCCGCACCTGCTGTTCCCCACCTCCCCTGCGGAGATCTAGGCGAGGAGTTAGGTTCGTGGACCCCTATTCGGTGGGTTAAAGCATAATCATCTGCCATGGTGGCTGCGTCCCACAACTTTGGTACTTTCTTTTCCTGCAGGTACACTTTGATGTCCTCGTGGACACACTGCTGAAATTCCTCCACCAGGATCAAGTCACGCAATGTTTCGAAGTCTTTCCCGACTCCTTTTGACTCACACCACCGATCAAACATGTTTTCTTTCACTCTGGCAAACTCCACATGGGTCTCACTCTCCCTCTTCCTGGCATTCCTGAATTTTTGCCTGTAAGCTTCCGGAACCAACTCATAGGCTTTGAGGATGTGCTTCTTCAGTACCTCATAATCTGCACATTGGTCCATTGGTAGCGCCGAATAAATCTCTTGAGCTTTTCCCACCAGCACACTTTGCACTAGTATGGTCCAGGCCTCCTCCGGCCAGTTTAATTGTCGAGCCACTTTCTCAAAGTGTGGAAAAAATTTCGTGACTTCCTTTTCACTGAACGGTGGAACCAGCCTCACATGTCTGCCCACATCCCAGGTTTTCTGGTTAGGTGTCGACCCCGTCAGCAAGGGTGGTGCCTCTCCCCGTTCTCTCATTAACTCCAGCTCCTTGAATTTAATTTCCTGCCGAAGCTCCATGTCACGTTCCTTTAATTCCCTTTCTGCTTTTCTCTCCTCTGCTTCGAGTTCCCTTGCAGCTCTCCTCTCCTCTGCTTGTTTCTCTTCTCTCCTCTCTTCTGCTTTCCTTTCTTCTTCTGCTCTTTCCTTTTCTGCTTTCCTTTCCTCTTCTTTTAACCTTTCCTGGAGTTCTCGTTCCACTCTCCTTTCCTCTGCTTGTTTCTCTTCTCTCCTCACGTCTGCTTTCCTTTCTTCTTCTTTTAACCTTTCCTGGAGTTCTCGTTCCACTCTCCTTTCCTCTGCTTGTTTCTCTTCTCTCCTCTCTTCTGCTTTCCTTTCTTCTTCTTTGATCCTTTCCTGGCTCCGTAATTGCAACTCCAGTTTCCGGAGCTCAATGTCTTCTGGTTCTTCGGGTAGCCACTCCCAGGCTAACTCGTCCCATGTTCCTAATCCCACCATAGATTGTATCACCGTGGCCTGCAACTCTGCCTACCTCAAATTAGTTCGGACCTCCAAGTTAAAATGTTTGGCCAATTTCAAGAGGTCCGACTTTAGTAACGCTCGGAACTGCGCCTCACTCGGTGTTACCGCAAAGTTCTGTGCCACAAACGCCATGGTGACTATCGTTAACACCTGTTAACCTTCACCCAAGACTTTACCCCAATTTCCCCAAAAATTTTCCAATTAATACTTAATTAATAAATTTTAATTAATAAAAATATTATTTTATTATTTTATACAATTTTAGATCCCGGACGTAGACCCAATTGCGAATCCGCAAATCGTAATTTGGACGAGCCCCCAATTCTGTTACGTGGTCCCCTCGGTGACTACCTGGTCTCGGTGACACCCGGACCGTGAGAGGAACTTCGCCAGAAAGTAGTATTATATATGCGCTTTCGCAACGCAATCCCTATGAATTCCACCCAAGAGAAAACTGATGTTCAATGATATATTTCAAGGGTAAGGATATCATACAATTTCAAGGAAACAATCAAGGATATATTCCCCGAGCAATCAACAACAAACAACCATCAACAATTCCCAATCCACAATCAATTCCCTATATGATTAAGATGGCCATCTTATATATGTGTGTCCCCGTTGGTACTCACGACCCCCTTTTGGTCTCTGTCCCGCACAATGTCTCTGGGCCCCTCCTGACCAAGATGAGGGTCGGCGTCGCCGCACTCGGGCGGTTGAACGAACCCCGGGTGGACGTGTTTCCACCTGGCAGGTATCGTACCAGGCACCACGGCTGCAGCCCCTCGTGGCCACGCGAAGCGGGTACGGTAAAGCAAGCCAAAAGCCCCACGCCGCTTGCAACGCGTATTAGGCCCCAACGTGCGACCCGTACGCGTCTTTTTAGACGGTGTCGCGAACGGTGCCAGACGCTGGGTCGGTGCACGGCCACACGACAGTTTGACGTCCACCGGCAGGTATCCGTCCCGGTAACTCCTCTCGCCAGACGGGCTCGGGAACGCCGCTTTTCCACACGGCTCAATATCAATCCCCCCTTTCGTCGGAGCGGGGCGAGGAAGAAGACTCCTCGTCGCTTTTCTTCCTCGTGTCTTTTCTTCTTCCGTTTCCGGCCTCTTTTCAGAAGGGCTCCTGACCCTCCAACCACAACAACCCTTAATCGACTACACATTGATAAGCAAAGACCTGAATGGTAATTCACATACATTCACATAAATATGTAACAGTGGATTTTGTGAGCGTTTTTGGGCCAATTATGATTATTTCAGATTTATCACAGTTAAGCTTGAGGAAGTTGATTTGAAGCCAGGATTTTATTTCAGTGATGCAGTTTGTCAGGATAGAGTGGGTGTCGGTGGAGACGGACTTGGTGGAGATGAAAAGCTGGATGTCATCGGCGAAGCAGTGGAATTGGAGACCATGACGGCGGATTGAGTGACCGAGGGGGGACAGGTAAAGGAGGAAGAGGAGGGGGCCAAGAACTGAACCTTGGGGGACACCTTGGGGGAGGGGAGCAGTGGGGGATTTGCAGTTATTGATGGAGATAAACTGGCGTCTGTCAGAGAGGTATGATTTAATCCAAGAGAGGGCAGTGCCGGTAACGTTAAAGGTGGATTCAAGTCGGGTGAGGAAGATGGTGTGATTGATGGTGTCAAAGGCAGCGCTGAGGTCGAGGAGGACGAGAATGTTGAGGTTGCCAGCATCAGAGGAGAGGAGAAGGTCGTTGGTGATTTTGAGGAGAGCAGTTTCAGTACTGTGGTTGGAGCGGAATCCGGATTGGAATGTTTCATACAGGTTATTGGCAGAGAGGTGATGTTTGAGTTGAGTGGCTACAGCGCGTTCCAAAACTTTTGACAGAAAGGGTAGGTTGGAGATGGGTCTGAAGTTGTTTAGGGTGTCAGGGTTTAGACCAGGTTTTTTTAGAATGGGGGTAACAGCAGCAATTTTGAGGGAAGGTGGGACGATGCCTGTAGACAGGGAGGAGTTTATTGTTGCAATGATAAGTGGAGAGAGAGCAGGGAGGGAGGCCTTGACAAAGCTGGAGGGGATGGGGTCAAGAGTGCAGGTGGCAGTTTTCATTCCTATGAGGAGTTCAGAGAGGTCAGTAGGGGAGATTGGGGAGAACCGAGACAGGGGATGGCAGGACAAGGGGGGGCAGGTGGTTGGAGGGGGAGCGGGTGCAGCGGTGGTCAAGCTGTTGTAGATGTTGTCAATTTTGCGTTGGAAGAAAGAGAGGAAGGAGATGCAGTTGTCTACTGTGAATGACTGGGTGGTGGTGTTCAGGAGGCGGAGGAGTTTGTTTATTGTCGAGAAGAGTGCTATTGGGTTTCCGGAGCCAGAGTGGATAATTTGAGAGTAGTAGGCGGAGCGGGCGCGGGAGAGGGCATCTTTGTAGTGTTGTAGGTGGTCCTTGTAGGCTTGGGAGTGAACTGTGAGACCTGTTTTATTGCGGAGTCTTTCAAGTTGGCGAGCACGAGTTTTCATCAGGCGGAGTTCAGGGGTAAACCAGGGAGCAGAATGGGTGAAAGAAACTGTTTTGGTTTTTACAGGCGCAAGCTGGTCAAGGCAGGAGGAGAGAGTGTGGTTGTAGTAGTCAGTGAGGTCGGAAGGGGTGTGGAGGTCAACGAAGGGAGAAGTGGACATTTTTTCAGAGAGGGTGGATGAGAATGAGGTAGGTGAAAGAGCGTTTAGCTTACGGAAGGTGATAGTGTGATAACGTCTTGGTGTTGGGGTGGGGATGTTGATGGTCATAGTGATAGCTAAGTGGTCAGAGAGGGTGAGGTCAGAGCCAGAGAGATGGTGCAAATTTAATCCAGTGGAGCAGCCAAGGTCCAAAATGTGACCACGGATATGGGTAGGAAAGTCGACATGTTGAGTGAGGTTAAAGCAGGTGAGTAAATCAGTGAAGTCAGTGGTTATTGTGGAGTCAGTGGAGTCTATGTGGATATTGAAATCACCAAGGAGGAGGATTGAGGGGGAGAGGGAACATAGCTGGGTCAGAAAGTAGGAGAAGTCAGACAGGAATGATGGGTGTGGATTTGGAGGACGGTAGACGACAGCCATGACAGACTGCGTGCGACCAGAGAGTTTAAAAGCCAGGTGTTCAAATGATGAGGATGAGGCGATGGGGATGAGGCTGGTCTTGATGTCTTGACGGTGGATAACGGCAATTCCACCACCTCGGCCCCCCGAGCGTGGTTTATTGACGTAGGAATATCCATTGGGTGTGGTGAGGTTGAGTGTGTAGTAGTCCAGAGGTTGTTTGCCAGGTTTCGGTGAGACAGAGAAAGTCCAGTTTGTTATCCAGGATGTATTCGTTCAGGATGAGGCATTTGTCGTTGAGGGACCGGGTGTTGAACAGGGTGAGCTTGATGTTGTTTTGAACAGCAGGGATGAATTCAGGTTTCCCCAGGGAAGGGATTCCTGGGACAGTGTCGTTATTGCTGTGGCAGATAAACCTGCGTGACGGGTTTTGCTTTTGGTTCCGAAAGTGAATCATTGCTGGAGTGCAGGTATAATAATAATAATAATTCATTTATTTTGTATAGCGCTTTTCATGAAGCCCAAAGGCACTTTGACAGAGTGCAAAACATAATGCATAACAATACATGAAAACAACAATTGCAAAAAGACAAGAATCAATAGGGAAATATTTAAAGCAAAAGGAGGGAGAAGGAGAAGTGATAGTCAGGGGTTAAATGCTGTGGGTTGAATGTTGAATGCAGTGCTGAACAGGTGGGTCTTGAGTGATGTTTTGAATATGGTGAGTGAGGAGGAGTCTCTGATGGTGTGAGGTAGTGAGTTCCAGAGGGTGGGAGCAGCGATGGAGAAGGCCCTGTCCCCCCAGGATCTGAATTTGGTCCGGATGGGGGGGGTCAGGAGGTTGGTACCAGCAGAGCGGAGATTGCGGGTGGGAGTGTGTCTGGAGAGGAGGTCAGCCAGGTAGGATGGGGCCAGGTTATGGAGGGCTTTGTAGGTCAAGAGGAGGATTTTGTATTGGATTCTCTGGGAGATGGGGAGCCAGTGAAGCTTGTAAAGGACGGGGGTGATGTGGTCATGGGTCCGGGAATGGGTGAGTAGACGGGCAGCGGAGTTCTGAATGTATTGGAGTTTATTGGTGATTGTTGAGGGTGAACCATAGAGGAGGCTATTGCAGTAGTCCAGACGGGAGGTGATGAAGGCGTGGATGAGGGTTTCTGCAGCCGTGGAGAGGGATGAGCGGAGACGGGCGATGTTTTTCAGGTGAAAGAAGGCTGTCTTTGTGATCTGTTTAGTGTATTTGTCAAAGGAGAGGGTTTGGTCAAAGATGACGCCAGGATTCTGGATGAGAGGGGAGGTGGATACTGGGATACCGTCGATGTTGAGGGCAAAGTTATGGGTGGATTTTGTGAGCGTTTTTGGGCCAATGATGATTATTTCAGATTTATCACAGTTAAGTTTGAGGAAGTCGATTTGAAGCCAGGATTTTATTTCAGAGATGCAGTCTGTCAGGATAGAGTGGGTGTCGGTGGAGACAGACTTGATGGCGATGAAAAGCTGGATGTCATCGGCGAAGCAGTGGAATTGGAGACCATGACGGCGGATCAAGTGACCGAGGGGGGACAGGTAAAGGATGAAGAGGAGGGGGCCAAGAACTGAACCTTGGGGGACACCTTGGGGGAGGGGAGCAGTGGGGTATTTGCAGTTATTGATGGAGATGAACTGGCGTCTGTCAGAGAGGTATGATTTAATCCAAGAGATTAAATGGCTCCATTACGGGCCCATCCGCCATTTCACCTCGCACCAGCCATTTCACCTCGCACCAGCCGTTAACCTGGTTCTTGTGGATTTCGCTGGGGAATTTGTGGTTCTCCGCTTGGGAACTGCTGCTCGTTCATGTCAGCGTCATTGTCTGGTGAACCGAAGGTGTGAATTCCCAATCTCCTTTTGGGTGAATTTTTACCTGACCGACGTCGGCCCGACCTCACCCAGCGGCTCTTCTGCAGCGTCGACTGTCAGCCGTCCTGGGTTCAGGTCTCAGTACGACCTTTTTTCAAGTGATCACCTGAGCGTGGATCGACTTTGGCCTGGTGTCCTGACAGTGACTTTGGGGGTGTTACAGTTCGCTCACGTGGAGTACCGTGAGTTATTGAGTTAAGAAACTGGTGGTACCATCATAGGAATTATATGGTGTTTGATGTGCAATTGAGGTTTTCTTGTACTTGCACAAGTTATTATTGTGCGATTTTAAAACAATACTTGGGTTTTGTATCGATTGATTGGTGTGGTTTCACCATTGGTCATTGGCACACATAATAGCACATCTTTCTGCCGTGACTCCTTTCAGGGCTCGGAGGTACACCGTGACCGGGGTTTGGGGAGGAGCACATAACAGTCGGCATAAACTGGTGGAGAAAAAAAAAAAATGATGATGTCATCGGTCACGTGGTTCTGCCGCCATCTTGGGAAAACCGAAAAAATTTGCACCTCTGTATCTCCGAAAGTGCTGAATATAAAAAATTGACATGGCTCATTTTGAAGAACTCTCCATGGGGAATAAAATAGGTTAATGGTGATGTCATAGGTGCCTCCATTATGACGTCATAATTCGACAAATACAAAACTTCATCCGATCAAGATGAAAATTCTTGAACATAATCTAGGAATAAATTAGTTTAGAAAACAAATAATGATGATGTCATCGGTCATGTGGTTCGACCGTCATCTTGGAAAAACCGAAAAACTTTGCACCTCTATCTCCGAAAGTGCTGAATGTAAAAAATTGAGACATGGCTCATTGCAAAGAACTCTCCATGGGGAATAAAATAGGTTAATGATGATGTCATAGGTGCCTCCATTATGATGTCATAATTTGACAAGTACAAACTTCATCCGATCAAGATGAAATTTCTTGAGCATAATCTCGGGATAATTTAGTTTTGAAAACAAATAATGGTGATGTCATCAGTCACGTGATTCGGCCGCCATATTTGTTTTAAAACAAAAGCCTTAACGAAAGCAAATCATAAAAAGACAATTGGTTTTGGGTCGTTCTTTCCGCATATCTCGTGGGATTGTGCGTTGGAGAGACGACCGCGATGGTGGGGAGTGGTTGGCAAATCAAAAAAAAAAAAGTACATTCCGGCAAGTCCTCGGTCTCTCACCGATTTTTCATCTGTTTGTCTGTCTGTTTGTGAACAAGATTTCTCAAAAAGTTGTGGACCGATTTGGATGACACTTGGCAGACAGGTTGTGTGTGTTGACAAGGAAGAATCGATTCGATTTTGGTGAAGATCTGAATCCGGCCAGTAGAATTTTTAAGTAGCTGCAGTAGCTGCTCAATGGAATACTGTTCGCCCCTCTGGGCTGGTGCTCCTGCCTCACACCTGGCTCCTCTTCACGCTGTAGAAACCAAAGCTTTCAGAATCATTGGAATATCCCGCGATGAAGCTAACTCCGAGGGCCTTTCACTCACTCAGGTAGGTGGTCTTTCTGTCTTCTACCAACTCCTCTCCAGCCTTGCTCCCCCAGCTCTGTCTGTGGGTTGTCCTCCAAATATTCCTGTAGGTCGCACAAGATCTGCCAGCAACCCTCCTATGGTTAAACTGCCAAAATCAAGACTCTCTGCTCACCTTCACTCCTCTTTTCTCCCACCTCTGGAACAAACTCCCTCACTCTCTTCAATCCCACTCCTCCCTCCAGGTCTTTAAAACAGCTGTTCACCACCATCTCTTATTTCCCCCCATCCAAAGCCTTGATCCTTTCTACCCCTGATAAAACACACCAAATTCGCCTGTTTCAATCACCAACTTTTTTCCTGAAATTCCTAGAAGTTTTCATTTGCTTTATACCGTGCAGAGCCCTTTATACACATGTTTATGTGTATAAAGGGCTCTGATACCGTGTACCCCTCCCTCCCCCCCACAGCCCTTCCCCTTCCACAGTTCTCCCGATGTCCCTGATCTCTACTGTTGTTGTGCTTATGTACTCCCTCTCACTCCCCATCTTGGCTCTCGCTCCCTTCATTGTATGTTTTATGTGTCTGTACATGTTTTCATGTTCAATGTGTTAGCTCTTACATGAGCCTCAATTCTGTCTACAAAAAAAAGAAGTCACATTCGCTTCGTGGACATGCCACGAATGTCTGCATATCACACATCACGTGACTGAGTTAGATTCTCAATTTTGATTGGATACACTTTACGGCCAATCAGGAACCATAAATCTGATTACTCAGGCTCTTCGCTCTTCTCATTATTAATTTCCCACCATTTCCTTACCGTTCATTCAACTGACTTCACCTTTAACCTTGTGGCGAGTTGGAACCTTGGTGTTTTGATAGTTATATAGTAGCCGGCGAAGCCGGTGTTGTCAATAAACGCGTACGTATTATGACGAAAACCAGATTATGCCTTGGCTTGAGAATTCCGAAGCTCAATGGAGGCCGCCATCTTGCGGATGCGGAAGTATGCATAACAAATTGAAAAACGTTCAACAGGAGTTTCTTTCACCCGTCTTTGTTTGATTCACAATCTTATGCACCTCCAATTTATTATTAAAATACTTTAAGACCAACCTCAGCCCGCACGGGCCTGGTTATCTTCAACGAAAAGCGTCACCAAACACCGGAAACAATGAGATTCGAGGATTTGAAAAATATTTTTTTAAAGCTTATTACGCGTTTCGGACGTTGAAAACGGCGTCAAATATTCTAAAATTGACGAATAATTATTTTTTAGAAATCTCGCGGCCGTAGGGGATAGTTTTTCACGGCCAGAAATACGGTATAAGCTGTTTACATAAAGAAAGCAAGCTCGGTCTGATTAACGACAGTCACACATTGCCGTTGAAACGGCACTATCGTCTGATCTGTCGGCACTGATCTTACTGCAAGCTAACTTCTTCTGGTGGAGGAAGCTGCCGCCCGGAGAGAACCAGCCCTGACAGCGACTGAAGTTAGAAGACTACACACATACTGTGAAAACGTATGTTAAGCCCAGTTAAAATTTCTTAAAATACGCCTTAAGCTAGCACATCGTATAGTTACTTCCTTAAGCTTCTTGTGACATTTATTGTATGTAGGTATTGGGGAGGACTGTCTGCTCTTCTCTTTCACCAAGTCTTACCAGGTACGGTACCTACACCGCCCTACTATCAACTACCTAACCTACTGATGCCACCATGATGGGTAAAATAGTGGCAAGAGGCTTTGGCTTCGCCGGCTCATTGCGGCTTTGCAGTCGGGTACTAGTAGCCGGCGAAGCCGGGGTTGTCAATGAACGCGTACGTATTATGTTGAAAAGCCAGATTTTTCTGGATCCGTTGGCTTGAGAATTTCGAGGGCTTTGACGAACCAAATCGCTCAATGGAGGCCGCCATCTTGCAGATGCGGAAGTATGCATAACAAATTGAAAAAGTTCAATAGGAGTTTGTTTCACCCGTCTTTGTTTGATTCACAATCTTATGCACCTGTAATTTGTAATTAAAATACTTTCAGACCAACCTCGGCCAGCACGGACCTGGTTATCTTCAACGAAAATAGTCACCAAACACCGGAACCAATGAGATTCGAGCATTTGAAAAAATATTTCAAAAACCAAATCACTCAAAGGAGGCCGCCATCTTCCGGATGCGGAAGTATGCATAAAAAAATTGCGAAAAAGTTCAATAGGAGTTTGTTTCACCCGTCTTTGTTTGATTCACATTCTTATGCACCTCTAATTTGTAATTCAAATACTTTAAGACCAACCTCGTTATCTTCAACGAAAATCGTCACCAAACACCGGAACCAATGAGATTCGGGCATTTGAAAAAATATTTCAAAAAAGCTTATTACGCATTTCGGAGGGTGAAAACGGCGTCAAATATTCTAAAATTGACGAAGAATTATTTTTTAGAAATCTCGCAACCGTATGGAATAGTTTTTCACGGCCAGAAATATCCGAAGTTGAGACGGAATTCACCGAATTAATCAAGAAGTAAATTTTATCAATTTTAATCTCATCCAGAATGCAAATGGTGTCATTTTAGGTCTGAATTTGCGAAATTTTGTGAGCTGACCAATCAGCGATCAGCTTAGGTCAGCCAATCAGCGCCATCGACACGGTTTGATTAACGACAGTCACACATTAGTAGTGTATATATGTTGCTTCTGGGACACTCTCATTTTCCCATTGACTTACATGTTAATTTTCCTCTTAACCTCATTGCCCATTAACACCTCTATTTCTCCCACCCTAATCTTTATGAACCTTTTGTCTATAGTACCTATCCTTAATGTTGTTCATTAGACCACTCAAACACTACAAATATTTGTTTTCCCTTATAGACCTATAATCCTTCTTCTACATATCATCTGGCAGCTTATCTTTGACCCACTCAAACATCAACCCATTCACTTACATGTTAATTTTCCTCTAACCTCTTTACGAACCTTTTAGCCTTTTGACACTCAAACAATGATTCCCCCTTTGTCTTATGGTACTCTTACTATCAATGATCCCGAGTAGACCACTCAAACATCGATCCTACAAATATTTGTTTATGTGTGGGAAATAATTTAATTCTCTTACCACTCCCTTCACCATATAATATATTATTAAAGAAGAGGTTTGAGTTTGGTTCTTTTTCAAGATATTTTAACTGAGCTGAGATAAAATGATAAACCTCCCTCAATGTTCTTGTTTGAGCGCCTCCAGTGCCGCCCACTTTTTGGTAAGCTCCGCCCACTTTGGTAAGCCCCGCCCACTTTTACTACGCTCCGCCCACTTTTTACTAAGCACCACCCCCTTTTTGTTAGCCCCACCCACTTTATAAACTCTGCCATTGTATCATTTTCAGTTAAGACATTACATCATTTTCAGGGAATTTCCATCACATCATTTCCAGTTAATAAAGACATGCCCAGGGAATTTCCACAGGAAATGACACACCCAGTCCTTATAAAAGGCACCGACCACACAGGCTTTTTCAAACACGCTTTCTGCTTCACTTGAGAATGGACTACTATGCCGAAATGGAATGGGATAACTTTGCTATTCCTTGGAGTCCTACTACCTGTGTAGAACTCAACCTTCAGATTGATGAACTGGACTGGAACCTCTTATCAATGGAGGTAAGTTTGTTTATTTATTTATTTATTTATTTATTTTAATTTTTTTGTTTTTTAGATGAGACTCGTGTAAGAGTTAACAAAGTTTATTTTTATATTCATAGAGCTTGATTTATACAAGTAAAAATATTGTATTAAATTAATACATTGTTATTTTCTTTCACAGGAAATTGTATCTGAGATACGAAATGAAAATTCTGCTTTTAACACAACTTGGGATGAAGTTATTTTTTTGTTTGAAGACATTTTGAACAACCAAGACCCCAGAACGAGTTCTACCTTGATGACCCAGCCAAAGAGTTATACCTTGGAGATCCACAAAATCCTGAAAAAGAGTTTTACCATGATGATACTTGTTGTGAGTTATCAAAACAAAACCCACTGAACAAGTTCTACCTTGATGAGCCAGAATACAAGTCATACATTGGAGACCCACAAATTTCTGAAAATTGGGAAAGGGGAGTTCTCCCTGATGGTCCGCAGTTATACTATGTGAGACACATCATAGAAACCCTAAAAAATTGTGAAACGGGAATTCTCCCTGATGGTCCGCAGTTATACTATGTGAGACACATCATAGAAACCCTAAAAAATTGGGCAAGGAGAGTTCTCCCTGATGGTCCGCAGTTATACTATGTGAGACACATCATAGAAACCCTAAAAAATTGGGAAACGGGAATTCTCCCTGATGGTCCGCAGTTATACTATGCGAGACACATCATAGAAACCCTAAAAAATTGGGCAAGGAGAGTTCTCCCTGATGGTCCGCAGTTATACTATATGAGACTTATCACGGAAACCCCCAATATTTCTGAAAATTGTGGTTCTACCTTGGAGACTTGGAAAGATGGTTATATTTTTGGAGACTCGGAATGGGGGTTTTGTTTTGATGACTCGGAATGTGATACCTATCTTGGAGGCTCAACAGGAATGTGGTTATACCTTGGGAACTTGGAAAGTTGGTTTTATTTTGGAGACTCTACCTGTGGGATCCATCTTGGAGACTCTTTGGATTCTAAAGCAATGAACAATGTTCTTTGTTTAATGACGCTTGATTTAAGCAATATCAAGAAAGTTCGAGGAAGAAAATGCTGGAAAATTCTTTCTTTCCATTTCTACTTCTTCAAACTTGAAAGCCTTGAAAGACAGAATTGGAAGAAGAGGAAAGAAAAAAAAATGAAATACGTATTTTTTAAAAAGAAGAAAAAAAAGATTATGTTAGGGTTTGGGTGGGATTTTGAATGTGAGGGTTAGGGATGGGGTTGGGTTAGGGATGGGGTTGGGTTAGGGTTGGGATTTTGAATGTGAGGGTTAGGGTTGGGGTTGGGTTAGGGATGGGATTGGGTTAGGGTTGGGATTTTGAATGTGAGGGTTAGGGATGGGTTGGGTTAGGGATGGGGTTGGGTTAGGGATGGGGTTGGGTTAGGGATGGGGTTGGGTTAGGGATGGGGTTGGGTTAGGGATGTGGTTGGGTTAGGGATGGGTTGGGTTAGGGATGGGGTTGGGTTAGGGATGGGTTTGGGTTAGGGATGGGGTTGGGTTAGGGATGGGTTTGGGTTAGGGATGGGGTTGGGTTAGGGATGGGGTTGGGTTAGGGATGGGGTTGGGTTAGGGATGGGGTTGGGTTAGGGTTTGTATATTATTATGACTCACTCACACATACACACACAAAAGTTAAGCCCCAACTGAAAAGTTGAGGGATTCTGTGTTTGGGGTTCACAGATCTCAAGAACGTATCCCCATTATACACACACAAAAGTTAAGCCCCAACTAAAAAGTTGTGGGATTCTGTGTTTGGGGTTCACAGATTTAAAAACGTATCCCCATTACATTTTATTTATTTATTTATTATTTTCAAGGGTATTAACTGCTTACTTGTGTTTTTTGTAATTCTTGCGAGTAAAATGAACCCAAGATTTCTTCTCCATTTAAATCATATAATTTGTAGGTCCAAGGAGCTGTATCCATTACATCAATGATTTTAAATAATTCACGAGTCCATTTTTGTGTATAACCTTTCTCAAAATGACTTTTCCATTTGTATATTCTTACAATATCACCAACTTTAAACTTGGGCTTTCTCAAATTAATCTCCTTTTCATATTCTAATTTTGTAAATGTTTCCGATGGTTTTGATTTTGTTGATGAATGAACTGTATTATTGTAATTATCGACAATATCCTCGATTAAATATACCCATTGTTGAGAACCGAGTTGTGTGAATTTTTTATATAGTCTCTCTTTCAAAGTACGATTAAAACGCTCAAAAACAACTGCTTTTCCTTCATTAAAGGTGCTGTATAATTTAATACCCTCCCCCTTAAGAAATTTCATAAATATTTTGTTATAGAACTCTGTTCCCTCATCGGTCCACAGTTTCTTTGGTTTTCTTTTATCCCTATCAAATATTAGCTTGAAGGCTAACATTAAAGTATTACCTCTCTTGTTTTTCAAAGGAACAACCCAGGCAAATCTACTCCTCAAATCAATAACGGTTAAAGCATACCTGTATCCCTTATCATTATTTAGTTCGATTAAATCAGCGGACCATATGTGGTCAGTGTATTTAGAATAAACTTTCCTTCTTTTAAACTTTGTGATTATAGGTTTATGTAATTCATTAGCCAAAAGCTCCTCAGTCTTGATAACATCATTGGAGTTTAATAGTTTTTTGGGAAATAACCAAGACCAAGTTTCAATTTGACACATCATTTTCTTCACAATAAACCTATCAACTTTCTCTCTCAATGTAGGATTTCGTATCAAGGACAAATTATACAACATTTCTCTGTCTGCTTCATGTTTTTCATCCAATATAGTGGTATTCCCATAAGCAATATCATGCTTCATACACACTTCATCAACCTTATTTTTTGGTTTAGACCAAGGTTTAGGATTGTTAGCCTCATCTAATCTTTTATCCAAGTTTGTTCCGGGACCACAGAAAGAATACCCTGGAAGGTGCAATTCCCCCGGAATTCCAGTTGTTGTAAATTTACTTCCTGACAGAAACTTTTGTATGTCTCCTCCACTTTTAGGAGAGATGAATTGGCACTTTTTAGAGCCACACACTTGACATATTCCTTTTTGATAAACTCTATTATTTTTAGCTTTAACATGAGATATTTTTAGATTTAGTTTTCTTTTTACATTTGAGACAATAACTCATATTTATTTATCAGAAAAAGTCCGACAGAGTATCAAAACCTTTTTGGTTTTCAACATATACATTTCTATCTTGATTTTTAAAACATAAAGAATCCTTAGGAATGCCTTCACTCTCTCCTCCATTTATTTACAAATAAAAACCAACTAAAGTCAATAGCATCATCAACCACATAATCTTTGTCTTCTTCATGTAAATCTCCTCGCTGAACTCATCTCAACCATTTTTAAAATCATTATCTTAGTAAGAGTCGTTAATTCTTTATTTTCCTCTTCGGTGCGTTGAGATTGATTTATTTGCTGTAATACACTCAATCTTTTACGAATCTCACTGATTTCCATCTTTTTATATTTTTCCTCCCTCTCTCTTTGCTCCCTTTCCTCCCTCTCCTCCTTCTCCTTTTTCTCCCTCTCCCCCTCCTTCTCCTTTTTCTCCCTCTCCTCCTTCTCCTTTTTCTCCCTTTCCTTCTTCTCCTTTTTCTCCCTTTCCTCCCTCTCCTTTTTCTCTCTTTCCTCCCTCTCCTTTTTCTCCCTCTCCTCCTTCTCCTTTTTCTCCCTTTCCTCCTTCTCCTCCTTCTCTCTTTCCTCCTTCACTCTTTCCTCCTTCTCTTCTTCAACTCCTTCCCTTGCTACCCTTGAGTTTGAACCCCAAAGAATATTATACATATACTCATCTGGATTTTGAGATATTCTTGTATCAATAATTATTTTTCTCATAATAGGATACCAATAAGATTTGTTGACGATTTCTAAAAGAGTTTTATATTTCATAACTTTGAGAAGTTCATTTTTATTTAATATTTTAAACAAGTCTCTATTTGTGGGTTTAACAATATCAGTATAAGGCCAGTTTTTAATGACAAAATTCCCATGTATATGCTCCACATCATAAGGTATGTAATACCGAGCACCCTTTTCTTGTAGGTATCCTTGAATACAAAAATTATAATTCTCTTGTAGTCTTCTTCCTGCCATTTATGTATCAGAAATATATGTGAGATTAATATTATGACAGGTAATAACACCCCATCTTCCCACTTCCAAATCGGTTTGTATTCCTCGGCTTTCTATCCTTATCTCATTACCTTCCTTCTTTGTCATGCTAACCATCGCTATACTATCATATATTTTTCTTTTCTTAAAATCATGTATTCGTTGTTTACTAATTGTACTTCCACATAAATCCTTATCCTCGCCAAGCGGATAATATTCTTCTTTACGAGACTGATTCAAATCATGTAGGTCTTCTAAGTTTATTGAAAAATACCAATTATACCCTAAATCAGGCATATCATACCCCCATTTATTAATTCGCATATTAACTATATGTCCTTCTTCATAAAATTCAATTGTAAGCAGGTAGTTAAATTCAATGAGGAAAGGTGTATGGTCAGTATAACCAGGTGTTGTGGTTGTAAATTTTACTTGTTTAACAAAACGTGCTGTTTTCTTTAAAAATATATATTGTGATAAATCACTGAATCTAATTAAGTCATTCGCATCTGTAGGGTTTGGATAATTGATTAATTTATAAGTATTCTTCATATTAATATTTTTACTTATACTATATTTTTGTCGTTCAGCCTGTGCCTTTGTATAATAATTTGATAAATCAATATCCTGAGAGGATTTTCCAAAGATAGAACCATCTTTTCCAACATGTCATTTATATTAGATTAAAAATGATATCATAAAAAATTTCATTATTGTTGAGTTGAAATAATACATATAAACATAATTGACCACAACATTTAGAATTAATTTCTTGAACTTGAAATGTTTGATAAACACCATTCTGTAAGAATTGTATTACTTCAACAGGTGGTGGCATACCATAACTATCAAAATAATATTTATCCTGACTATTATGAATACAAACCCAATGAGAACCATTCTGTGTGTCTAAATTCATAATAATATTCTTTGTATTCTTATTTATATGTATTAATTCATCTCTCATACAAATAACCACATTATCAATTTTTAGTGTTTTACAATACTTAGCTAGTTCTATATTTGACGTTGTATTCTTTCCAAATTGTTTAAACCATTTATCCATTTATTTATGAGAAAGATACAATCCATTACCCCGTTTAGTTAGTTTAACACCCGCTTGAGCGATAGAGGAAAGCATATCTCCAACCAACAATTTAGCTTTATCAGGTAGACTTTCAAGTTTTTGAGCAAAATCTACAATTACACCACTTCCACTAATTTGTTTCTCCAACTCCTTGTTATGTCTTTCCAATTCTTTTTGAGCTTTTAGTTGTGCCTTCCTTTCGTTAGCAGTTTTTACCGCTGCTGAAATACCACCAGTCAATGCTCCCGCCGCACTTAAACCAGCAAATAAAGGAATTAGAAACGGGAGAAATCCTCCTCTTGACTCGTCTATTGAATATTTCTTTAACATAGGTTTTGTCATTTTAATTTTAAGTGAACCAGTATCATTTAGTGTTTTTACTCGTGTGTGTGTGTGAGTAAAACATCAATTCTTACAGCTCCTTTTCTTTGAATTGTATTAACATTAATAATACAAGGCTTTTGATTTTGAATACAAGATGTTAATTTATTAAGATTGATTTGATTAACATATACCCCTACCATTTATTTATGAGAAAAAACCTATGTGATATTAATCATAACACCATTATCTGTATTAATCTGTAATTCTGTTTCCTCCAAAAGCAAACAATAAGCATCAACTTCTTCATTCTCTCCTCTTTCAATGTATAGAGAAGTATCCACTCTATTAGACTTTATAGTTTCCTTTTGAGAACTCAGGTCAATTGTGTAGATTGTATAAAGTTTTTGAAACGCAACCATATCCAAAATAGGGTTATTATTACCATTACTTTCACACACCTTTTGGTAAGACTTGTAGGCTTCCGCATAATCATTTTTTTCCCAATCAATTTCCAATCTATCTCGCGGATAAAATGTTCCATCAAGAGAAACCCGAAGTTGTTTCACCTTAGCATTATCACACAGCGCATTATTCTTATTAGTACCGTCCTCCCCATCTGGTTTTTAAAAAATGAGCCAGAGGTATCGTGGCTTTCCTTGAAGAACACCTAAATTCCAAGTGTAGGTAGTGTGTTCCAGTTTAACGTGTTGACATCTTCTTTTAAGGTATGATACATTTAGCGGGGTCTTTGAGTTGAGTCTTTTATTTAACATCTCTTCCGTTTTAAGATTAGGAGTATATTCACTGATATACCAACACAAATCATTAATAACAAATTTATTATTGTCACCAAAAGCATTTTCAGCCCCAAAAAGCAACCTATTTACATTATCATTCCTTTGTAGTTGAAATCTAATTTTAAGACCATACAAAACTTTATCATAATCACAAAATCCAAATGTACCTTTAAGAGGTACTGCTACAGTAAAACTATTCTCTGCTTTTGTTTCATCATTTTACATTGCCTTCCTTTGAATATAACCAGGGTCAGCATTTGTTCCCGTTGACATATCAGGAATAAAACCTTCAACAGCTCCCTTACCCATTCTATCACTAAACGAATATAGTGTAAATTTCATCATTTCAGATGTAGCAGAGACATAATCAACCGCTTCAACCTCTTGTGTTCCAATATACAGGCAGACACTGTCAAACGTTTTCCAGAAGAAATCATTTACGAGTGTAGCGTTAGTATTATTCGCAGCCTTAGTGAATTTAAATTTACACAGCAAGAAACTATCAGCTATATTCAAGTAAGTTTGTTGATTATTTATTTCAAAACTTTTTGTTCCGTTTGAATTCCAGTCTGTTCCTGTTATAGCATTTACCTTAAAATAGTCTTCCTTTTTAGTGGAGTTTGAAATGACTAGGGCATGCCCGTACGTGGGTGCCCGTTCCTTGCCAAAAAAAAAAAAAAACGCTACCCGTACGCTCTACCCCGCCCGTACGCCCGTACGCCCGTAAACAAAAAAAACAACGCTCTTCGCTTCCGCCCTTCGCTCTGGGAGAAATAATGCGCATAAGAAATCGAGAAATTATTATTTTCTCCGGAAGAAATCGAATTACGAACCGTAATGGCGCACGCGCTCGGCTCGGCTCGCAACAACGCGTTCTGTGATTGGCTGCCGGAAGTGAAGTCTTCACTGTCCGGAAGGTCGCAAATCGCAGTTACGATGAATCGCAAATTAGTTTTATTTAGTTTTAAAACATAGTTTAACGGCAACATAGTTTTCCAACGTGAAATAAATGAATACGCTCTCAAATGTGCCGTCCGAGGCAGAGTCTGTTCGCCACGTTCGGCACACGTGATAGCTCGCTGCTCTCTGATTGGTTGAATCGTTTTTTGGACATAGCTCGGTAACTACTTGTCCGATTAATATGAAACCTTGAAAAGGCACATCCTCGGGTCCCCAGCAATATACCTGGCAAGTTTAAAGTATATCGGACCCGTGGTTGTCGAGAAACAGCGGTCACAGACATACATACATACATACATACATACATACATACATACATACACACAGAGATTACTGGAATTATAGATAGATAATCGTATCATCCAAATCATAGATACTATCAATCGCTTCCATACTTGTATTTATATAGCATTAAAATTGTTGAAACCCTGACCCAAGTATTTTAATGATTTTTTGTCGTTCTTGTGAAGATAGTTGAGTTTTACCTTTTTTTATTTCTTTGATTGCTTGTAATTTATGAGACTCCTTTTGAGCATCTTTTATACTCTTTATAGCACCCGCAACTGAGCCCACGGCAGAAGCAGTTGAACCAATTAGGTCTTTATGTTTAAGAATGGTTGAACCAATACCCATTAGAGTATCAATTATCCCATCTCCTTTATTTCTAAATTGATGACCCACACCCCGTTGTCTCTTTGGTTTATAGTATCCTCGACCAAGAAACATACCTTCACCCTTATAGTATGGTGAAAGGAACATCCCATCCCCTGTAATTACTTTATATTTTCCCAACTCGTGTTTTCTCACAATAACCATTATTTATTTATTGAAAAACTTCACGTAGGTGAATTCTGATGGATATAATTTCTTCATTAAAGGAGATCATACGATTATCTTGATCGGTTATCCGAAAATTTACTCTGTACAGTAGTGACCCCTAATTCCGAACGCCCCTCATCTCGAACTACTCTAATTCCGAACCGTAAATTCGAGAAAATTTTGTCCCTAATTCCGAATGTATTTCTATAACCGAACCGCCAACATAGCATTAGCGTCGTTCATATTTCCAGTGCTGAAATTAGAGAACTGTGCTTCCATTGGTCTAAAACACAGGCCATTGTTGAAAAGTGGCACCCTAATAAAGCAGTGGTTAACAGGAGCATTAACTTGTTCAGTGACAATGTGATTGACCACTTCAGAAAAATTAAGAAAAGTCGCCAACACCAGGCAACTTTGGAGAGGTGGTTCTCTAAAGAAAGCAAGCCTAGTGAGCCCCAACCCTCTACAAGTGGTGTTAAGAGACAAAGAGAGCAAACACCAGAAGCACAGTCATCTGATGTTAGCTTGGAAGGTGCCTCACCTTCCAAGCAATAAAACCCTCTCCCTCCTTCCTCCTCTCCAGCTTCCACATGCACCATCAGAACTCTCCACTAAGGAAAATGCAGTTATTTTCATGTTAGTACATTTATTTCTTGTTTTTATTATTATTATTATTTGATATTTAGGGCATTTACTCATCTTATTTTACCTTGAATCATGTGTATTTGCAGTTAACAGTGTCTTGATAATGGGTTTTTGGGGTCCAGGAACGGATTAATTCACTTTCCATTATTTCTTATGAGGAAAATAGTTTCTAATTCCGAACTTTTCCCAATCCGAACTGCCGCTGGAACGAATTAAATTCGGATTTAGAGGTCCCACTGTATATGGTTTTTCCTGACACAGGTAAATAGACAAGATTTTTTGGTTCCATATTGAATTTATAACCAATCGGTGTTGAGTATGTGCTGAATGAAAATATTGTATTTGTTCTTATTCCATCGTTATAAGCGCCATCAATCAAATCACAATGAATTAATACTGAATTTATACCGGAGGATATTTGAATGACATTATCACTGTAAAACGTTCCGTTAGTTTCAATCTTTTTTGAAGAGAAACCCAATAGCTCTCTAAACGATTTTTCAATCGTGAAATCAACTTTATAATTATTTTTAAGTTTAATAGTTGATTTTGAAGTGTGTTTTTGAATATCTATTACAATATTTTTTGGTTCATCACCTTTTTCTTTCATAAGGCGAGAGACTTCAGAAGATATTTGAGAAATCTCGTAAGCTCCGGGTGAAACTGTTTTAGTTTTGTACCCACTTCCTGGATTATAACTAAACTTGTTGTTTTTCTCTGTGATATTAAAAAGTGTATTGTAAGTCTCCATTGACAACAAAGAAGCTTCATATGAGGTAAGGGGGTCAAGTTGTAGTGGGTAAGGGAATGAAGCTGTGTAATCACTCGTTGTGAAATTAAAACTAAGAATTGTGCTTCTCATCTTATTTAATATCTAATAAAATATCTTTGTATTGACATTTATTAATTATTTTCATATTCATCAACTGATCTAAAATGGCGGATGCTTCATTAAAACAATTGTTGTTTCCAGCCTTCTTACTACCTAACAACAATAATAACCTATTAACTAATTGTGATGGGTCATTTGGAAGAAAGCTAACACCCGAACCAAGCTTACTTAAAGCATCAATAATATGTTTCTCCTTCTCATTCTTCTTACTTTTACCGGCAACAGAAACACCATAATCAAGTGAGTTTAGTAAATCAATATATACCCTATCTTCCGCATTTTCCATATCAAGTGGTTCATCAAAATATTTTGAACCGCTGAATCCGGAGTTTGTTAGAAGAAACATTAATCTTGGAGTTAATTCAACATTTGGTTGAGCAGAACTTAAGAACACCAATTTATCATTAAATATCAATAACTTTTCTTTCACAAGATGGAACTGTGCTGGTTCTTCTGTTGGAATGACACCTGCTCTGGTTTTTGAACCCACCTAATATTCATTGTTTTGAAGAGCTTCCACAACATAATTAGGTGGTTGATTTACCTCCTCAAGTTTCCGAAATAATCCTTCATCATCATATTCTAATTCTCCAAGTTCTTGCGCCGTCATTTGACTAAAATCTTTGAGCATTTGAAGTTTTTTTGGAGTATATTCTACTGTGGGAACTGTAGGTGAGTGTTGAGTTTTCAAAAGTGGTTTAAAAAATTTCTCTTGTTTTCTTTCAAAGGCTTCTTCACCAGTTAGTTACTGTCTCCGTTTCTTCTTTATCTCTTCCTGTTGCTTTACAACTTTTGAAACCAACTCTTGATGTTCTTTAAACTTTCTTGCTCTTTCTTCGGTATTCATCTTCTGTATTTATTTATTGAAAAATATCATTTAATGAATTGTAAAGGTCAATGGGAAAATTTTCCTTTTCTTTGTCATTATAGTAAATGTGTTGAAATAAATCCTTTTCTTTAAATATTTCATCAAATTCTTTATTGGTATTAATACGAGTTGTTATTTCTTCTTCACTAATACTTGTATCTCTGCTTTTCATACGTTTGCGTTGAGTCTCCTCATTGATATCAAAACCGAATGATAAAATCTTAACTCCATCACCACACAAATGTTTAATAATTTGTCTCATTCCTTCAGGATTCGTTTCTAAAATCCCAACACCGTTAGATTTTACTTTATTTAACTCACTCTTACAATGTGAATATTTTGTAGAACCAAGAGAGACCTCCTCAAATATTTGACCTTTGTTCCTCAATCGCATATGTTTCTCCATTGAAATGTAGTAATAATCTTTCCCTTCTACTTCTCCTGGTCGCATTGCTCTGGTTGTAGTACTTACAAAACGAATCATAGGGTGTTTTTAAAAAAAACTTACAATCTTTTCATTTTTACTATTCAAGAGTTTAGATTTGTGAAAGTTCTTTCCTGAAGCAGATTTACCCACAAGATTAATAATAATAGTTGTCATTTATGTGTGTAAATTATCAGTTAGTATCTCATCTTGTTTCACAACAATATATTTATATTTTCCAATCGTGCGTTTCATATAATTTTCAAATTCTTTTTTACTACATAACGTAGAGCAATTATCTCTCCAAAAATTATTTACATCTATTGAATTTAACTTAAATAAAATAAAAGTATTGGCATTGTTTCTTAGTGAGCGCCGAGGGAGTTGAAAATATGACTGACTAAGATAAATACAATTACAAGAAGAATGTCTCCCTCTTGTATAGTAGCTGTCCATTACTGTTTGGTTTCTCTCATTAACACAATCATCAAAGATGACGACGTTCTTTTTTGATTTATCTAAATCTTGAGGTGAAGGTATATCATCCGTATTATCACTGAGAATACAAGTTATGGGTTTTGGTTTCGATTTTGATTTCTGTGTATCACAAAATAATTGTATTATATCTTCAATATTAATATAATCATTTAGTTTGTTTTGAAGTTTAAATAAACCGATAATGTCTTCCTTTTTAAGACCCGCATTAAAACCCTGTGAGAGTAGTTGATACTCGGGTTGAAAACTTGACTTTGTAAAAATTATTAAATTATCATAATCTAAAACATTAGGACCAAGGAGCATCTTTAAAAGTAAACAGGTTTTTCCACATCTGCTTGAACCAACTATTAGACATCTCAATGAATTTGGAATGTTTTTATGGTTATTAAATTTTATCTTATTTTCCCAAACGGGTAAAAAATCATTCATTTATATATTTGGAAAACAAGTCATCTAACTTTTTTTGAGCTATTTTAGAAACTCTATATTTTATCCTGAGTTCGGGTTTAATTTCAAAATAATTCATTATTTTATTTATATAGTATCTTGTATTAACATTTCCATTTTTTTTTTTTTTTTTTTTTGTATACAATATCGAGGCTCGTGAAAGAGCGAACATTAATCACACAGAAAGACAAACCGACACATAAAACATATAACATAGGGAGCGGTAGACAAGATGGGGAGAGAGGGGGAAGGACACAAACACAACATTTGAGAGCAGGGACCGAGAGACATGGAGACATCGAGAGATCTGAGAGAGGGCGAGGGCTTTGGGGGGGGGGGCGTGGGAAGGGGGCAGTGGGAGAGGTATAAAACATATGGACACTGCCAGGACTTCCAGGAAAGAAGTTGGAATTTCAAATAAGGTGGATCTGGGGTGAATTAGCGGGGGTAGAAAAGATCAAGGTTTTGGATGGGGGAAGATAAGAGATGGTGGTGAACAGCTGTTTTAAAGACCTGGAGGGAGGGGTGGGATTGAAGGGAGTGAGGGAGTTTGTTCCAGAGGCGGGAGAAAAGAGGAATGAAAGAGTGAAGGTGAGCGGAGAGCCGAGATTTCGGCAGTTTAACCATCAGAGGGTTGCTGGCAGATCTTGTGCGACCTGTAGGAATATTTGGGGGACAGAGCACAGAGAGAGCTGGGGGTGCAAGGCCGGAGAGGAGTCGGTAGAAGACAGAAAGACCACCTACCTGCCTGCGGTGAGTGAGTGAAAGGCCCTCAGAGATAGCTTCATCGCGGGAGATTCCAATTATTCTGAAAGCTTTGGTTTCAACAGCGTGAAGCCGAGCTAGGTGTGAGGCAGGAGCACCGGCCCATAGGGGAGAACAGTATTCCATTGAGCTGCGGATGAAAGCCTTGTATGTGGTGAGGAGCTCAGGTGTGCCGAGGAAGGACTTCGCACGACGGAGGATGCCCAGTCGGCGACTGGCTTTGGAGGCCAGCTTGGAAATGTGGTTTTCCCAAGAAAGATCATGGCAGATAGTGAGACCCAAAATCTTGAGCGACAGAACTTCTTGGAGAGGATTGTTGAGAAAGTAGATGGGAGGGTTGTCCAGTCGATCTTTTCGGAGAGACATAGTAAGAGTGTGAGATTTGTCAGGATTGAAAGACATGTTCCACTTGTTTGACCAGTCTGTGATTTTGTCCAGGTCTTCAGAGAGTGAGGAGGCAGCAGACTGCCGATCTGAGGGAAGAGGAATGGAGCGGCAGAGAGTGGAGTCATCAGCAAAGAGATAGAGAGGATTTTCGAGAGAGTCAGAGAGATCATTGATGAAGACCAGAAAAAGCACGGGGCCCAGAACACTGCCTTGGGGAACTCCAGCCTGAACAGGAAGAGGAGATGAGAGAAACCCATTCAGGGCCACACGTTGACGACGACTAGAGAGGAAGTCCGCCAGCCATGCGTGGAGATTTCCATGGATACCAAAGGAGGAGAGTTTGGTGAGCAGAGCGGGGTGCCAGACCGTGTCGAAGGCACGTGATATGTCGAGGGAGACAGCTCTAATTTCCTGTTTGGCATTGAGGACCTCCATCCATTGTTGAGACAGCAGAAGCAGCATGTCCAGAGTAGAGTGACCTGGTCTGAAACCAAATTGATGATCAGAGATCAAGCCATTGGAGAAGAGGAAAGATTTCATATCAGAAGCAATGATGGATTCCATGACTTTGCTGATAATTGGGAGAAGGCTGATTGGTCTGTAGTTGCTAGGATCTGTTTTTGCACCTTTTTTGTGCAAAGCGGTGATGTTGGCTGATTTCCAAGCAGATGGCAGTTGACCTTGAGCAAAAGAGAGGGTGAATAATTAAAATTATTCTGAATAATAAATATCATTAAACCCTTATACATTTCCTCAATACAAATAGTCTCTTCCCTTGAAAGAAATGGTGTATTATCATCACAATACTTAACATTCATCTCTCTTATTAATCTTGTAAAGTAATTCATTTTTGGTTCTAATTTAAAAGAGTTATATATTTTTTAATTTTTTTAATTATCATTAATTAAAATTAAATCACAGAAAATACATTGTTTATATGAACCCTCATTATTAAGCCCTATTCTATCACAAGCCGAACAATTCTCTAATTTATCATATGGAGAGTCTGGAAATTCTAAATATCCTTCAGAACTTGTCATATTTATATGGTAAATTTTTACTTAAACTAAACGCAAGTTTATTCATTAATAAATACAATGTTTCAAAGCACAAAAGACAAATTTCAATCAATCTCTACTTCAGTGAAAGATATAGAAAAATATGTCAAAGATGTTAAATTGAACAAAGATAAATATGGAAATTTTTGGGTAAAACCAGTTATGGAAAATAACATGAGCCCCTCTATTTCATTTAAAGGAAGAGCTCTAACTATACCTGGAAAGATATCCATTAAAGTAAATCTAACAAAAGTGTCTCCTCTACTCCTGGCAATTTATTCAAAGCTTGAAAAAGTGATCGATCATGATACTTTGAAAAAGAATGATAAGACCATCAACAATACTCGTGGAGAAATTTGTATTTACTTTAATAATCCAAAGGGTGTAGATCTTAGTAAAATGAATGATGTTAATATTTCTGGTGAAATGTCATTTCGTTCTATGATAGTTAGAGATTATTTAAAGATAACTTTTGATATTAAAAATGTAGAGATTGAATCTGTTAATGAAAGAAAGTATATAGATATTGATGGGAATATTTTTCCTGCTAATTAAATATGAGTCATTACAGCAGTGAAGATTTTACTATTTTATTGAACTCGGACGATAGTGATGATAGCATTTCATTGAACTCGGACGATGGTGATGATAGTATTTCATTGAACTCAAATGATAGTTATGATGCTAATAGTTTGTGCTCAAATGATAGTTATGAGAGTAGCTTTATTGATGACTCTGAGTATGATTCTGAGTATTCATGTGATAGTTATGACTCAGATGATTCTGAGTGAAAAAGTGTTTTAGTTTAAGTATAGTTTCATATATAAAAAGCCTGTAAAAAGACACTTTCTTCTACAAGTGTTTTACTTTAAGCACAGTTTCATCTTTAAAAAAGCCTCTAAAAAGGTGTTTTACTTTAAGTATAATTTTGCTATATAAATATGATCAAAGCAACGTATTGCGACGTTTGTGAACAAGAATATAAACAATACAAAAGACACCTTAAAACTAACAAACACACATTTAATCTACTTCACCTACTATCTCCTATTCAGAAGGAAACAAAACACTGTTCTGCCTGTAATAAAAATATCCTCAAGAAAGGCTTCGAAATACATCTTAAAACAAATCAACATTTATCAAATTTTATCACAACTAAAAACTCTGATGGTGCATTCAAAGGACATATTAAAATAAGAGTCTTTAACTTCAAACCTCCTGAACCAGAGTCTATAGTTGATGCTGTAGAAATAGTTAAACCTGCTGTTCAAACGTTGATTGAAAAAACACTAAAAGAAATGAAACCACTTAAATTTTATATGGGAGTAAAATTAGAAATGACAAAGGACGAAGGAGTTATAGATACACCATACATGAGAACTGAGCAACACTTTATATCTTCATATCAAGATTTTAAAACATCAGGAGTCTATGATGAACTTATTAAACAAGAGCAAGATGTGGATAATTCAATCGTAGGAAGTGGATTCAATATCGGAAAAATTATTTACAAAGACATTCATATTCTTAAATCAGATCCTCTAAAAGCTTCTTCTTACATTGATTTACCCAGTGTTATCAAAAATAGAAAAGCAGTTATCAATATCAAAAATAAAGACAATAAATGTTTTCTCTGGTCTATTCTAGCACACTTACATCCTCCACATTTTCATGATGAAAGAGTATCTCAATATAAAAAATATGAGAATACATTAAATACGAAAGATCTAAAGTTTCCGATGACTTTAAATGATATTCCTAAATTTGAAAAGTTGAATAATTTATCAGTTAATGTTTATGGTCTAACAGAAACAAACAACATTCAGGTTTTAAAGCTTTCTGACAATTGTAAACAAACTCATATTAATCTTCTATATTTTAATTCAGACGAAAATTCACATTATACATACATCAAAGATATTACAAAATTAATAAAACCACAAGTATGTAAAAGAACAAATAAAATATATATTTGTATGCGTTGTCTTAACTTCTTACATACACAAGAAAGATTAGATAAACATTCAAATTATTGTGGTGAACATAAATCAACGGTAATCAACATGCCTAAAAAAGGCTCAAAGATCACATTCAAAGATGAAAAGAAAACAATAAAACATCCATTTGTTATATATGCTGATCTTGAAAGTATTTTAGAAAAAATTGATACTGCTTCTCCAGATCCAAAAGAATCATACACAAATAAATATCAAAAACATACTCCTTGTGGTTTTTGTTATATCAAATCATCCGTTTGTGATGAATATAACAAGTTAGAGATGTATAGAGGCTCAAATACCCCAGAGGAGTTTGTGAAACGACTAGAAAAAGACTGTGTTCGATTAACCAAGATAATGAGAGAAACCAATAAACCAATGTCCTTAACAAGTAAAGAAAAAAGGGAATTTATAAAAAACAATGTCTGTCATATTTGTGAAGAGAAAATTGGTAAAGGTCTAAAGGTTAGAGACCATTGTCATCTCACTGGTAAATATAGAGGTCCGGCTCATCAAAGTTGTAATATTAATTATCAACTCCCCTCTTTCATTCCTGTATTTCTTCATAACAACGCTCATTATGATACACATCTATTTATCAAGGAACTCTCAAAGACTTCTGGAAGTATCTCAGCAATTCCTAACACGGATCAGAAATACATTTCATTCACAAAAACAATTCACACATCTCCTATTACTCATATCAGATTTCTTGATACATTTACATTCATGGCAAGTCCATTGGCAAACTTGGTTCAAAATCTAAAAGAGTTTCCATGTCTTTCAGAGTATTTTTCAGATAAAGATTTACTAACACAAAAGGGAATTTACCCCTATGACTATATGGACTCATTTGAGAGATTCAATGAAACACAACTTCCTTTAAAAGAAAATTTCTATAACAAATTAAATAATAGTCATATATCTGATAAAGATTATGTACACGCACAAAATGTTTGGAAAAAATATAACATTAAGAATCTTGGTGAGCATCACGATTTGTACCTCAAAACTGATGTGCTTTTGTTGGCTGATGTGTTTGAGGCTTTCAGAACAATCTGTCATTCTGAATATGGATTGGATCCTGCTCACTATTACACTGCTCCTGGATTGGCTTGGAGCGCGATGTTGGAAATGACAAAACAACAAAACAACAAACAAAATGACAATGAGCAATGGTAGAGAGCTCCTAATTGATGTATTATGATGCGAACAACCTGTATGGCTGGGCAATGTCTCAGGCTCTTCTTTATGGAAAACTTAGATGGGTAAAGGAAAAAGATTACAAAAAGGTTTTACAAGATGTATGTATCTCTACACAAAAAGAATTGGATGATTCAAAGGTTGGTTATTATTTTGAGGTCGATTTGAAATATCCAGAGGAACTTCATAACCTACACAAAGATCTCCCATTTGCTTGTGAAAAGGAAAGTCCAAAGAAGGAGTGGTTAAGTGATTATCAACAATCATTTAATATAGGTGAATCAACAGAAAAATTACTTACTACATTATATAACAAGAAAAATTATGTTCTACACCAAAGAAATTTGCGACAATATTTATCGAAAGGTCTAAGAGTAGAGAAGATCCACAGGGTTCTAAAGTTCAATCAAAGTCATTGGTTAAAGGGGTACATTGATTTTAATACACAAAGAAGAACAGAGTCAAAAACAGATTTTGAGAAAGACTTTTATAAATTGATGAATAATGCGGTCTTTGGTAAGACCATGGAAAATGTGAGAAAAAGACAAAATATCAGACTATCAACATCTTGGAAACAAGCATCAAAATTAATTAATAGACCGAGTTTTACTAGAGCTGAGGTCTTTACTGAGAACTTTTGTGCGATCCATTTGATTAAAGAGAGTATTGAAATGGACAAACCTATTTATATTGGAACATCAATTCTTGATTTATCAAAGTCATTAATGTATGATTACTTTTATAATAACTTGAGGAAGAAATATCAAAATGATGTTAATCTACTTTATATGGATACAGATCGTTTTATTTTGCAAATTAATACTGATGATGTTTATTCAGACATGAAAAAGGACATTAATATCTATGACACTAGTAATTACAGTCCAGAGAGTGAGTTGTTCTCTTCTAAAAATAAAAAGGTGATTGGAAAGTTTAAGGATGAATTAGGAGGAAATGTCATGAGTGAATTTGTGGGATTGAGGTCAAAGGCTTATGCTTATTAATACATTGTGAATAACGTTGAAAAGACTGATAAGACCTTAAAAGGTGTAAAGAAAAATGTTAATATAAAGAAACAATAAACTTTAAGGATTATTATAACTGTTTAACAACAAAGAAAGAAGAGTTTAGAAAGATTAATGGAATAAGAAGTTATAAACATAAATTATATTCAAAAGAGGTGAATAAGAAAGCATTGGGGGCTTTTGATGATAAGAGGTTTATTTTAGAAAATGGAATTGATAGTCTCCCTTATGGTTATATAAGTATATAAGTGATAAGTTAAAAAGGGGGGTTAGGGATTTTAACGGGCTACCGCCACCTTTTTACTATTATATAAATGATAGAACCAAGTACCAACCAGACTAAAGAGTGGAGGTGTAATCAACCTTGGTATATAAATGGTAAACATAACGAATGTGAAAAATATCAAATAGGTATAATTGAAAAGACAACTGGTAAAAAAATTTACAAAACAAATAAGAGAATTAATTTAAATACCGGTGAATTGGGTAAAAAAGATGGAAATATTTTTGAGTGGACGGAAAACTTTGATGGTTGTCAGGAAAATATATACTTTAATTTAAAAATGGTATGTGGCACTGGAGGCACTCAAACAAGAACATTGAGGGAGGTTTACCATTTTATCTTAGCTCAGTTAAAATATCTTAATAAAGAACCAAACTCAAACATCTTTTTTGTTAATATATTAGATGGTGAAGGGAGTGGCAAGAGAATTAAATTATTTCCCACGCATAAACAAATATTTGTAGGATCGATGTTTGAGTGGTCTACTCGGGATCATTGATAGTAAGAGTACCATAAGACAAAGGGGGAATCATTGTTTGAGTGTCAAAAGGCTAAAAGGTTCGTAAAGAGGTTAGAGGAAAATTAACATGTAAGTGAATGGGTCGATGTTTGAGTGGGTCAAAGATAATCTGCCAGATGATATGTAGAAGAAGGATTATAGGTCTATAAGGGAAAACAAATATTTGTAGTGTTTGAGTGGTCTAATGAACAACATTAAGGATAGGTACTATAGACAAAAGGTTCATAAAGATTAGGGTGGGAGAAATAGAGGTGTTAATGGGCAATGAGGTTGAGGAAAATTAACATGTAAGTCAATGGGAAAATGAGAGTGTCCCAGAAGCAACATATATACACTACTCACATTGTCGTTGAAATGGTGCTATCGTCTGATCTGTCGGCACTGATCTTACTGCAAGCTAACTTCTTCTGGTGGAGGAAGCCGCAGTGCCCGGAGAGAACTAGTCCTGACAGCGACTGAAGTTAGAAGACTACACACATACTGTGAAAACGTATATTGAGCCCAGTTAAAATTTCTTAAAATAGGCCCTAAGCGAGCACATCGTATAGTTACTTCCTTAAGCTTCCTGTGACATTTATTGTATGTAGGTATTGGGGAGGACTGTCTGCTCTTCTCTTTTACCAAGTCTTACCAGGTACGGTACCTACTACACCTACCTACTACCAACTACCTAACCCACTGATGCCATCGTGATGGGTAAAATAGTGGCAAGAGGCTTTGGCTTCGCCGGCTCATTGAGGCTTTGCAGTCGGGTACCAGTAGCATTTTGAGTATTACAGCTAAACATGAAGTAATATGTTTGAAAGATATTAAGTTTGTTTCTTTATTTATGGTTTTATCCAAAACATTGAGAGTGTAGCGGCATCATTTTGCCTTTAATATGTGATATGGAAATTTGTTTCATCTCGTGTTTCCTGATCCGGTGTCAGCCGGAAGTGATGAGCGGTCGAGTGACAATTGCTCGGGTTGGAAAATAAAGGATTGACGGATCCGGCAGGTCTCGAGCATTTTTCCTTTATATGCTGAAAGAGCATACAGGGTGAACAAAAACGCTTTGGAACCGCCTTTTGAGGCCATTTTTCCTGACAGAGCGGGGGTTGGCCTTTTTCGGGCACCTTGGTCCCCTTTTTGAAGCAATGTTTTGTGGCCGGATGCCCTTCCTGCCGCCAACCCTGTTAGTCACCTCTTGCGACACACAGGGAATTACCAGTGAACTGGTACTCAATTTGCCGACCTCGGAAGGATGACAGGCTGAGTCAACCCCCCTGGTGTTAATTCAGCGATTGACCGGGATCGAACCCAGGATCCGGCGATCCCAAGCCGGCACCCTAACCGCTAAGCTAACACCAGGCTATGAACAAAAATGCTTTGAAGGCAACAAATTTATATAAACACACTTTAAACCAGGAATAAAGCACAAAAATAATAAAATGAATGACAACATTTGTGGTAAATTACAATTTCAAACAAAGTAAATAAAACAAAATTCAACAAGTTTCAATAAAGTCATCCATATTTCTTCAAAAAAAGAACACAGTTCCCATAAGAAACTAGAACAATGCGACTGAGTTGCCAATGAGCCTCCACATAGTCGCACAACGGGTAGATGCCATCACTCTGCATATGTATGGGTGGTGGATCACGTTTGTGAAGTTTCGTGTGATCGGATAAGGTTCGTTTTTCTATCCAAGATGGCTGCCAAAAAATTACTGACGAACAGGCGATAAAACTTTCATAGTTAAAAATAATTTTTCATTAAGATTCTCCTGTTATACTCCCCACATTTAATCTTTGTATCGCCGTACTGATGACTTGTAGAATAACCGATGTGAAAAGGGGCTCTCCAGCAGCAATGTAGACATTATTGCCAACATCCTTGATGAATTTGAGCCCATTTGGCCCCCAACGACGTTTAGCCATTGTTGTGACGTTGCTGGTACCCAGAGTATTCCAGGAAGTGACGGCACTTCCCCCAAACTCAGGCAGGGACTGTGGTTTTTTGTATACCAAGTCGAGGCTTGTGTAATACCTTACACAGATAACATATAATAAAGGGAGCGGGAGACAAGAGAGGGACAGAGAGGGAAGCACAACAACAGTAGGGAACAGGGACATCGGGAGATCTGTGGAAGGGAGAGGGCTGAGGCGGGGTACACGGGATAAAACAAGATGGACGCTACTGGGACTTTCGGGAAGGAAAACGGAATTTGAAGGAGATGGATCTGGGGTGTTTTAACGGGGGTAGAACAGATCAAGGTTTTGGATGGGGGAAGATAAGAGATGGTGGTGAACAGCTGTTTTAAAGACCTGGAGGGAGGATTGGGATTGAAGAGAGTGAGGGAGTTTGTTCCAGAGGCGAGATAAAAGGGGAATGAAAGAGTGAAGGTGAGCAGAGTCTTGATTTTGGCAGTTTAACCATAAGAGGGTTGCTGGCAGATCTTGTGCGACCTGCAGGAATATTTGGGGGACAGAGCACAGACAGAGCAGGGGGAGCAAGGCTGGAGAGGAGTCGGTAGAAGACAGAAAGACCACCAACCTGCCTGCGGTGAGAGAATGAAAGGCCCTCGGAGTTAGCTTCATCACAGGAGATTCCAATGATCCTGAAAGCTTTGGTTTCAACAGCGTGAAGCTGAGCTTGGTGTGAGGCAGGAGCACCAGCCCAGAGGGGAGAACAGTATTCCTTTGAGCTGTGGATGAAAGCCTTGTATGTGTTGAGTAGCTCAGAAGTGCCCAGAAAGGACTTTGCACGACGGAGGATGCCTAGACGGCGACTGACTTTGGAGGCCAGCTTGGATGTTGTTCAACAACAACAACATGCATTTAAGGCCATTTTCCCTGCGAGAGCGGGGGTTAGCCTTGCGGTCCCCATGACAATCTTCTCCATTTTGCCCTATTTTCTGCACCTCTCTTTGTTAAACCCCTTGCCCGCATTTCTTTCTCCACCATCTTTAGCCAAGTCTTTCTCGGTCTTCCCCGTCCTCTAGATCCTTCTACATTCATTTCCATCACTCTTCTCAACCAGTCACTTTCATCATTCCTCAACACATGACCAAACCATCTCAACCTGTTCCTCTTCACAGCATCAATCACAGGCTCTATTTCCATCATCTTTCGCAATTCATCATTTGTCCTTCCTCTCAATGATACTCTGCACATCCACCGAACCATTCACATTTCCACCCTTTCCAGCCTTTGTTGCTGCTCTACGTTCATTACCCATGTCTCGCTCCCATAAATCATAACATTTCTCCACTCAGCTCCCGAACCTTCTTCCATGCACATCTCACTCTAGCAACCGTTGCCGAGTCTGATCCACCTTCTCCATTCAGCACGTCTCCGAGGTAGCAAAATGTTTTCACACCTTCCAGCTTCACGCTATCTCCAAGATCCAACTCAACATTTCCTCCATCTGCAGCTCCCTCTGTGCACACCTTACATTTGAATGTAGCTGCCACACTGGTTAATGACCCTCTCAGACCACTACATTTTTGATGAACCCACTCAGCGCACATTGTACATTGAATGGAGTTCACTCCGACACCCTTCCTGCACACAGCACATGGCGACTTCCCAGTTCTTTCCACCTCACCACATGCTTTACCACTTGCCATCATCTTCATCTTTCCGATATTCACCTTCAGACCTTTTGTCTCCATACATTCCTTCCACTTGTTCATCTTTTCCTTCAGGCAATCCAAACTTTCCGCAATCAACACCAGATCATCTGCATACAACAACTCCCACGGTAAACCCTCCTTTACGTTCTGAGCCAGCACCTCCATCACAGCTACAAATAGTAGTCGACTTAGTACCGACCCCTGATGCACTCCCACCTTCACCTCAAACTCACCACTGTTCCCATCCTAACAGCTGTGCGTGCTCTTTTGTACATTGCCATCACTACTCTGATCAACCATTCCTCCATTCCTAACTTCTAATTCCTAATTAGGAATTGCTTTGCGGAGTGTGTGTGTTGTGTGTTGTGTAGATGCACTTGACTACAACACCCCCAGTGTGTGAAAGTAGTCGCCAAGACAAATATCCCGCTAAGGCTCTGCATTAAGTGCTCTATCTCTATGTACCAATGAATGGCGTGTTGTCCAAAGTACATTTTGTCTGAAAACAGAAGCACATGTTTGAGGTAAACTGGCACGTTTTGTTCCAAGTCCCTGTAAAATGAACGATGTCGGTGAAAGGTACAGCGGTACTGGTTGGGGGAACATCGCGTACCATTCCATTGTGCAGTGATGTCACTTCCTCGTGCAGCATTCTGAAGCTGCACATCGTGTGCTGAGGTGTACCATAGTGTAAGGCCTTTTCTGGGTAAAATGTGATTACTGTGCACATTTCAGCTTGTATGACATGAATCCGTGTCAGCTTGTTAAAACCGTTTGAAAGAGCATGTGATCAAGTGCAGGTTAACCTTGAACATGTACTTTTCACCAATAGGTATAACCATATATCAGCACACGGCAATCTACTCTGCTGCAGTCGAGTTCACCCCGAACAGAATGCGGACGAGTCGATCACATGATATGGCATGCCATCCCTGCATCACATGAACAAAACCAAAGTACCAAAGAGGCAGGAATAACAGCATCAGAAAGCAGGTATCTGTCGAGCAGGTATACACAAGACACTCCGTAAACTGGTAAAGTAATTCAAGGTTTATTAGCAACTGGCTAATACAGTAGTTACAATCTAGTAGAAAATAGAATGCTCATCAGGAGGATAAAGTCCAATAATAATAATAATTATTATTATAACAATAGATATGATAAATCAAAACCTTCACCACTATACAACCCCACCAATCAATTGCATGATCGCCGAACACTCCCGGCAAAAAAGGGATACCACCGCTGGGTGGCAACACGATTCAAACTAGGAAGCTGCTGTTAGTATTTCCGGGTGAACGTCCTTTTAGTTCTCTGTCCTCCTCTTCACAGCCAGATGAAAAAATAATAAAGAAACGGAAGGAGGAACAAGAGTTTGATCACAACCCAAAAGGACTGTGTGTAATGATGACATGAGACTCCGGAAGTTCACATCAACAGACAACCTGTCTTGAACAGCTGTTTTGGGGGTTGGGGGTTTGGGGAAATAAATAAATAATAAAACATCATCTACAAATCCGCACCAAAACCCACTACCCAAAAAGGGGGGCAAGTGGGAGATGGTCACAAGCATTTATGAATGTTTACAATGGACGCCAGTATTGGACAGTGCAGAGAAAGAGATGCGAATGAAGAGGATAAAGTGTACGAAGAAACAGGTAAGAAGGCATTACATTCAACAAAGGCAGCAAAAAAGTGACGAGCAAAAGAAAACATTCACACGAACAATTAGTTTGCAATGAGAAAATGATTGATCGATCACTTGTTGGAAGAACGAATTACGAAGGGAGAATGATCACTCTTATCTACCTTCTCTTCCTCCATCTCTTATCTTCCCCCATTCAAAACCTTGATCTTTTCTACCCCCGTTAATTCACTCCAGAACCACTTTTTTTAAATACCAACTTCTTTCCTGGAAGTCCTAGCAGTGTCCATGTGTTTTATACCTTTCCCACCCTCCCCTCCCCCCTTCCCATGCCTCCTCCCTCTCACAGATCTCCCGATGTCCCTGTTCTCTACTGTTGTACTTGTGTGCTTCCCTCTCTCTCCCCATCTCGTCTCCCACTCCCAATATTACATGTTTTTTATTTGTCCGTTTATGTTTTTTGTCATTAATGTTCGCTCTTACATGAGCCTCCATCTTGTATACACAAAAAATAAAAATAAAATAAAATAAAACAATCACAACCAAACCGGAGTGTTACTTTAAAAGGTGTGACGAGAGATCCCTCATTTAAGGGGGAAAAGGGAACCACTCGAGTGTGCAGAGACTCCGATATTGAGCGATATTATGGACACAATAGTAATAATAATGATAAAGTAAAGAGAAAAAAAACCGCCTTGAGACTCGAGTTAAAGACGAGGTGCTTTAAAACAAACCACTAATTTGTGCTTAAAAAAGAAAAAAAATGAAAAAAGATCTCCACCGTGACTTTGCTTCAACCCTCGATTAAAATTAGGAATCGATGAGTTGACCAGGAACAGTCTGATGAATAAACAAGCACGATCCGACAAAACCACTCGTTATGTGATCACAAGACACAGGAGCGATAAAATCTTTGGTTTTGAGGCAGGTATAAGGGACGAAGGCAGCAAAACATGGCCGCTGGGAAGAGGAACGTACAAAGGGGAGGTGGAGGGACAGTTTCGATTACAACAACGATAAGGTTAGACCAGAAGGGCAATGGCCGCTCGTCGAGGTCAGGCACAAAGGTCTATGCACAGCGAACAGTCGCCGAGCCACGTCGTCCCTCCGGATGTCCTTCATACTCCATCTGCTCGAAGAGACCACCGTCGAGAGTAAGCCAAGCGGGACAAGCGAAAGACAAACTGTTTCTAATCTTTGGACACAAAGTGCTAAACAACTACTGTCCCACTCCATCTATCTCCAAGATTGTCCAACCAAGACCACTTCTTGACTACACATTGTCAGTCTGGTTTTTCCTCGCACTAGGCCCAGGCTGCAAACACCACACCGTGTCCAAAAGTATATATTGCAGTGCAGGCCCTAACCCGTTGGTACTCGTTTCCGTCACTGTCCAGGCTGGACTCTTTGGCTTTAAACCGAATATATATCTGGATGCTCAACGCACAGGGAGAAGCGATGTCCATCTACCTCACTCTTTTACAATATCCAAGGTGGCCTTTCTACTTTTTTGGTGTTCGAGTCACTGAGGTATTTTTCAGCCATTTCATGCTGCCAGTCTCTTTCCCTCCATTTTGTTTTTTTGGCATTCAAACAAAACAATGCTGCACCACCTCCACAAATGTGCGGTTATAGCTAGGTCCACCACCGACCTACACGGGCCTTCTCTGATTAGGCAGCTATATTCTAAGTCCTTAAGGGCCAAAACAACCTGATCTACAACCGTCTACCACTGCACATGCCAGCCCTTTCCAAACAAAAGCACAACCTTCCGCCTCTGCAACTCCACGACAAATTTTGTTCCCCACTTTTCCAAGGTAGTAAAGAGCAAATAAATGGGACAAACATTCTTTAACCGACACTCCGTGATATGCTAGTTTAAATGCACCGCACGAAGATTCCAACGATGTTCCATTATAAGCGGATTCCCGACTTGAAATAAAGAAACGCAACTAATCATGAGAATACATCGTCTTGCAGAGGCAATCTCTGGAGCGAAGACTCTTTCTCTACTTACGGTTACGCTTCTGCACCCTGTCTCTCCTCCACATCACCCTTCTATCAGCTCTTCCATGAGCCTCAATCTCTACAAAAACAAAACAAAAACATTCATTTAATTTATTAGGTAAACAAAATTAGTGTCCAGATGTCTGTAGGGAGACACAATTATAAAACACGTGTCCAACAGCCAGTTTTTCTTTTTTGCTTTAAAATCTGTTCCGAGCAGACTATTGTTTCCATGGCAACTGGATGGTCACAGTTTCCACCATACAGTGGGGTCATTGAGCCTTGGTGGATGCTTCTGCCGTCGTTACAGCAATGGCCGTCGTCACGCCAAGCGGCGAGGGTGCACCAGTGACGGCAGGAGAGGCCGCGATTGAGGCAGGGACCGTGTTAATTGTGGGAAGGACCGAGGATCCGAGGAAAAATGGGGCAGAAAGCAGCCCACTGGGGTGGCTGCCTGCTGTCCCGCCAATCAACATGTTCCCACCGAACAAGCCACTACTGTTTGCCAGTGCTGGAAGAAAAGATGGGTGGGGGATGGCAGGTAACAACAGAAGAGATCCACTTTGAGGAAAGGAGGGTGGACTGTCACAAGTGGGCGAAGCGCAAGCAAGATCTAAAAGAGAAAGAGCAGGTGAGTAGAACACAGAGTGAGGCCTGATGCTGGTGGTCTGGGTATGTGAGGCCTGATGCTGGTGGTCTGGGTGTGAGAGAGCTAGTGCTGTTGGTGTTTGTATGTATATGTGTATGACCAGGTCTACCCATTGTCAGCCACAGGCCCTGGTAGCCAGGAGACCAGTTGACTGTGGCCTGGTCATGTGAGGCCTGCTGCTGGTGGTCTGGGTGTGGGAGACTAGCGCCAGTGGTATGTGTATTTGTAGACCACGTCTCCCCAATGTCACAAGGTCCTGGTGGCCAGTATGTGGGTTGACTGTGACCTGCATTTGAGAGACCTGATGCTGATGACATGATGCTTAGTGTTGCTATGGATGTAGAAACCATTATTTTTCTGTACATCTTCCAGGTTTGGGTTCTTCCACGTGTAATGATGGTTCTTGAGTTCCTCCCTCCAGCTCAACAAAGCTACGTTTCCAGAACTAGATACGTTTATTTTACAGTTTTAATTTCATTACTGTGTTGCTGGTCGTGTTTTCGTCCAATTTTCCAAGCCAAACCATACCTAGCTGTGTTGAATTGTCGAATCCGTGTCCCTGTTAAAGTGCGGCCTACTCGTCTCTGTTTTGACGATACGTACCTCGTTTTCGCTCCGAGATCCCTAATCCTTAACCATATCCGTTGTCCGTCTCCGTTTATTTTGTCCATCGGCCATACTGATGGCATTCCCCCTTCTCTTTCCGCTGTTCCTTTTGTTCTGTTGTGTTATCCATTGTGTGTTCAAGCTCTTCCATGAACTTTGACTTTTTGTACAAAAAATAAATCTGTAGATGGTGTATTTTTCACTGGGGTACCTTGCAAGATGGATGTATTGGTAATGAGAGTTGGACTCTCCTTCGTAGTTAATATCCCCGGATTCTTACCCAGCACAGCACCGCTGAGAGGGGGTGGGGGGGCAGATGAGGAACCAGAATGATGTTTTCTACATTCTCAGTAAACATGGTTATACCATAGTAAGTACCACAAGTCTTATGGACAACTTGGCAATGTGACAACGTGAAATCAGTTTGCACTCGCGAATCATTAAATCGGCTTGAGATTTTCTCAAAATGGTGGATCCTCCATGTTGTTCCTGCAATAATTACTAACCTGCTGGTTGCAACCATTAGTTGATTGGTGGGGGTCACTGTTTTTCCTGGTGATAGAAGCAGCCGTACATCCCCCGGTGTGCTGTTCAATTGACTTCCGGTTGATGATTTGCCGGCGGCCATCTCCACAGCATTGCTGGGGCTACCTGCCATCAAGGGAGCGACCGGTGTTCTTTGTGCGGCTGGAGAAAATAAAACACAGAGGTTAATGTATCAAAGATGGTAACAGAGTCAGTCGGTGATTAACTTGGGAGCGAGACGAACAACGAGTCGAAGGCCTGAGCACGTGACTTACCAAAAGTTGAACACGAAAGCTCACTGGAAGGGGACTGATCTTGCATCTCTTCACCAATCGGATGCTGGGCAAAGAAACAAGGACAAGACTACAGCACAGAATATAAACAAACGGATATGGATAAAGACAACTTTGAGTGGATATAAATAAACAAATAAATAAACAAGAAGATGTCATGCAGAGCACGATACTTGCAAAATCCACCCCTCCCCAAAATAAAAAGTTGCCATGGATACATCAAATTGTCCATTTCATTAAGATTAAAACTGACGATCTTAATCAAAGCTCGGGTCAATCGGATGAAAATAGATGATTTTTTAGATGAAAATTGATGATTTTAGAAGTTTAACCTTGAATTTAATGAATTGACCTGAGCCTCGTCCTGGTGGTAGGGTGGCTATCTTTATCAAAAACTCTCTTCCTCACTCTCCCTGCACTGCCCTCTCTCCACCGCACCCCCAAGAGTACCTCTGGCTATGGCTTCCTCTCCGCTCCCACCTTTTGTTCATATGTGTCCTGTACCGTCCTCCAAACAGTGATGACTCCATTTACATGTCGCTGTCTGACAACATGGACCAACTTCTATCAACTCATCCAAACTCTCTCTTCCTCATATGTGGCGACTTCAACTGTCATCATGCCAGCTGGCTGGGTGTGGGGTCCTCTCTCACCAGCCATGGCACCTCAGCAAAGGACTTCTGCGACTCATTGGGATTGACACAATCTGTCAATTTCCCGAACCGGATCTCAGTCAATGGAGTATCTTCTCTTTTAGACTTGGTTATGACTAACTTCCCTGCAAATGTCTGCTGCTCTTCTTCTGCTCGAATCGGTTCTTCTGATCATGTGCTTGTTAAAGTGGACATCTCTCTGGCCATTCTCAGAGAGCCTCCTCAGCATCGACGAGTCTGGAATTTTACTCAGGCTGACTGGCACAGTCTTCAAGCAGCCATCAATCATCTGGACTGGTCTCCCATCTCTACTGCCTCTGACATAAATTCTTCCTGGGAATTCTTCCAAAGTAAACTAGTCTCTCTCATGCACAGATTTATCCCATCTCGTCTTCAGTTGTATTACCCTTCCTCCCGTCCATGGTACACTGAAGCTTGTGGTGAGGCAGTTGCCCTAAAACAACTTGCCTTTGCCTCTTGGAAGGCTAATCCAACTGAAGGCAATCTCAATTCCTTCCACCAAGCTCGGAGCAAGTGTGTGTCTACCCTCAGGAGAGCCAGGAAGCACCATCTCTCCACACTCAAGAATGAACTCTCAAACCTGTCTCCTTCCTCCAAATCCTGGTGGCGTCTGGTCCAATCCGTTTCTGGTGTTTGTTTCCCCTTCATCCCCTCCCTTACCTCAAATGGCTACACAGTTGACACCGCACGTGACAAAGCCGAATGCCTCAACTCTGTGTTTGCCTCAAAATCTTGTGTCCCAAACCCATCTCTCTCTGTTCCCACCTTACCCAGTAGAACCCAGCTGCTCCTGGACTGTGTCCTTCCTCTCCTGACAAGGTGGAGAAGTTTCTGTCAAACCTCGACTCTGATTCTGCAACTGGACCAGACGGCATCAGCCCACGGGTCCTAAAATCCTGCTCTTCCGCTCTTTCTCACCCTCTCTCTGTTCTCTTCATCCCCTCTTTTGCTCAAGGTCATCTGCCATCTGCTTGCAAATCAGCCAACATCACCACTTTACACAAAAAAGGTGCAAAAACAGATCCTTGCAACTACAGACCAATCAGCCTGCTCCCAATTATCAGCAAAGTAATGGAATCCATCATTGCTTCAGATATCAAATCCTTCCTCTTCTCCAATGGCTTGATCTCTGATCATCAATTTGGATTCAGACCAGGTCACTCTACTCTGGATATGCTGCTTCTGCTGTCTCAACAATGGATGGAGGTCCTCAATGCCAAACAGAAAATCAGAGCTGTCTCCCTTGACATATCACATGCCTTCGATACGGTCTGGCACCCAGCTCTGCTCACCAAACTCTCCTCCTTTGGTATCCATGGTAATCTCCACGCATGGCTGGCGGACTTCCTCTCTAGTCATAGTCAATGTGTGGCCCTCAATGGGTTTCTCTCATCTCCTCTTCCTGTTCAGGCTGGAGTTCCCCAAGGTAGTGTTCTGGGCCCTGTGCTTTTTCTGGTCTTCATCAATGATCTCTCTGACTCTCTGGAAAATCCTATCTATCTCTTTGCTGATGACTCCACTCTCCGCCACTCCATTCCTCATCCCTCAGATCGGCAGTGTCCTGCCTCCTCACTCTCTGCAGACCTGGACAAAATCACAGACTGGTAAAACAAGTGGAACATGTCTTTCAATCCTGACAAATCTCACACTCTTACTATGTCTCTCTGAAAAGACCGACTGGACAACCCTCCCATCTACTTTCTGAAAAATCCTCTCCAAGTAGTTCTGTCACTGAAGCTTTTGGGTCTCACTATCTGCCATGATCTTTCCTGGGAAAATCACATTTCCAAGCTGGCCTCCAAAGCCAGTCGCCAAATGAGCATCCTCCGGCGTGCGAAGTCCTTCCGTGGCACACCTGAGTGCCTCACCACATAGAAGGCTTTCATCCACAGCTCAATGGAATACGGCCTTCCCCTCTGGGCTGGTGTTCCTGCCTCACACCTAGCTCGGCTTCACTCGGTTGAAACCAAAGCATTCAGAATCATTGGAATCTCCCCAATGAAGCTAACTCTGAGGGCCTTTCACTCACTCACCGCAGGCAGGTTGGGGGTCATTCTGTCTTCAACCGACTCCTATCCAGCCTAGCTCCCCCAACTCTATCTGTGCTCTGTCCCCCAAATATTGCTACAGGTCACACAAGATCTGCCAGCAACCCTCTTCTGGTGAAATTGCCAAAATCAAGACTCTCTGCTCACCTTCACTCCTTCATTCCTCTTTATTCCCGCCTCTGGAACAAACTCCCTCACTCTCTTCAATCCCACTCCTCCCTCCAGGTCTTTAAAACAGCTGTTCACCACCATCTCTTATCTTCCCCCGTCCAAAGCCTGGATCTCTTCTACCCCCGTTAATTCACCCCAGATCCACTTTTTTTTAACTCCCGACTTATTTCTTTCCTGGAAGTTCTAGCAGTGTCCGTGTGTTTTATACCTTAGCCCAACCACCCCCCCCCCCCTCACCTTCCTATGCCTCCTCCCCCCAAGCCCTCTCCCTCCCACGGATCTTCCGTTGTCCCTGTTCTCTACTGTTGTACTTGTGTGCTTCCCTCTCTCTCCCCATCTTGTCTCCCACTCCCTTTATTGTATGTTTTGTTGATTCGTTTTTTTTTTGTGATTGATGTTGGCTCTTACACGAGCCTCGATCTTCTATACAATATAAAAAAAAAATCTCTCATCTTCCCCCATCCAAAACCTTGATCTTTTCTACCCCCGTTAATTCACCACAGATCCACTTTTTTGAAATACTGACTTCTTTCCTGGAAGTCCGAGCAGTGTCCATGTGTTTTATACCTCTTGACCTCAAGATGACCTTTGACCTCAAAATCAATAGGCTTCTTCCTTATGACCAACTCTACCATCTGGTGAAGTTTTGTGAAGATCGTTTTAAAATTGTGACCTGTAGGTGATTGACAGACAGAACAAACTCAACCGACCAATATACTCGTACTTGAACAATCTTCGATTTTGCAAGTAACAAGGAATTCTAGTTTTAGTGACCAGGCATTAAGAGCTAGATTTGGCAGGCAGGAAATGATTTGGGCCGAGTTTTGACCACTAGACATCAAAAGCTCTGGGTTTCCTGCCAAATCCCGTATTCTGCGTTGACCCACCTGAGGACTCACTTTGACAACAGCTTTTGACACATGTGATCGATACTTATATTTATAGTCCTAACTAAGCAACAACAACAAAAACAACAGGCATTTAAAGGCCATTTTCCCTGCTAGAGCAAGGGTTAGCCTAAGCGAGTTGCATAATTATAAAAACGATCGATCCCCAGTTGTAGTGACTCATAGTGCAATCGGAGTGGAGGCTTTATGTATACACAAAGAATTAAGTTAAGCACCCCCCCCCCCCCCCCCCGTTTTTTTACAACCTCGCACATTACAAGTTTGTTGTCGTCAAAACAGTGTAATATACCCATGATATTGCTATATTTTCTGGAGAAGTGATATTATGGTCACATAAAAACATAACAATCATGCCGTTTTCAATATTTTATTCTGAATAATTTAAGGTGAAATTTTTTGGGAATTATAGGCATATTTTCACCTCAATTTAAGTATGGAGCTATAGGTCCATCACGGACAGTGTGGATGACGTTTATGTTTTCTAACGTACAGTCATTGTTCTGAGAAGACCTCTAGCGATCTTTGCGTCAATAACGTGTGTAGGACCCACGTGATCGGATCACTGACTCAACCCTACGTCTCATAGACCCTGTAAGCTGTCGTATGCGTTGCTGTGGCAGGCTGTTCCATTCCCGATGTAATGCACGTTCCAATTTCATCAATGGATAATTGCTAATGTCATACCAATCATTATTTGATCTCACATACCTTAGAATATATGCCAATGTATACATATACACAAAGAATATATATTAGGGGGTGCTTAACTTAATTCTTTGTGTATAGTTCAACTTCAATTCAGGGAATTCTTTAGGATGTGTACATAACTGGAGCATGACTTTGTCGTTATTGATTTCTCAAAAATGTCTCCCCCACCAACCATCAATGTTTTGATAGAAATCTTTGAAATACAGTCGGACCCCGACATTCACGGGGGATACGTTCCTGGGAAATGCAGCGAATGTGGGGGCATTGTTTCAATGGAAAAAGGGGGGATAGGTTCCCGGTAGTTCATGATTCATAAGGGAAAATCCCGTAAAAATCCGTGAATACGTGGAGCAAAGGGCCGCAGATGTAATAGCAAACCGCGAATATGCCCGCAAAAAACCACATGTTGAATGGCTTGGTGGGGATGGTTTACACGCATGTAGAGATTTTTTATGTGTGATGCGTGAAAGATGCTTTTCGAAGTCAGGTGGGAAATGTTTTTTTTTCCCCATAAAGGAAAATGTATAAATTTTATGAACACGAATGCACATGATTAGAATTTTCATTAAATGCTTACAAATAAAATTACAAAAGGTTTTCTCAGTCTTACTGCCAGTGTCATGTCTCTATAAAAAACGAACAGTTTGTGCTTCGACCTTGTGTGGTCGCCAAAGCGTGTCGTCTTGAATGAAATGAAACGAAGCATTCGTCTTGAATGAAACGAAACAACAGATATATAATTAAATAATCACTCGTGGTTCGTGATCAAAACTAAATGATAAAATAATTTTGTAAGAAACCAAGCAACTCCACTCCCCACGACACATCCCATCTATAATCTTCTTCCCCCATCTATCTCCTCCCCATGTGGAGCGTTTGTGATCGTCTTTGTGAACCATCCTTAAACAGACAAGCGTTATGCCTAGGTCCCCCGTCGGTGAAGTGATGCGAGTTGACAAAGTGGGAGACGCAGAAAACATGGAAGAGTCGATAATATTTGCGAGTGGGTTGGAGACACAACCACACACCAGATTAGAAGTTAGTAGTTCGTTTATTTTTCAAGATATTCCACTCACAAGGTTCAGACATATATGGTGGTGGCCATCTTGGATTTTGACGTGGCGACCCAATTTTCAATAGCTTTCTTCCTTATGCCTAGATACACCCACACACCAGATTAGAAGTTGGTACTTTGCTTATTTTTCCAAGATATTCTGCTCACAAGGTTCAGACATACATGGCAGCAGCCATCTTGGATTTTGACCTGGCGACCCAATTTTCAATAGCGTTCTTCCTTATGCGTAGATATACCCACACACCAGATTAGAAGTTAGTAGTTCCTTTATTTTTCAAGATATTTCGATCACAAGGTTCAGACATATTCAGTCACGTGAAAAAGTAAGTATACCCCATGTAAAGTTTTGACTTTTTCAACATATTTCAACATAAAGCTATTTGATCTTCATTTCAACAATATTGATAGATAAAGGTGATATAATATAACAAATATCATGAAACATTTACATTTTATAGTCCATTGTATAATTTAAATAAACACAAATGCAAATTTCACATGTGGAAAAAGTAAGTACACCGTTGGCTCTATTAGGTGGTGTTGCCCCCTTTGGCAGAAACTACCTCAAGTAGGCATTTCTTATAACTGTCTACCAGTCTCTGATATCGACTGGGAGAAATTTTTGCCCACTCCTCCATGCAGAATTCTTTCAGCTGTGCGATGTTTGAGGGGTTTCTTGCATGCACAGCTCGTTTCAAATCCCCCCACAACATCTCGATGGGATTTAGATCCGGGCTTTGACTTGGCCATTCCAGAACCCTCCATTTCTTTCTTTTCAGCAATTCCTTGGTGGATTTACTGGTATGTTTAGGGTCATTGTCATGTTGCAAGGTCCACCTTCGGTTGAGCTTCAACTCTCCAACAGATGGCCTCAAATTATCCTCAAGCACCCTCTGGTACAATGAAGAATTCATAGTGGATTCTATGATGGTGAGCTTCCCAGGCCCTGATGCAGCAAAGCTGCCCCTAACTATAATATTTCCACCACCATGCTTTACAGTTGGTATCAGGTTCTTGTGGTCAAATGCTGTCTTTGGTTTTTGCCAAACATGTCTTCTGGTACTGTGGCCAAATAGCTCTACCTTTCACTCATCTGTCCAGAGCACATTGTTCCAGAAGTGCTGGTCTTTGCCGAGGTGTTCATTGGCAAACTTTTGTCTTGCCCTCATGTTCTTTCTGGACAGCAAAGGTTTCCTCCTGGCACACCTCCCATGTAGATCAAATTTGTGCAGCCTCTTTCTAATGGTAGACTCGTGTACTTTGACATCAACAGTGGCAAGAGCTACCTGGAGGTCCCGTGATGACATTCTGGGGTTCTTCGAGACTTCTTTAAGCATCTTGAAGATTGGAGGTCACGTCTCTTCAAAGCTGTCCATGCGCGCACGCTTTCGAAGTTAAGTAATTTTTCACAATTTTGTTTTTGTCAAAACTGTATCTTTCTTTCGGTGTGTGTTACTATTGGTGTGTCTTTAATAGGATTCCCGGTGTTGGTTTTTCATCCCTGTGTACAGAATCGTCGGTTAGTTCGTGTCGCGTATTCTGAGGCCTAGTGTAGTCGGCTACCGTGTCCGACCTTGGCTTGAGGCTTTGTTTTTGTCGCAGCGGTTCTTTGATTGTGCTGCAATTACTTTCGGTCTCTGTTTTTCACGGTCTTTTCACCCCATACTTCCTTGTTTTAAAATCTCAACTCAAAAAAACAAAAAACAAAAAAATATTTCCTTCTCTGTTCTTATCAGTTTGTTCGTTCTTATTTGTTCGTTCGTTCTTCGACCACGTTGTTCATGATCACGTGATCACGTTGTCAAAAAATGTTTCAACTGTCCTCTGAAGAACTGTATTCTGTCGTATACTATAACACCTTTTTCTTCTTCTTCTATAAAAGTATGCTTTCGACTTGTTCACCAAATCTATTCATTCCAAAAAAAAATTCCATCTCTTACAGTGCCTCTTTCATACATTCCCTGAACTCTCCAGCACTCCACCCATCCTTCAGTGTCCTCAAACGTATTTTTGACTCGAAGGTCTCAAGAAACTCATTTTGCAATAAATGTTCGTTTCCCATTAATCGTACACTTTTCAAAATCCAATCTCACCCCTCCCCTCCAAATCTTCCCCATCACCCCTTCCCTCCAAAACTTCCCAATCACCCCTTCCCTCCAAAACTTCCTCATCACCCCTCCCCTTCAAAACTTCCCCATCACCCCTCCCCTCCAAATCTACCCCTTGCCCCTCCCCTCCAAATCTTCCCCATCACCCATCTCTTTCAAATATTCCCCCTTGCCCCTCCCCTCCTAAACTCCCCCCACACCCCTCCCCTCCTAGACTCCCCTCTCACCCCTCCTCCTCAAAGCATCCTCCCCACTTCTTCCCCCTTCCAACTTTCACCTTCATCTCCCTCAACCTTCTGCCTCACTCTTCCCCCTCCTCAAATAACACCTCACTGCTCCTCACCCAATCACCATCAAACCTTTTGTCCGCCCCATTCTTCCCTTTCTCCAAGCTATTCTGAAATCTCTGACACACCTTCAACAGCTCTCCCTACCTCTTCCTCCTCTTCCACATCTTACCCTACCGCTCCCCCCCCCTGTTCTGTATCCGATGCTCCCCCTTCCTCTTCTTTAACAGTATGGACCTCAAACATCCGGGGCCTTCGCTCGAACTTGACTGATCTCTCCATACAGGTTGCTTCTGACAAACCAGACGTGATCTGCTTAACAGAAACTTTCCTCCTTCATGATGTCTCTGATTCCTTGGTATCTCTCCCAGGTTACTCCCTCCTCCGTCCGGTATGATAGACCAGACTCGTCCTGGAGGTGGGGTTGCTATCTTTATAAAAAAAACTCTCTTCCTCACTCGCCCTGCACTGCCCTCTCTCCACCTCACCCCCAGGAATACTTTGGCTACGGCTTCCCCTTCGCTCCCACCTTTTGTTCATATGTGTGTTGTACCGTTCACCAAACAGTGATGACTCCATCTACATCTCGCTGTCTGATAATATGGACCAACTTCTATCTACCCATCCCAACTCTCTCTTCCTCATATGTGGTGATTTCAATAGTCACCATGCCAGTTGGCTGGGTGTGGTTACCTCTCACCAGCCATGGCTCTTCAGCAAAGGCCTTCTGTGACTCACTGGGACTGACACAATTTGTCAATTTCCCGACCCGGATCTCAGTCAACAGAGCATCTTTTCTTCTGGACTTGGTTATGACTAACTTCCCTGAAAATGTCTGCTGCTCTTCTTCTGCTCCAATCGGCTCATCTGATCATGTGCTTGTAAAAGTGGACATCTCTCTGACCATTCTCAGAGAGCCTCCTCAGCGTCGACGAGTCTGGCATTTCACTCAGGCCAACTGGCACGGTCTTCAAGCAGCCATCAATCATCTGGACTGGTCTCCCATCTCTACCGCCTCTGACATCAACTCATCCTGGGAATTCTTCCAAAGTAAATTGCTCTCTCTCATGCACAGATTTATCCCATCTCGTCTTTAGTTGTCATACCCTTCCTCCCGTCCATGGTACACGGAATCTTGTGGTGAGGCTATTGCCCAGAAACAACTTGCTTTCGTCTCCTGGAAAGCAAATCCAACGGAAGGAAATCTCATTTCCTTTCACAAAGCCCGAAACAAGTGTGTGTCCACCCTCAGGAGAGCCAGGAAACAATATCTCTCCGTTCTCAGGACCGAACTCTCTTATCTGTCTCCCTCTTCCAAATCCTTGTGGCGTCTGGTCAAATCTGTTTCTGGTGTTTGTTCCCCCTCCATCCCCTCCCTCACCTCAAACAGCCACATGGCTGACTCCGCACGTGAAAAAGCTGAATGCCTCAACTCTGTGTTTGCCTCTAAATCTTGTGTCCCAAACCCATCCCGCTCTGTACCCACCGTACCCAGTCGTACCCAGCTGCTCCTGGACTCTGTGTCCTTTCCTCCTGACAAGGTGGAAAAGTTTCTGTCAACCCTCGACTCTGATTCTGCAACTGGACCTGACGGCATCAGCCCACGGGTCCTAAAATCCTGTTCTTCCGCTCTTTCACTCCCTCTCTCTGTTCTCTTCACCCTCTCTTTTGCTCAAGGTCATCTGCAATCTGCTTGAAAATCTGCCAACATCACCACTATGTACAAAAAAGGTGCAAAAACAGATCCCAGCAACTACAGACCAATCAGCCTTCTCCCAATTATCAGCAAAGTCATGGAATCCATCATTGCTTCAGATATGAAATCTTTCCTCTTCTCCAATGGCTTGATCTCTGATCATCAATTTGGTTTCAAACCTGGTCACTCTACTCTGGACATGCTGCTTCTGCTTTCTCAACAATGGATGGAGGTCCTCAATGCCAAACAGGAAATTAGAGCTGTCTCCCTTGACATATCACGTGCCTTCGATACGGTCTGGCACCCCGCTCTGCTCACCAAACTCTCCTCTTTTGGTATCCATGGAAATCTCCACGCATGGCTGGCGGACTTCCTCTCTAGTCATAGTCAACGTGTGGCCCTGAATGGGTTTCTCTCATCTCCTCTTCCTGTTCAGGCTGGAGTTCCCCAAGGCAGTGTTCTGGGCCCTGTGCTTTTTCTGGTCTTCATCAATGATCTCTCCGACTCTCTTGAAAATCCTCTATCTCTTTGCTGATGACTCTACTCTCTGTCACTCCATTCTTCATCCCTCAGATCAGCAGTCTGCAGCCTCCTCACTCTCTGCAGACCTGGACAAAATCACAGACTGGGCAACCAAGTGGAACATGACTTTCAATCCTGACAAATCTCACACTCTTACGATGTCTCTCCGAAAAGACCAACTCGACAACCCTCCCATCCACTTTCTGAATAATCCTCTCCAAGAAGTTCTGTCACTCAAGCTTTTGGGTCTCACTATCTGCCATGATCTTTCCTGGGAAAACCACATTTCAAATCTGGCCTCCAAAGCCAGTCGCCGACTGGGCATCCTCCGTCGTGTGAAGTCCTTCCTTGGCACACCTGAGCTCCTCACCACATGCAAGGCTTTCATCCGCAGCTCAATGGAATACTGCTCTCCCCTCTGGGCTGGTGCTCCTGCCTCACACCTAGCTCGTCTTCACGCTGTTGAAACCAAAGCATTCAGAATCATTGGAATCTCCCGCGATGAAGCTAACTCCAAGGGCCTCTCACTCACTCACCGCAGGCAGGTTGGTGGTCTTTCCGTATTCCACCGACTCCTCTCTGGCCTTGCCCCCCCAGCTCTCTGGGCTCTGTCCCGCAAATATTCCTACAGGTCGCACAAGATCTGCCTGCAACCCTCTTATGGTTAAACTGCCAAAATCAAGACTCTCTGCTCACCTTCACTCCTTCATTCCTCTTTTCTCCCGCCTCTGGAACAAACTCCCTCACTCTCTTCAATCCCACTCCACCCTCCAGGTCTTTAAAACAGCTGTTCACCACCATCTCTTATCTTCCCCCATCCAAAACCTTGATCTTTTCTACCCCCGCTAATTTCACCCAAATTCCACTTTTTTGAAATACCAACTTCTGCCTCCTGGAAGTCCTTGGTGTCCTTGTGTTTTATATTTCTCCCACCCCCCTTCCCACGCCTCCTCCCCCCAAGCCCTCTCCCTCCCACACATCTCCCTGCTCTCAAATGTTGTGTTTGTGTGCTTCCCCTTCTCTCCGCATCTTGTCTTCCGCTCCCTCTTTTTATATATTTTGTTTGTCTGGTTGATTTGTTTGTGAAGTAAATGTTAGCTCTTTCACGAGCCTCGATTCAGTATACAAAAAATATATATATATATATTGCGGTCTGCTCTCGGGCTTAACTTGCTGGGGCGGCCTGGCCTGAACAAGTTGGCAGCTGTTTGCAATCTTCTCCACTTGTAGATGATCTTCCAGACAGTCGAATGATTGATTTCAAATTGTTTGGAGATCTTTTAAAATCCCTTCCCAGACTCGTAGGCATCTATAACCTTCTTTCTGAAGGCCTCAGAGAGCTCTTTTGATCTAGGCATGGTGACGCCACATACTTCAACAACAAAGAGCAAACCAAACTAAATGTCTGAGGTTTAAATAAGACAGGTTCCTCCAAGATCCTCTCTGACGATGTTCTAATCATTTGCACCTGAGCTGGTGCACCTGATTCTAATTTTAGGTATTTGAAGTAGTGATAAATGTCGGGGTGTACTTACTTTTTCCACATGCGAAATTTGCATTTATGCTTATTTAAATTATACAATGGACTACAAAATGTAAATGTTTCATGATATTTGTTATATTATATCACCTTTATATCTCAATATTGTTGAAATGAAGATCAAATAGCTGTATGTTGAAATATGTTGAAAAAGTCAAAACTTTACATGGGGTGTACTTACTTTTTCACATGACTGTATATGGTGGCGGCCATCTTGGATTTTGACGTGGCGACCCAATTTTCAATGGCGTTCTTCCTTATGCCTCGATACACCCAAACACCGGATTAGAAGTTAGTAGTTCATTTATGTTTCAAGATATCACGCTCACAATGTTTAGATATGGTGACAGCCATCTTGGATTTTGACGTGGTGACCTAATTTTCAATAGGGTTCTTCCATATGCCTTGTTGCACCCACACACCAAATTAGAATTCGGTCCTTCGCTTACTTTAATGAAGATATTGCAGTGCACGTACGCACGCACGGACAGACGGAAGCATGCACGGACGCACGAACGCACACACGGACGGAGGGTAAAACCATAGTCCCCCTTTCGCTCCGCGGTGCGACGGGGGACAAAAATGCTCACAATATTAATCTGATATTCCTACCCATAGGTGAAAAGTGATAATCAACCCAGTACCAACTAAGTCTGTGAGGTGGATGGAAATTATTTTTTTTGCGCCCATGAAAAACCGCTAATATGTGGGACACTGATCCGCGAATGTAGAAGCAGGTCGCATTTTATCAACAGCGAATACTCGGAACCCGCGAATGTTGGGACTGCATATGTCGGGATCCGACTGCACAAACATCTTTTAAAGGCAATAATCAGCACATTGTGCAGCCGACGTTCTGCACATTTTCTCATAAATTATTGGTATGTGACATTGTCGAATCGATTAGATTTTGGTGAAAATTCAGATCTAGATCCGATAATTTTTTAAGTGATTCTTCACCATTTAAAGGGCCAAAAACAACACATAACACAATATCTCGAAAAGTTATGGATGGATTCGGACGAAATTTGGTGGACAAGTTGGGTGTGTGACATGGACGAATTGATTCTATTTTGGTGAAGATTCAGATCATGATACAATTTCAATACAATATAATAATAGCGTAAGGACTCGACTTTGTTATCCCTTTTACGCCGCACCCAGTGACCCGATGCCCACGGCACTAATGGATTTACGATCTACGAACCGCAATCTTTGTTCATCACGTACAGCCATACTCGTAAAATCTGAATTAGCCGACGTTGGGGCCCAAAAGCATCCGATTAACTGCCGATACGACGCCATCGCATTGGCGTCTGCTGGGCGAAGGCGAAGCAAGCCGTCCGCTGATTGGACAGGCGAAGGCGAAAGCAAGCCGTCCACTGAGTGGACAATCCAGAGCATGCATTTGTGCCGGTGTCGGCGATCGTTGTTCATATACGCACTCTTCATTCTCATCTTTCTTCCTAACTCTTACTCGGACAAGCAAATCCCCTATGCCATCCATAATGGTACACTCTATCCATACACCACATCCTCCCTTCCGTGGATGTTCCACGGGTTTCGGCTAGTACAATATAATTTTCTAAGTGATTCGTCACAATTGAGATTTGGCCAAAAACGATATATAGTACGATATCTCAAAAATTGTGGACGAATTGTGATAAAACTTGGTGGATGAGTTGGGTGTATGACAAGACAAGCAGATTTACATTTTGGTTAATGTCCGGATGCAGATCCAGCCTATCATTGGGTTCCTTTATGGTTCCTTAGATAGTGGATATATATATTTTTTTTTAAATCTTCTTTTTTTTTTAAACCTTTCCCCCCTTTATCCCCACAAATCTACCCTGAATCTAGAGTTCAGGCCTCAGGGTAGGTTTACAACCCCAAACAAAGTTTCATTTCGCACGAAGTTTCGATCAAATCAGTGCCAACTCGGGTTTTGTTCGTCACCATGGCATTCAAATACCAAAGAGCACATTTCGTCTACTGTGGACCTTTGCCTGCCGTTATGGCCACAAGGATGTGGACTTCCGGGAACAGTCGAAGCAACGTGGGCGAGCCATCGACGGCATGCTTTTTAGTTTCTGAGACCTCAGAAAGGGTGCATTTTTATTTGCATTTGCTTTTTCCTCGTACCATGTTGTGATTTAGGCTGGGAATGTTTATCCGCTTCTCCTTCTGCCGCCGGTTACAAAACCAGACCCGAACCACCTCTTTTTCCATGTGCAGCTGCTCAGCCATCAACTCCAGCTCCCCAGATGTTGGTTTTGAATTCTGCACCGGAAAAAGAATCATACTCAGAAATTCTGCACATTCACTGAATGTTGAATATTTCAATACATGAACATATGTCGCGGACTTGTCGTGCATTTTTAGTTTTTAGCATTTAGGTTTCATCTCGGCAGGTAATCACGGAGCCTGAAAGTTTGTGCGAGTGAGCCGCGAGTGTCCGTCATGCCTCCTGGAAGCTCTTCTCCAGAGCATTACGGATGTAAGTATCAATGCTCGTTCGTTTCTTCCTCCGGCGACCCATAGCGTCTCCTGCGAGCAGACTCGTGCCTTGATAACAAGGCCCAGACTCTGAGGCTGCGTGCTCTAGGTAAGGAGCAGCAGAGAAATGCACAGTTGTGGGAAGTTGGACAGGTGGATAAAAAAATCATTTTTTGTTCTAGTAGAATAATGGTTCGCTAACCAAAGCTAGTGATTCCAAGCTTGTGGATGATAATCAAAATGTAACCTGACAAGTGAGGTTACGATAAACAAATAAAATATGAAGTATGTTGGCATTGAGCGCCCCCACCTGTACCTGCATCATTCAGCCATTTTTCAAGCAGAGGCCGCAGCTTGCACATGTTCTTGAAGCTCAGATTGAGAGCCTCAAACCGGGAGATCGTTGTCTGGCTGAAGTCGTTTCCATAAAGCTTACCCATAGCCACTCCGACGTCACCCTGTATATGCAGAGACCACCTTAGGATGTCCGAAACCTCACCAGCCCAAAAAGATACCATTAATGATGGCACCATGTCTGATGTCTACCAAAATGGTTTCCAACTGTTCCTTCCAGACACCTTCCCATATCTTCCTAACTCTTTTCCTCACTCCTCCATTCACTCACTTTAAAGATCACTTCCTCCCAGTTGGGGTGGGAGGGAGAGGGGTCGTGGAGGAGGGGGGGGGGGGGTAAAGTATGATAAATCTTAACTACGTGCAAATCTTAACTTGGCTAAAACCGTTTGTACCTGAGTGAAGCCAAGTTTTATCCTTCGCTGTTTGAACATCTTTGAAAACTTCTCCAGCTCCTCAAGTTCTCTTGGATCTTCTGGCTGTGAGGGAGGTTCCAGGCGGCGGGTTGGAATTGTGGAGGCCTGTAAAGAAGAAGTTTTCTTGGTTTGAAAAGCACAAAACATCATTTTGTCAAATTTATTGTTCTGCAGCATCTTCGATTTCTTCCATCATTCATAATTGCACACAATTTTTTGCCACGAGCAAGCCGCTCGGTCCGAATGAATTTTTATAGCACCAGTTCGGCAAACTTTCCAGTCAAAACAAATGCACGTGCACTCCAATGTCAACACACTTTTATATCCCACGGAAATCAAAAACAACCAATCTGCACGGTTGTACATTCCAATACGCCCTCAACATGCAACACCTGTGTCCGACTAGCAGTAAGCTCAGCGAGTACATCGGACAATTTGTTCTCATCGCTGGGCGTTGTTTGGAAGGAAGGAACAACCAATCAACTTCCAGCACTTTTCCGTAAACCTGGTGGCAATTTCGTTGAAGAACAGAAGATTTGGACATTTCTCAGGATGGAGATCTTCGTTCAGTGAAGCGCATGTCGTTGGGTTCGGACGGTCAACTCTGGACTTTCAACGGACTCCTTGTTTACCATCCACTGGCTATTCGCTATAAATACGTTTTTTTTTTGTATACAGAGTCAAGGCTCATGAAAGAGCTAACATTTATCAAACAAACAAATCAAACAAACAAGTAAACAAAGTATATAAAAATAGGAGCGGTCGACAAGATGGGGAGAGAAGGGGAGGAAGCACACAAACACAACATTTGAGGGCAGGGACATCGGGAGATGTGTGGGAGGCAGAGGGCCTGGGGGGAGGCAGGATAGATATAAAACGTAAGGACACCAAAGACTTCCAGGAAAGAAGACAAAGGTCACCTCAAAAAAGTGGATTTGGGGTGAAATTAGCGGGGGTAGAAAAGATCAAGGTTTTGGATTGGGAAAGATAAGAGATGGTGGTGAACAGCCGTTTTAAAGACCTGGAGGGAGGAGTGGGATTGAAGAGAGTGAGGGAGTTTGTTCCAGAGGCAGGAGAAAAGAGGAATGAAGGAGTGAAGGTGAGCAGAGAGTCTTGATTTTGGCAGTTTAACCATAAGAGGGTTGCAGGCAGATCTTGTGCGACCTGTAGGAATATTTGGGGGACAGAGCCCAGAGAGAGCTGGGGGAGCAAGGCCGGAGAGGAGTGGAAATACATTGGGGATACTTCTCAGACTTGACAGTGACACGGATAAAATAATTTGGCAGTGACACGGATAAATAACTGCTAATTATACGGCATAGTATTTACTCATCCGTGCTGTTTGTGTTCACCTGAGGCTTTCACGTTTTCTCCTGGGGAGATTTAATATCTCGCGACGCGTCCTCCTGCCGAGGCAGGAATTTTTAATTTGTAGTCTTTAGGTTTCATCTCTGAGCGTGAAAGTTCCAGCATATATTAGCGATTTTCATGGACTCGTTCACTTCTGCGTCGCAGTTTCGTGGAGTCCATTACCCTCGCCAGAGGAGAGGGTATTGCATTTGAGTCCGTTTGTTTGTCTGTGTCTGTCTGTTTGTACAGAATAAGTATGCTTTTCTCTGCAACTGTTGGTCTGATTGACAGAAAAATTTCACCATAGGTGCACCTCATAGGTAGAATTAAAAAAATAATTATGACGTCATAGGTCACATGGTAGGATGCCATCTTGGAAAAACTGAAAAACTTTGCACCTCTATATCTCTGAAAGCGCTGCGTAGAAAAATTGAGACATGGCTCATTGTAAAAAAAAACTCTTCATGGGGAATAACATATGTTAATGGTGATGTCATAGGTGCTTTCATTATGACGTCATAATTCGACAAGTATAAAACTTCATTCGATCAAGAAGAAATTTATTGAGCGTCATCTAGGGATAAATTGGTGGAGAAAAAAATAATAATGACGACGTCATCGGTCGCATAGTTCGACTGCCATATTTGTTTTAACACAAAAGCATTAAAAACCACTAAAAACCCTTTTTCTCTGAAACAGCTAATCAGATTGAGGCAAAACATTACATGCGTGATTGCATACCCATGACAAACAAAACGTTCCATGATAATGAAGTTATGACCACATGGCTTGTGACCACATGGTTTGGCAGCTATGATTTTTTTGAAGAATAAAACTTTAAAAAGCCACTTCTCCAGAACAGCTGAACAGATCGAACGGAAACTTCACACATACGTTCCTCATGCCTTGCGTATACCATGCTGCCCTTGAATAATTCATGTCACATGGTTTGGCGACCATAGAGTCTAGTAGGAAGACTAGGTCCCCCTGCACCCCCCGGAGATATACTTCTAATCAGTTTCTAGATTGGAAAAAATGTGTAGAAAATGACTAGCTATGGCCCCAAGCTGAAAAAATGTCCCACATACCATTTTTATGCAAATTACTGCTGCCATTATCAAAAAAACGATTTTTGACATATCTCAGCCAATATTGCAGATAATTGAAAAAATAAGGTGTCTAGACTCATGTTTTGACGGGTGTAGATCATGATAGAACTATTCATAACAAGATCACCTGTGTCTATGGTTTGCTAGTATGCTAATTAGTGCTTTATTTACAAAATAATCACAGTTTTACGAAATAATAGACTCATATTAAGGTCCGTCTACACAGACGTTAACACAAAGTTTTATTTTTCTAAATATTACAACTGTCAAAATAGTCCTAGCACTCAATGTGACCACTCTTCTCTTGCTTGTTTTAGATAAACATCATTAGCATTAGTGATTCTACACTGAGTCAGTCATCATCATTTTCATCGAAATCGTCAGAGTCAAACTCTTCTTCTCCTTCCTCTTCCTCCTCCTCTTCGTGCTCTCCTGTGTTCAGAAGATCCACCAGTGAGGTTGGTAGGATGGGACCACTGGACCACATTGGTTTCAACAGTCCTTCATCAGTCCTTATCCATCCTTGCTCCTCATAAGGTTTTGGCTTTTCGATGATAGGTTGATCGGCTCTTTTGTACAATGCTACGCGGTGGTTCACACGCTGGATGTGCGGCTTCAGGGCAGACTGGCATGGAGGAAGGCGAGCCAGATCAACCTTGGACTTGGATGTGAGGGTCTTGTCCTCTCCCACCATTTTTCGTAGCAGCTTGGCACGGACAATGTCCACTGATGACTCGCGACTCTGGCCGTACATCACACAGGTGAATTTTTCTAACTGCCTCTCCACCTCAGGGTTGGCATCCCAGTTGTCACCCAGTTCACCGAATGCCCTGTGAAACCTGGGATTCTTCTCCAGCTTTTTCAAGGGCCCGACTTTTCCCTTCCCTTTGAAGGCACTGGTGCAGTCTTCTCCGCTGAACACATAGTACCCCAGGAGAGTGGCACAGTAGTCCTCTCCCAGGGATTCTGCCAGCTCAGAGACGTTGACAAGTTGGCGATGCTTCCCTGACCCTGTATCCAGTCCCACTCACAGTGGAATACAAGGTTGCCCTCTCCTGTCACAATTTGTGGTGTACGATAAGTTGAGACTTCATCCAGGACCTTGGCGAGAGCAGTTTCCAACTCCAAGGCGAAATCGTAGCTCTCAGAGTGTCCAAGCCTGTGTAGTATTGTGGTGAGCTGTTTGCTTCGGAACAGGTGCCTTACAGTCACACAGAGGAGAATGTGCTTTGGTAACTTCCATTTTCCATCTGACACTGCACAGCACAGATCTTGTCCAATGGAGAAGACCAGACGCTTCACCTTTTCTGTCTCGATGCCCTCCTTGCCAGTCATTAGCACGCTGAGAAAGCGGACAAGGTCTGGAGGTAGGATGTCTTCAGGATTGAGCTCCATGTCTTCAGCTGTTGGTGGCCATGGTTGGTCTTTACACTCTCTGAAAGCCTGTAGAATACCCTGGCGAAGTTGGAGGGCAACATTTTGGTTCTTGTTTGTGCTTCCGAGTGTGAATGCTCGTGCGAGAGCATTGGAAACTGTTATGTTTGAGCTGTGCACAAGCCAGAAAGAAATGACATCACATTTGTCATGATCAACCTTCGTGAAGTGGATATGCTCCTTGATTGGGTCATTCTGTAGGCGTTTCAGTAGTTTCTCTGACCGATAATTTGAGTTCTCATATCCATTCAGTTTCAGTTCCTCGACATAGAGCAAGCGCAAGGAAGAAAGCTGTAGAACTTTATTCTGCTGGATGACCTGGGTTTGAATGTGTTCCAGTACTGAGTTGAATGCCTTTTCATGGGCGGCTGACATGCAAGCCTGCTCCTTTGGTGCTTCGGCTCTGTGAATCGCACGCTCATAGTTGTAGAATGCTGTGCGGAAAGCTTTAAAACATGACGGATGGTGTTTGGCCTCACATGCAAAGAGGTCTTTGTTTTTCACCTTTCGATGGAGTCGATAGAGACCCATTTTCTCAGCCCGTGTTTCGATTTGCTCCCATGCATTTTCTTTGTTTTTAAAGGATGGGAAGGTTGTAGGCCTCTCAGTATTGCGATGAGCATCTTTGGTCTCAACTTTCTCACAAAATATACACTCTGGCGGGAAGATGGGTTCAGCAGAACCTCCTGGTTTACGAGGAGAGTGATGCCATGATGAGGTTGATGGCCCTGGTTCTGTATCATCTCCCAGACGATGAAAGTGGCGGACAAAGTGCTTATAACACTTGCTGTGATATCCTACTCTTTCTAGGTCATCAGGAAGAGTTGCCGGGATCTGATCACATACTGATTGCATACGACATGGGGAGTCATGCGGTTGGTTGAGACGTCTATCCCGGATCTTTTGAAGCAGTTGCAGTTTTTCTGAAGCAGATCCTTTAATTTTACGGAGGGGCGTGAAATCCCCATGATCAGACATGGATGGTACATGAAGGATGCATGTAGGAGGAGAGCTTTGGGCTGCAGGTTCTACACTCCGTTTTCTTTTGGGCATGCTTGCTGTCGATGTCTACCATCACTGTTAAATGACAAATAAGAAATCACGAATGATGTTAAAAGTGCCTGTGAAAGGAGGCTCTGAGTTTTCAGTGAGGTAACAGAGGTTCTGAGTCATGTTCTACACTAGGGTACTTTTTAGCTGACTAAACCATGTTTAGTGGCATCAAAAGTGCTAATAGCTAAAACATCTAAATTCTTCCACACTAACGTTAGCTATCTAGGCCAATGAAACATTGTGCTAAGTTACTGTAGCTAGCTCAGCTGTCGTGCCTCTTTCTGGTTCAATTCATATACAGAAGTCAACAGATATGTCTCATGTTTGGCATTAACAAAAGTTTAAGTTACACCGACATTAGGAACATACTGTACATAGATGAGGCTAGCTTTAACGTTAGCTAACATGGTGCTAGCTGGCTCAGCTGTTATTCTGCCTGTTTATGATTTCATGCAGAAACTGAAGTCAAGAGTGTGAGTAACATTATAGTTAGCATCTTACCTGGCTAGATTGGAGGATGAATACCAAGAACAACACACAGATGGAATGGAAGACTGAACTTTCAACTGAGGTATTCAATAACATCAACGTTACCAATTGATACGAGCGCGCGACATTACCAATTGATACGAGCGCGCGAGCGCGCATGTTACATGGATGGAAATGTAAAATGGCAGCTATAGCAGCACTAATTTGGATCTCTAGTCTGTCATTTCTGCACTGTGATTGGATAACATAAAAAAATATGTTTGGGAGTTAACAGCAGGAGTTGGTAGATTTTACGTGGGCTGGGTGAGAAACCTTTAAATAAGCAAGTGAAAATCTCTCGCAATACAAAGTCAATGGTGGGAAGAAAAGTTGAGTGGTACCAATGTTACTGCCAATGTCCCGCCCCTATGCAAGACTCAGGAGCATCTTGTTGACATTTAACCTTGAAAATACCTGGGTTTAGACCCCTTATGTACCATGTTAAGTTATCTGCAGTATTAACGTATCCTTATCATTTGTAAAACTGATTATTTTGTAATTACAGCATTAATATGCATACTAGTATACCATAGACACATGTAATCATGTTATGAATAGTTCTATCATGATCTATGCCCTTCAAAACATGGGTCTAGACACCTTCATTTTTCAATTATCTGCAATATTGGCTGAGATATGTCAAAAATCGTTTTTTTGATAATGGCAGCAGTAATTTGCATAAAAATGGTATGTGGGACATTTTTTCAGCTTGGGGCCATAGCTAGTCATTTTCTACACATTTTTTCCAATCTAGAAACACTGATTAGAAGTATATCTCCAGGGGGTGCAGGGGGACCTAATCTTCCTACTAGACTAAGAATGTACGTACCTTTCGACACTTTGGACTGCTGAGCTCCATTGGACCTTTGAAGAACCTTTAAGACCACCAATACCCCATCATACCCTGAAGATGCTTAAATACCATGAAGACCCCGAGGACTCCGAATACCCCAAAAAACCCGACGAATCAAAACACCCCAATGACCCAAAAGAGCCATAGGTCCCTGATGACCAAAATACTCCGAGGATGCAAAAGACCCAGAGGACAGCCTCATTAAAAAAAAAAAAAGTGTCACGCATGTCTGATGAAAGTGGGGTTGTAAAAAATAATGAAAGAATGTACAAAAACACCCCACAAAATGTCCTGGCGAGGGTCTGCAATCTCCGATTGCTCTTTCTTGTTTTGAACTTGTGATTTACTTTTTCTTGTTGCATTTTGTAAGTTGCATAAGGAACTTTCAACTTTGTTTCGAATGGGAATATAGTAGTTGAGGAAGCTGTGACGGTTTCACATGACTCCACCAGAGATGCACCAACAAGGTAATGTTATGTGGGTTTCACTAGTGGAACAGCCCATCAGATAGCACCAGTTTTCTCGTTTGCTTCCTTCAGTCATCGCCCACAGAACGTCAAGTCGGAATTCAGTCGTATCCCAAATTTACTACAGTTTCATTTGATGTTGCCTTTGGTGACTTGATTAATGTGTTGGAACAAAGACCAAACAAAGTATCAGTAATGGGACCAATCTGAAGCACTGCATGCAGCATCGTACGTTCAGGATGAGTACACACCGTATCTTGAAGAGAGCGGGATTGGGCAGGTTGCACTGTTGTCTGAATCACACCTGAAACATTCCATGGACAATACAAGGATTATTTAATGGAATGCAACACGAATGAAAGAATAAAAGAAAACCTTAAATAACCCACGCACAACAACAACCCCAGAGGAGAAGAGCATGTAACAGGATTGGCTTAGGGGAAAGTCAAAATTCAGCCTCAAACCGAGAGGCCGCAGCTTGCATGTGGAGAAGAAGTTTTCCTTGTTAAAAAAAAAAAAATCAGAAAACATCATTTTGTCAAATCTATTGTTACCTCTGCTACCAAAAATAGACGTAAGTTATGTTTTCACCTCGTTTATTTGTCTATGAGCAGGATTTCTCAAAAAGATATGGACGAATTCGGACGAAATTTGGCAGAGGTGTACAGCGTATGTGACGAGGACGAAATGATTAGATTTTGGTGAAGATCTGAATTCGGATCCGGCTACGAGAATTTTTTAAGTGATTCTTCACCATTGGGAGATCGGGCCAAAAACAATACATAGCAGGATATCTCAAAAAGTTGTTAACGGATTTGGACGAAACTTGGTGGACCGGTTGGGTGTCTGACAAGGACAAAGAGATTAAATTTTGGTGAAGATCTGAATATGGATTCGGATATGAGAGTTATTTAATTTTTTAATTGATTCTTCATTATTGGGAGATGGGGACAAAAACGATACATAGCAGGATATCTCAAAAAGTTATTAATGGATTTGGACGAAACTTGGTGGACCGGTTGGGTGCCCGACAAGGACAAATAGATTCGATTTTGGTGAAGATCTGAATATGGATTCGGATATGAGAATTATTTAATTTTTTTAATTGATTCTTCTCCATTGGGAGAAAGGGCCAAAAACTATACATAGCAGGATATCTCAAAACGATATGGACGGATTTAGACAAAGCTTGGTGGACCGGTTGGGTGTGTGACAAGGACAAATAGATTCGATTTTGGTGAAGATCTAAATATGGATTCGGAAAGTGATTCTTCACCATTGAGTAATAGGGCTAAAAACATATACAGCATGATATTTCAAAAAATTATGGATGAGTTATGACAAAGCCAGGTGGATGAGTTAGTTAGGTGACAAAAACAAGCCGATTATATTTTGGTTCCGGTCTGGATCCAGATCCGGCCTATCAGTGGGATACAAAAAGTAAACTGTTCAGCCTTGCGGAGGAATTCGCTCTACCGAGTGCCGTTGTAGTTCCATATGATAGTGCGTTCGGTAATTTGATTAATGGGTTGGAATGAAGATGAAGCAAAGGTAGGGATGTGGAAATTGCAATATGTCATTTAGAGGAAAATGTTGATGAGCGTAGGTGCTGAATACGAGCTGGTTTTAATTAGGGATGTATACATATTGATTGAGAAGCACCAGGATGAGAATGGCTGGAAGGTGAAGGGCAAAACACAGGTACCTGGTTTGAGTTGCATGCCACGTGACATCAACAGTACTTGTGGAGATGCTACTTCCTACGGAATATCCCAAAACAAGATGCAGAGTGAAGTCATCAAACAAAAACAGGCACAAATAAATCTGCAACAAATCAATACAATCCAGGACGGGAAAATGTTGAAGGAACTTAGAAGGGGACTCGTTTCACCTGGGCGGACAGCTGTATGGTGGGAACAGTACTGAGGACAGATGTGGCAATTGATGAAGAGGAAAGTGGGGAAGAGGAGGTGACGAGAGAGGAAGCCCTTTCTGATGATGTCACGAGTGGCATGGACGAGGAGGAAGTGGAGGATGGACAGGATATGGACTGGACATGGCAGGTGGTGTGTGATGGGAGAGAAGAAAGGACGGTGGTTTGTTGAGAAGGTGTGGACGTGGATGCAGAGCATGACGGTAATGGACGAGGTGGAGTAGACAAAGCGGAGGTTTGGAGCTGGTGAAGGAAGAGTTGTTGTTGTTGAACTGTAGGAATGGCAAACTGAGGGGCGAGGGTGGTGAGAGGACACGAGACAAGATCAGCTCATCTGCGTAATGCACGAGCAGCGGAGACAAGTGGCCTGGAGAGAACGCACAGCTAAAATGCAAAAGTGACCACATGCGACAGGGACACGAATTAACAAGAATATCAATAGACAGTGGACATATCAACAGAGTGTTTGGGATTTGCACCTCGGGTGTCACCTTTAAAATTGCCCATCGAGGTCCTTCCCACCGCATCCCGTGTTGTATCTTTATACAAAAGATGTCGGAGAAACACGAGGCCTGTACGTCGTAAAGTCCCTTAACCATTCAAAGTACCCCCTAATCAGTAATGGTGAATCTACCATCCCATCTTTATCCCCGACCGGAGTCGCTGCAGTGATCGGAGTAGGCACTGCTGCTTCATTCAAGCCGTCGCCCTTTATCTGGGGAACAATATCAGAGGAAGAGGAATCAACTTGAAACGTTTGAAACAAATTGGCATTTAAGCACCAAAATGTGACGAATGTAATACAACGAAGTCGTGTGACGAGTTTCTCACTAACGCGGACATCCTCCTCCTCTGTGTGTCCACCTCCGTGTACACTGTGCCCAAAGTTCACACGTGCCGTTTGACTGTCCGAGTACTCCGATTAATTGATGTTGATGAGAATATCAGAAGAAAACATAGGTGACGACTGCCAGTTTCTTCCCTGAGAGCACAAGGAGTTGTTTCCATTGTTTTGGAAGAGAGGGCGGAGTGGGGGAGGTGGGGGGGGGGGGCAGATAGAGGTCACCGATCCAAATCAGAAGCTGAAGCGGTAAGAGTTGGAAAGTTGGACTGTCTTTCGATCCTGATGCATCTCACACTCACCCGAAAGGACTGTCTGGCAAACCCTCCCATCTACTTACTTAACAATCCTCTTGAAGAAGTTCAGTCATTCAAACTCCCCAGTCTCACTATCAATCATGATCTTTCTTGGACAAACCACATTTCAAAGTTGGCCTCCAAAGCCTGTTGCCGATTGGGCATCCTCCATTGTACAAAGTCCTTCCGTGACACACCTGAACTCCTATCCACCTATAAAGCCTTCATTCGCAGCTTGGTGGAGTACCGATCTCCCCTCTGGGCTGCCCTCACACCTTGCTCAGCTGACACCATGGAAACCAAGGCCTTCAAGATTATTAGAATATACCGTGACGAAAATGACTATATAAGCCTATCACTAACGCATCAGTTCGGTGGTCTCTGTCTGAAACCGCCTCCTTTCAGGTCTTGCACCCTCTGCCCTCTCCGGGCTTTGCCCCACCCTAGGTTTCTGCAGGGTTCACACGGACCGCCATCAACCCCCAAGTGGTGAAACTACCTAAATCCAGGATCCAGGATCACTGCTCACCTCCACTCATTAGTTTCTCTTCTTTCCTGCCTGTGGAACCAACTTCCACATTCTCTTCAATCTCATTCGTCCCTCCACATCTTAAAGACAGCAGTTCACCACCATCTGAGATCATTTCCAATCCAAAACCATATTTTATATCCCCATTAACCTTCCCCAAAGCCACCTCTTTCCAAGTTTCCAATTTTTCCTTTTGGATAGTTTGCTTCTGTATCCATCTTATCTACCCCATGTGTCCTCCGATATCCCTCCTTTGTCCAAGTCTTCCTCTATATTGTCCCTCAACCCTGTCGTTGCCCCCTTCAATAACTACTGTTCCCTTTGTTCTGTTACGTCCTGATCTGTTCTATGCTCCTCCACAAGCCTCGACTTTGTATTAAAAAAAAGAAAGTGTTGTTACCTGCAAGATTGAGGAGGCATTTGGAAGAACACCCAACAACTGCACCTAAAAGCAGGAAGAATGGAGGATTAAAAATACAGTCAAGAATACACGTGAACATTTGAAACATCTGCCGGTGAACGAAGCAGGTAATTAATCGAAGGAACGAGTAACATAAGAAATGGGAGATTGAAAAAGTGAGACTAGGACGATAAAGGAAGTAAAACTGACCGGTCCCAACATGCTGGGAGAAACAGCCCCGACAAACTGCATGTCCAGTCCATTGACCTTGTGACCTGTAACATTGAAAGAAGAATGAATCTTTTTGTTTGGCAGCCATGATACCGATAATCTTGAACATCCGTATGTCCATTTGCCATCATAAGGTCCCACTGGAGCATAAAGTCAAACTTTGTATTCAATTTTTTTTTTACTTTCGATGTGCGTCCATTTGTTACCTGCAAAATCGAAGATTTTTCAAGTGTATCGGGTGGTCTTGTGCATTATTCTGTCTGTCTGTCGCCTACAGGTCACAATTTTCAACCGGTCTTCACTAAACTTCACCAAGTTGTAGAGGTCATCACAATTGAGAAGCCTATTGATTTTGAGGTCAAAGATCAAAGGTCATCTGGTGGTCAAATTTCTAAAATCGCCATTTTTAATCCGATTGACTTGAAAATTGAACAGCATTTCCATATCGAGTCACTAAATAAGGAAACGAACTATGAGGTCAAAAGGTCAACTCAAGGTCAAACTTCCAAAATCATTCATTTTCATCTGAAAAATCATACATTTTCATCCGATTGACTTGAACATTGAACACCATTTGCATAGTGCCTCACTGAATAGGGAAACCAACTATTTTTGAGGTCAAAAGGTCAACGGTCAACTCCAGAAATCATACATTTTCACCTAAAAATCATCACTTTTCATCCTATTGATCTGAGCTCTGATCAAGATCGTCAATTTTGATATTGATGAAATGGACAATTTGCTGGATCAATTGCAACCTTTTTTTCGGGGGGATGGTAGCGGGGCGGTGGGGGGGGGGGGGGGGTGGATTTTGCAAGTATCGTGCATGACGTCTTCTAGTTTCATAATTTTTAATCCAACGCTCATGGTACACAACACATGCATGACAGGGGTATTTGAGGATATCAGTTTACTTGCTAAATTCCAAGGACATTAGTAAAGGATGGACAAACGAACGTTATATGGGATTTGGACCTGGGCTCCTCACATCACGAGCCATTTGTTCAGATGGGAACACTATCAGGCCTTTGCCCCTTTCTCTCTTCTATTTTCTTCTTTCTATCACTGGTGTTGGCTTAGCGGTTAGGGTGCCGGCTTGGGATCCTAGGATCCTGGGTTTGAATCCCGGTCGATCGCTGAATTAACGCCAGGTGGGTTGACTCAGCCTGTCATCCTTCCGAGGTCGGCAAATTTGAGTACCAGCTTGCTGGGATGAATGATCACGGTGTGTACCCCGATTTAGAATAGGTACACCGTATCCCTGCGCATCGTAAGAGCGTGACCAAGGGTTGGCATCAGGAAGGGCATCCGGCCATAAAAACATTGCCTCAAACAGGGAACCATGATTGTCATGGGGGCTGCAAGGCTAAACCCCGCTCTTGTGGGGAAAATGGCCTTAAAACGATCATTCATTCATTCATTTTTTTCTCTTGCCTGAGGAATCATCTCCCTAATGTCCATAATCTCACTATTACTTAGAATTTATGGGTTAATTTGCCGAGAATAATGGACAGTTTAAGTCCCCCAGAATCAGCGTAATAAAGTCTGAACTTCTAATACTCCCTACGAGTGGGAGTGGCGCTACTGGATACCCATTTATATAGAGAAAACTGGGATTCACCCCGCCCAAACCCTGAACTCCAGGGGGCTATTATAATTATATGGTTTTTACCCCCAAAAACCTTCCCATGACTATCCTGAGTACAACCACCAGTTTTGAAGTCATGCTGTTCAGTGGTTCAGGAGTGCATAGAAGTCAAAGAAAGAAACGTAGACCGGTACTTACTAAATCAGTCGCTGTGACATTGCCCTTTGGACCTCAAAAACAATAGGCTAGAACTACAAGCCTCTGATTGGTGAACCCATTCAGTGACCTGATATGCAAACCTTGGTCAAATTCCAAGTCAATCAGATGAAAATTGACAATTTTATACGATATTTGACTACCTCCATCAGGAGGTTGTTTTGTGAACATCAGTGTCGAATTGCAATATGTAGGCAATTATCATAGACAGACAGAATAACAGACTCAACCAAGCAATACTGTGTACTGTATTTTTTGGTGTATACCTCGATGTCGAATTAGATAATTTCCCCATTTTCCCTTCATTCACAGATAAGTCGATGCAAGTACAAGACGAAGCCAGATCAACTATGGTAGATTTAACAAAACAACAGAGATGTTAATTCTTCCCTGACACTCGCATTGCAAGCTACGGCACTTCCAGGGTCAGGAATATTAATGAGATGTTTTGTCCATACGATTTGAATTATTTTGTGGGATGCCTCTTTGGATAAATTAGGAATGTACATAGTTTTCCAACATGTTTGTTATCGTGTGGAGGTACAGTAATTAAAAATGTTACAGATTATTAGCGAAAAAAGATTATCAGTGCTGGTCATAGCACATTACATTTTGTCACAGTTCACTACTCCTTCATAAACATGAACACGTGACACATTGTAGTACAAGCACTCAATGATTGTCCACCTAGCTTTGCAGCCACGATTAACCTTCTTGATTTTCTCAACACAAAATTCGTTTTCGTACAAATATTTATATTTCCCAAGCGCTGTGATCGCACCATCTTTTTGTTGGTGTTGGCTTAGCGGTTAGGGTGCCGGCTTGGGATCTTAGGATCCTGGGTTCGAATCCCGGTCGATTGCTGAATTAACGCTAGGGGCATTGACTCAGCCTGTCATCCTTCCGAGGTCGGCAAATTGAGTACCAGTTCACTGGTAATTCCCTGTGTGTCGCAAGAGGCGACTAACAGGGTTGGTGGCAGGAAGGGCATCCGGCCATAAAACATTGCTTCAAAAAGGGGACCACTGTGCCCGAAACCTAGGTGACAACTTCTCCACTCCGGATTCGCCGTGGCCCATTCAATGGCTCGATCTGAGATTTGTCGATTCCAGATTTGCCACGGCCTGTTCGATAGCTCGATCAGAGATTTCTCCATTCCAGATTCGCCGAGGCCTGTTCAATAGCTCGATTGGAGATTTCTCGATTCCAGATTCGCCACGGCCTGGGTGATGGCTCGATCAGACATTTCTCGATTCCATATTCACGGCAGTCTGTTGAATAGCTCGATCGGAGATTTCTTGATTCCAGATTCGCTGCACCACCTATCCGAAAGCCCGATCATGACGAGGAAAGCGTCGTATCACTCCGACCTAAACTACCCTTTGCCTTCCCAGCCCACAAATTATTTGAGCAGTCCATCCGAGACATGAAGGCCGACCTCTCCCTCCTTGTGTAAGGATTCGTATGTGAAGACCGAGAAACGAGGTATTCAGACAGGACGCAGCTGCATTCATCAGCCTTGGGTTTAATCACAATCTAGGTAACGGTCCAGCCCAACACATCACACGGTGCTTGGCCTGCACAATTCCAACACTACATGCCCATCCAATGCGTCACACCCCTCCGTCACATCCAGAAGTCCCAACATCCCCTTACACTCCCCCCACCCCCTCAAAAAAAAAATCAACCCATAGCTTATTTTACTGTCTTTTCAATCATATCAACAAAGAAAAACACAACAAACAAAACTTAACTTTCCAACTTGACAGTTTGCAATCCAATTTTAAACTGTCATTTTAGTTCAAATTTAAGAATCACTGTTGAGAATCAATCACAAGTTCAAATAAAATTGTCCCCATCAAAAAAGATGTTGAGTCATTTGCCTTGCCCTCATCCCTCAGGACATGGTTTCAATTGGTCCACATGCACTATTCTCGATTTTTGCGGTGTCTCCACACTCGCGAGATGAAAGTTCACAGGTGTTAGTTGTCACTTGATGACAAATGGGCCCATCCATCGTGGTGCTATCTTCGCACTGAAGTGTTTCTTGGGGTTATATTGTGGGTAGGTTCTCACCACGATGCAATCTCCCACTTGGACATCCACATATTTTCGTTTGTCGTAATATAGTTTAGACATCGACCTTGCATGTTGAGAGTTACCATGAACCACTTCTTTGCTTGGGACAGCTGCTACGCCTTCATCGTCAAAACCCAGTCTGTTCACAAGTGGGCTCCTCAGTCGACGCCCAAACATCAGGAAAGCAGGTTCAACACCTGTGGTGTCATGAGTTGCCGTGTTCAAGGCAAAAGCAAATTCTGATAGATGGATATCCCATTGTCGATGATCTGTTGAAGTGAAGGCTTGGATCATCGACTTGATGTTTCTGTTGACTCGTTACACCCACTTGCTCTGCGAGTGATATGGTGTGATGAAGACTTGCACAACACCCCATTCCAGACAGACTGCTGCCAATGCCTTACTCCTGAACTGAGGACCATCGTCAGAAAGGAGGGAATTTGGTGCCCCATATCGGCAAAACAACTGTCGTACTTGCCCGCATGCAACTGTCTGACCCAAAGCAGTCTTCAACGGCAGTATTTCTGTTAACTTAGTGTAATGGTCTACAGCCACGAGTATGTATTCATATTCAGCATAACTCTTTGGAAATGGTCCCATGAGGTCTACTCCCACTATTTCCCAGGGTCGAGTAGATTTGGTCAACAATATCTTTCCTGATTTTTTCTGAAACAGGGGTTTAGTCTATTGGCACATTGAGCAGCTGCGTATGAAGCTACGTACCTTCTGGGACATACCCTTCCAACAAACCTTCATACTTCTCAGCCTGTTCGGTGTTTTCTTTCTGCCAAGATGTCCAGCAGTGGGTTTTGTATGACATTCTACGAGCACAGGATACTGGAGGGCTTTCGGGATTACCAGAAAACCGTCAGAGCGAAACAGGATCTTGTCCTTCAAGTGAAACTGGGCTGCCAGCCTTTCAATCGCAGTCCCAGACTCTGGTTTCCCCCGAATATCTACCTTCTCCAGATTCTGGATGACGTTACGTAGTTCAGGGTCCCGTTGCTGCTCTTTTAGTACTGCCTTCAAGTTAAGAGTGCAATTCTGCAAGGGGGTTGAAGACAACTTCCGTGCTTTCTCTCTAGGCTTGGAGATGCGAGATTGACAGGAAGGGCAGGAGTATCTGTCAATCTCCTCTGCTTGTTTTCCTCCGAGATAGACACAACATTGGTGGTACCAGTAGTCACAATCATCACACTGGATCCTATTGAGTAGGTCATCTTGGGGTTGTGTGCATTGTGCAGCAGAACATGCAGCTGGGTTTCCATCAATTGTAGAGGTGCTGGAAGACTGAAGCTCATCCACTACCACTCCAACAATATGTGTAACCTCTGGAATCCTGGATAAGGCATCAGGAACACAATGTTGGGTGCCCAGACGGGTACACCACCTGGAAAGTAAAGTCTTGTAGCCGCAAGATCCAAGGAGCCAGTCTTCCAGACTGATGCTTCGACTTCCGGAACAGCCAGAGCATAGAGCTTGATGACCTGTTACCACTCGGCACTGTTTACCTTCCATATATGGCCTCCACTTCTCCAGAGCCCAAACAACTGCAAATCATTCTTTCTCAGTCGTGCTGTAATTCCTCTCTGCCCTGGTGAGAGTTTGACTTGCATAGGCAATAGTCATGATACTGCATCCCTGTTTTTGCATCAACACTGCGCCAAGTCCTACATTGCTGGCATCTGTATGTACAGTAAATGTATCTCTGTAATTTGGATAACCAAGGATTGGCTCGATCATCAGCCCCTCCTTCAACGTCGCAAAAGCTGACTGACAGTCTTCAGTCCAATTCCATCCCATACACTTCTTCCTGAGTTTGTACAGGGGGCTCTGCATAATCAGTAAATTGGGGTTGGAAACTGGTACCATGATATCATGATATCATGCCCAGGAAACGTTCCAGTTCCTATATTTTTGTATGTTCTGGATAGCTGCAAATGGCTGAAACCTTTTCTGGATCTGGTCTCAGTCCGTTTAACGTCACAATGTGTCCCAGGTACCTCATTTCTTTTTTTTCTTCTTTTTTTTCCTTTTTTTGTATACTGAATCGAGGCTCGTGAAAGAGTTAACATTTACTTCACAAACAAATCAACCAGACAAACAAAATATATAAAAAGAGGGAGCGGAAAACAAGATGGGGAGAGAAGGGGAAGCACACAAACACAACATTTGAGAGCAGGGAGATGTGTGGAAGGGAGAGGGCTTGGGGGGAGGAGGCGTGGGAAGGGGGGGGGGGGCGAGGGAGAAGTATAAAACACAAGGACACCAAGGACTTCCAGGACAGAAGTTGGTATTTCAAAAAAGTGGCTATCAAACTGACATTTCTCCTGAGTGGCAGTCAAGCCAGCGACGTGAAGCCTGCGCAGAACTTCCGGCAAATCAGAAAAACGCTGCTGTGCACTGGAAGAATAACACACTATGTCATCGAGATCGTGTTACGGATTCGTCACTTCCGCTGTTGTGGTTTTCACCCACTTGACATATTTCTGATATTATGTACTATTATTATTCTCAATAGGTTTATTATTCAGGAACAGCTATCTAAAGTTAAAAAGGTTAACTTAAAATGATACAGGAAACCGAACCGGAAGGAGGAGGTGAAGAGGAAGAGGCGGCGCGAGCAAAGTTGGAGAAGACGCGTGACGTCAAGGCTCCATAGCGAGGCTGGTCTACCGAAAGTCGCGAGGGAATTTTGAGTTCCTTGAAGGGACATCCGGCGATAGGAATTATCGCTGGAGTGGAAAATCTGCGTAGTCAGATTTGGGCGCTGAGATTTTGACGAATCCTCGCCTAGTCGCATCGGCTCAAGTAAGAGCCGTCGGCCATTTTGAACCCTGCGCTTCGGACACCTACAAAGGTTTTGCCTCGCGTCATCTTCACCCCAACATCCTACCGTTTGTCGGGGATGTGTGTGTGCGACCGCTTCGTCTCCAATTACGTTGCGATTCGTTGAGTGAGCGGTGAAGGTGCCCCTCTGAAGGGCGCCGTTGTACAGTTTCGGCGGGGGCGATCACCATTGTCAACTGTACGCGATTCGAATATCGACTGGAGAGCGAGATTCGGGCTTCGACTGGATATCGTTTTAGCGACCGTTGGAGCGAATCACATTCGCCTTGGGAAAAGTTATAGAGACATTGAGGAGTGTCCTTTTCACTCGATGGGAGCGCAGTGAGTTCTGACTTTATTGATGGTATATAGAGTGCACTCTTAATTGCCATTTGTTGTACCGTTCGTTATTCCTGTGTGATTTTCAATATATTATTTGTTCATTTGTAATCATTGGTGTGGTTTCACTATTGATTTCTAACACAGGGTAACATATTTTTCTGCCGTGGCTCCTCTCGGGGTTCGGAAGTGTACCGAGACCAGGAGATCGTAGAGGAACACGTAACAATAGACATAAGTGTGGCCAACCAAATCTCCAAGCACCTGAGTCATCAACCTTTGGAAACTTGCTGGACCATTTACAACTCGAAAGGGAATGACCCTGAAATGGAAGAGGCCTTGCTCACAGATGAAGGCAGTCTTCTCAACATCCTCAGGGACAACACCCATCTGCCAATAGCTGCTACATAGGTCAAGGGAGGAGAATATCTTAGCTCTATGTAGGGATCCTAGTGTAGCATTGACAATCTGCATGGGAAAAGCATCTACTTTTGTCACAGCATTCAACTTCCTATAGTCAACACACATCCGGTACCTTCCATTCTTTTTTGGTACCATAACAACAGGCGAGGCCCATGGCGATGTCGACGGCTCAATCTTTACGCTTTTCAAGAGCTGATTTAGTTCGTCCTGAAGTGTGTCTCTGCGTTCTGGTCCCAAGCGGTATGGATGCGAATGAACAGGGACAGCACCTCCCACATCAATGTGATGTTGGGCAACATCAGTGTGGCCAGGATCTTTGGTGAAAACTTCAGGAAACTCAATGATGATCTCAATTAGTTCTTGCTGTTCATGTGGGGTCACAATAATTTTACCCTGGAGAAGGCTCGATCTAGTGGGAAGTTCCTCTACCTCATATCACAATGTTTTCATAGCACATGATTCAGCTTCTCCCGTTTTCAGATCATAATGTATCCTGCCGACTACGCCACTGTAAAGATTCCTATGTGAAGACCGAGAAACGAGGTATTCAAACAGGATGCAGCTGTATTCATCAGCCTTGGGTTTAATCACAATAATGGTAATGATCCAGCCCAGCGCACCACACAGTGCTCGGCCTGCACAACTCCAACACTACGCGCCCATCCAACGCATCACACCGCTCCGTCACATCCGGAAGTCCCAACATCCCCTACACTTCTTTCCAAAATTCCACAACCACACGTCCCCCATCACGACAAGCAATTTTGACCCCACATTTTGGTGAGTACCCCTGTAACTGTTCATTTAATTGTCCATTTGTGTATTTCATTCGTTCATTATAAATTCGTTTAATATTTGTCTCTAATATGTAGTTAAGTGAGGTTAAAGTTATGCGAGGGTGACCGAGTGTAATGAAATTGTACCTAATTTGAACCCAGGTGTTATGCTCTCTCCAACCACTGAGAGGCGTCTATAAGAACTCGGACGACCATCGCTCCGGATCATTCCTGTGACATATAATCTGTGACAGCGTAGACTCTAATGGTGCGTATATTTAGATGAACCAGGCTTGCTTGCATTGATTGTCAATTGCTGGACTTCTCCTTCATTATATAATCCTGATATATTGCATGATCGTATTTTTAAAGGTGTTGCCAGAGATCGAATTCGCATTAAACCTATCATTGGGACAATGTTGTGGATTTGACTTCTTACAACACCGAGAATGTGAGCACATCCTTCAAAATGGAACAGCACTCGGCAGAGAGCCTACCTCCACCAGGCTGAACAGTTACATTTTGTATGCACTAACAGGCCGGATCTGGATTCAGACCTGAACGAAATTCGAACCAGCTTTATTTCGTCACCCACCCAACTCATTCACCAAGTTTTGTCATAAATCATCCACAATTTTTTGAGTTATCGTGCTATATATAGTTTTTGGCCCTAACACTCAATGGTGAAGAAACACTTAGAAATTAAAAAATTATCTGATCTGGATCCAGATTCGAATCTTCACCAAAATAAAATAGATTCGTCCTTGGCAGACATCCAACCTGTCCACCAAGTTTCGTCCGAATCCGTCCATAGGATCCTGTTCACAAACAGATACAAGAGTGGAAACATGACCTCCATCCACCGAAGGTAATTATTGACACTTCAATTTCCTTCATGAGTCATGATACATACACAGACAACCAATTAGCTATCTACAAAGTGTATATCAAATGCACTAATAAGGACACCTGTACCACCTCCAACATCTAAATGCTCAAATATTCCATGCACACTGAGCATATGATAGATAGATAGTTAGATAGATAGATAGATATAGAGTTAGATAGATACAGTCATGTGAAAAAGTAAATACACCCCATGTAAAGTTTTGACTTTTTCAACATATTTCAACATACAGCTATTTGATCTTCATTTCAACAATATTGATAGATAAAGGTGATATAATATAACAAATGTCATGAAACATTTACATTTTGTAGTCCATTGTATAATTTAAATAAACATAAAAGCAAATTTTGCATGTGGAAAAAGTAAGTACACCCCTCCAAAGGCCTCCATTTATCACTACTTCAAATACCTAAAATTAGAATCAGGTGCACCAGCTCGGGTGCAAATGATTAGAACATCGTCAGAGAGGATCTTGGAGGAACCTGTCTTATTTAAACCTCAGACATTTAGTTTGGTTTGCTCTTTGTTGTTGACGTGTGCGGCGTCACCATGCCTAGATCAAAAGAGCTCTCTGAGGCCTTCAGAAAGAAGGTTATAGATGCCTACGAGTCTGGGAAGGGATTTAAAACGATCTCCAAACAATTTGAAATCAATCATTCGACTGTCTGGAAGATCATCTAAAAGTGGAGAAGATTTCAAACAACTGCCAACTTGTCCAGGCCAGGCCGCCCCAGCAAGTTCAGCCCGAGAGCAGACCGCAAGATGCTGAAAGAAGTCTCTAAGAACCCCAAAATGTCATCACGGGACCTACAGGTAGCTCTTCTCACTGTTGATATCAAAGTGCACGAGTCTACCATTAGAAAGAGGCTGCACAAATTTGATCTACATGGGAGGTGTGCCAGGAAGAAACCTTTGCTGTCCAGAAAGAACATCAGGGCAAGACTAAAGTTTGCAAATGAACACCTAGGCAAAGACCAGCACTTCTGGAACAATGTACTCTGGACAGATGAGTCAAAGTTAGAGCTATTTGGCCACAGTACCAGAAGACATGTTTGGCGAAAACCAAAGACAGCATTTGACCACAAGAACCTGATACCAACTGCAAAGCATGGTGGTGGAAATATTATGGTTTGGGGCAGCTTTGCTGCATCAGGGCCTGGGCAGCTCACCATCATAGAATCCACTATGAATTATTCATTGTACCAGAGGGTGCTTGAGGATAATCTGAGGCCATCTGTTGGAAAGTTGAAACGCAACTGCAGGTGGACCTTGCAACATGACAATGACCCTAAACATACCAGTAAATCCACCAAGGAATGGCTGAAAATAAAGAAATGGAGGGTTCTGGAATGGCCAAGTCAAAGCCCGGATCTAAATCCCATCGAGATGTTGTGGGGGGATTTGAAACGAGCTGTGCATGCAAGAAACCCCTCAAACATCGTACAGCTGAAAGAATTCTGCATGGAGTGGGCAAAAATTTCTCCCAGTCAAGGTCAGAGACTGGTAGACAGTTATAAGAAACGCCTACTTGAGGTTGTTTCTGCCAAAGGGGGCAACACCACCCATTAGAGCCAAGGGTGCACTTACTTTTTCCACATGCGAAATTTGCATTTATGTTTATTTAAATTATACAATGGACTACAAAATGTAAATGTTTCATGATATTTGTTATATTATATCACCTTTATCTATCAATATTGTTGAAATGAAGATCAAATATCTGTATGTTGAAATATGTTGAAAAAGTCAAAACTTTACATGGGGTGTACTTACTTTTTCACGTGACTGTATATAGATAGTTAGATAGATAGATAGAAAAATAAGTAGAAAGAAAAATAAATAGATAGATAAATAAATAGATGGATGGATAGATAGTTAGATATATAGATAGATAAATAGGATGTATAGATAGTTAGATAGATAGATAGAACAATAAATAGAAAGAAAAATAAATAGATAGATAAATAAATAGATGGATGGATAGATAGTTAGATATATAGATAGATAAATAGGATGTATAGATAGTTAGATAGATAGAACAATAAATAGAAAGAAAAATAAATAGATAGATAAATAAATAGATGGATGGATAGATAAATAAACAAACTACAATGGCACTCGGTAGAGCGCATACCTCCGCCAGGCTGAACAGTTTATGTTTGGTATCCCACTGATAGGCCAGATCTGGATTCAGACCTGAACCAAACTCTTATCGACTTGTTCTTGTCCCCCCAACTTTCGTCAACTTGTCAACTCATCCCTCAAGTTTCGTTCAAATCCATCCACAACTTTGACAACCCTCCCATCTACTTTGTGAACAACCCTCTTGAAGAAGTTCTGTCACTCAAGCTTGTGGGTCTCACTATCTGCCATGATCTTTCCTGGGAAAACCACATTTCAAATCTGGTCTCCAAAGCCAGTCGCCGTCTGGGCATCCTCCGTCGTGTGAAGTCCTTCCTTGGCACACCTGAGCTCCTCACCACATACAAGGCTTTCATCCGCAGCTCAATGGAATACTGCTCTCCCCTCTGGGCTGGTGCTCCTGCCTCACACCTAGATCGGCTTCACGCTGTTGAAACCAAAGCTTTCAGATCATTGGAATCTCCCGCGATTAAGCTAACTCCGAGGGCCTTTCACTTACTTACCGCAGGCAGGTAGGTGGTCTTTCTGTCTTCTAGCGACTCCTCTCCGACCTAGCCCCCCCTGCTCTATCCCACAAATATTCCTTCAGGTCGCACAAGAACTGCCAGTAACCCTCTTCTGGTGAAACTGCCAAAATCAAGACTCTCTGCTCACCTCCACTCCTTAATTCCTCTTTTCTCCCTCCTCTGGAACAATCTCCCGCATTCTCTTCAATCCCACTCCTCCCTCCAGGTCTTTAAAACAGCTGTTCACCACCATCTCTTATCTTCCCCCATCCAAAAACCTTGATCTTTTCTAACCCTGTTAAAACACCCCAAATCCACCTCTCTCAATCTCCAACTTCTTTCCTGAAATTCCTAGAAGTGTGAATTTGTTTTATACCGTGTAAAGTCCAAGTTGTTAAAATCTGAAGGAGGAACTTCAAAAAAGAAGAACATAGTTTCCCAAATTAGCCAGAAATTACTACAAGACATCCCATGATAGAATGCATTCCGACACCACCGAGTACTCCAACCCCCACCTCTACGGTCATGCAGATATCATATGTAGATAGCATGTAATACAGGTTGTAGTGTGTATCAATGACACGTGTGAAGCTAATTTATATTGCAGCAAAATTAACAGATTTTAAAATCGTTGTTGCTCGAAATTACCACAGTTTCACCAGAGGGATTTTTAATACCGAAAAAAACAAAGCACGAAACTCACCTGTTGGATTTGATCCCCAACCTGCATCAGCACATCCTTCCCCCACATCTCTCATGTCAGGAACTGCTGGGATATGAACAAAAGAAAACAACAAATCAACAACTATTGGGGATGTTTAATATTACAATCAAACTACTAAACACAACAAATCAACAACTATTGGGGATGTTTAATATTACAATCAAACTACTAAACACTCCATGGTCAGGTGGTTGGTCACTGTCCACCAACAACCGTGGGAATATTTACCCTCGCTAGAGGAGAGGGCATTGCATTCGAGTCCGTTTGTCTGTTTGTCTGCTTGTCCGCACAGAATAAATATGATTTTCTCTGCAACCGTTGGTCCGATTGACAGGAAATTTTCACCATAGGTGCAACTCCACCTGTAGAATTTTTTAATGATAATTATGACGCCATAGGTCACGTGGTTCGGCCGCCATCTTGGAAAAATCGAAAAACTTTGCACCTCTATCTCCAAAAGCGCTGAATATAAAAAATTGAGACATGGCTCATTGCAAAGAACTTTCCATGGGGAATAAAATATGTTAATGATGATGTCACAGGTGCCTCCATTATGACGTCATAATTCGACATGTACAAAACTTCATCCAATCAAGATGCAATTTCTTGAGCGCCATGTCGGCATAAACTGGTGGCGAAAAAAAAAAATGATGACGTCATAGGTCACATGGTTCGGCCGCCATCTTGGACAACCGAAAAGATTTGCACCTCTATATCTCCGAAAGTGCTGAATCGAAAAAAATCGAGACATGGCTCATTGTATTTGGTTTCAGACCAGGTCACTCTACTCTGGACATGCTGCTTCTGCTGTCTCAACAATGGATGGAGGTCCTCAATGCCAAACAGGAAATTAGAGCTGTCTCCCTCGACATATCACGTGCCTTCGACACGGTCTGGCACCCCGCTCTGCTCACCAAACTCTCCTCCTTTGGTATCCATGGAAATCTCCACGCATGGCTGGCGGACTTCCTCTCTAGTCGTCGTCAACGTGTGGCCCTGAATGGGTTTCTCTCATCTCCTCTTCCTGTTCAGGCTGGAGTTCCCCAAGGCAGTGTTCTGGGCCCCGTGCTTTTTCTGGTCTTCATCAATGATCTCTCTGACTCTCTCGAAAATCCTCTCTATCTCTTTGCTGATGACTCCACTCTCTGCCGCTCCATTCCTCTTCCCTCAGATCGGCAGTCTGCTGCCTCCTCACTCTCTGAAGACCTGGACAAAATCACAGACTGGTCAAACAAGTGGAACATGTCTTTCAATCCTGACAAATCTCACACTCTTACTATGTCTCTCCGAAAAGATCGACTGGACAACCCTCCCATCTACTTTCTCAACAATCCTCTCCAAGAAGTTCTGTCGCTCAAGATTTTGGGTCTCACTATCTGCCATGATCTTTCTTGGGAAAACCACATTTCCAAGCTGGCCTCCAAAGCCAGTCGCCGACTGGGCATCCTCCGTCGTGCGAAGTCCTTCCTCGGCACACCTGAGCTCCTCACCACATACAAGGCTTTCATCCGCAGCTCAATGGAATACTGTTCTCCCCTATGGGCCGGTGCTCCTGCCTCACACCTAGCTCGGCTTCACGCTGTTGAAACCAAAGCTTTCAGAATTATTGGAATCTCCCGCGATGAAGTTATCTCTGAGGGCCTTTCACTCACTCACCGCAGGCAGGTAGGTGGTCTTTCTGTCTTCTACCGACTCCTCTCCGGCCTTGCACCCCCAGCTCTCTCTGTGCTCTGTCCCCCAAATATTCCTACAGGTCGCACAAGATCTGCCAGCAACCCTCTGATGGTTAAACTGCCGAAATCTCGGCTCTCCGCTCACCTTCACTCTTTCATTCCTCTTTTCTCCCGCCTCTGGAACAAACTCCCTCACTCCCTTCAATCCCACTCCTCCCTCCAGGTCTTTAAAACAGCTGTTCACCACCATCTCTTATCTTCCCCCATCCAAAACCTTGATCTTTTCTACCCCCGCTAATTCACCCCAGATCCACCTTGTTTGAAATTCCAACTTCTTTCCTGGAAGTCCTGGCAGTGTCCATATGTTTTATACCTCTCCCACTGCCCCCTTCCCACGCCCCCCCCCCCCCAAAGCCCTCGCCCTCTCTCAGATCTCTCGATGTCTCCATGTCTCTCGGTCCCTGCTCTCAAATGTTGTGTTTGTGTCCTTCCCCCTCTCTCCCCATCTTGTCTACCGCTCCCTATGTTATATGTTTTATGTGTCGGTTTGTCTTTCTGTGTGATTAATGTTCGCTCTTTCACGAGCCTCGATATTGTATACAAAAAAAAAAAATTGTAAAGAACTCTCCATGGGGAATAAAATATCTTAATGATGATGTCATAGGTGCCTCCATTATGACGCCATAACTCGACAAGTACAAAACTTCATCCGATCAAGATGAAATTTATTGAGCATAATCAAGGAATACATTAGTGAAGAAAAAAAAAGAATGATGACGTCATCAGTCACGTGGTTCCGCCGCCAGATTTGTTTTAACACAAAAGCCTTAAAAACCACTGAAAATACATCGTGGCAAGGGTTTGCAATCTTTGATTGCTCTTTTTCTTATCATTGTGGTCACTGCACACCAACCACCGTGGGAATACTTATTATTGTGGTCACTCTTTCAATTTCTGAACATCTTCATGAATTGGCTGTGGCCATGCTCTCAGTGCCTCGGCACCACCACCCCAACCTCACCACTTAGATCACCCCAACTGCCACTCCAACCTCGCTAATCAAGTCAACCCAACCACCACTCCAACCTCACCACTCAGGTCACCCCAACTGCCTCTCCAACCTCGCTAATCAAGTCACCCCAACCACCACTTCAACCTCACCACTCCGGTCACCCCAACCACCACTCCAACCTCACCACAACCACCACTCCAACCACCACTTCAACCTCACCACTCATGTCACCCCAACCACCACCCCAACCTTGCTAATCAAGTCACCCCAACCACCACTCCAACCTCACCACTCAGGTCACCCCAACCACCACTCCAACCTCACCACTCAGGTCACCCCAACCACCACTCCAGCCTCGCCACTCAGGTCACCCCAACCACCACTCCGACCTTGCCACCCAAGTCACCCCAACCTCACCACTTGGGTATCCCAAACACCACTCCAACCCTTGCCACTCAGGTATTCAAAACACCACTCCAACCTCATCACTCAGGTATCCCAACCACCACTACAACCTCACCACTTCGGTCACCCTAACCACCACCCCAACATCGCCACTCGGGTCGGGTCACACTCCCAAACTCCACGACGACAAGATCCACTTAGGTTGGTTGCCTGGTACCCCCTCCTACCCTCTCCCCGCTGCCCAGCACCACCAAGCCGTGCCCCTCAGGTCGCCCAGACCACAATGACAAATTCGCCACCCGGGTCTCCTACACCCGACATTAAACAAAACGTCGAGAAGGAATGAAAGGTGGAATGGTGGAGGTGTGGACGGCAAAGGTTGGAAAAACTTCCACACCTGTTGGCAGCGATAGAATGGAAAGCACGTCAAAAGGTGAGATTGAGCGCGAGACAGTAAAATGTAAAAAGAAGAAAAACCTGATTATAGGAGGATAAGATCCGCAAATGATGGTAAAAAGCTCACCGAGTGGTTTAAGATCACCGAGTGGTCGACACAGGCGGATGATGATGAGTGGGTCAACACGAGTGAAGGTAGTCGGACAAGGACAAGGAGAGGCGAGTGGTGGGGATGGTAGGGCGAGTGGTGGGGATGGTAGGGCGAGTGGTGGGGATGGTAGGGCGAGTGGTGGGGATGGTAGGGCGAGTGGTGGGGATGGTAGGGCGAGTGGTGGGGATGGTAGGGCGAGTGGTGGGGGATGGTAGGGCGAGTAGTGGGGATGGTAGGGCGAGTGGTGGGGATGGTAGGGCGAGTGGTGGGGATGGTAGGGCGAGTGGTGGGGATGGTAGGGCGAGTGGTGGGGATGGTAGGGCGAGTGGTGGGGATGGTAGGGCGAGTGGTGGGGATGGTAGGGCGAGTGGTGGGGATGGTAGGGCGAGTGGTGGGGATGGTAGGGCGAGTCTTGGGGATGGTAGGGCGAGTGGTGGGGATGGTAGGGCGAGTGGTGGGGATGGTAGGGCGAGTGGTGGGGATGGTAGGGCGAGTGGTGGGGATGGTAGGGCGAGTGGTGGGGATGGTAGGGCGAGTGGTGGGGATGGTAGGGCGAGTGGTGGGGATGGTAGGGCGAGTGGTGGGGATGGTAGGGCGAGTGGTGGGGATGGTAGGGCGAGTGGTGGGGATGGTAGGGCGAGTGGTGGGGGTGGTAGGGCGAGTGGTGGGGATGGTAGGGCGAGTGGTGGGGATGGTCGGGCGAGTGGTGGGGATGGTAGGGCGAGTGGTGGGGATGGGTAGAGCGAGTGGTGGGGATGGGTAGAGCGAGTGGTGGGGATGTGTAGAGCGAGTGGTGGGGATGGGTAGAGCGAGTGGTGGGGATGGGTAGAGCGAGTGGTGGGGATGGGTAGAGAGTGGTGGGGATGGGTAGAGAGTGGTGGGGATGGTAGAGCGAGTGGTGGGGATGGGTAGAGCGAGTGGTGGGGATGGTAGGGCGAGTGGTGGGGATGGTAGGGCGAGTGGTGGGGATGGTAGGGCGAGTGGTGGGGATGGTAGGGCGAGTGGTGGGGATGGTAGGGCGAGTGGTGGGGATGGTAGGGCGAGTGGTGGGGATGGTAGGGCGAGTGGTGGGGATGGTAGGGCGAGTGGTGGGGATGGTAGGGCGAGTGGTGGGGATGGTAGGGCGAGTGGTGGGGATGGTAGGGCGAGTGGTGGGGATGGTAGGGCGAGTGGTGGGGATGGTAGGGCAAGTGGTGGGGATGGTAGGGCGAGTGGTGGGGATGGTAGGGCGAGTGGTGGGGATGGTAGGGCGAGTGGTGGGGATGGTAGGGCGAGTGGTGGGGATGGTAGGGCGAGTGGTGGGGATGGTAGGGCGAGTGGTGGGGATGGTAGGGCGAGTGGTGGGGATGGTAGTACGAGTGGTGGGGATGGTAGGGCGTGTGGTGGGGATGATAGTACGAGTGGTGGGGATGGTAGTACGAGTAGTGTGGATGGTAGGGCGAGTGGTGGGGATGATAGTACGAGTGGTGGGGATGGTAGGGCGAGTGGTGGGGATGGTAGTACGAGTGGTGGGGATAGTAGGGTGAGTGACAGAAGGAAGACCGCGGGTGGAATCGGGATGAGTGCGGGGAATGGGAGACAACTATGTAAATCCTGGGAATCCAAGGATTTAAATTGGCTGCGGAAATTTACATAAAATACCAAAGCGTTGAATATCAAGGCCTCATTTGCATATCAAGGCCTCATTTGCATTCAACCCCTCCCCAACCCCCACCGTCTCCCCGCCCCCCGCTCCGCCCCCTCAACTCAGCACAACGCACTTTAAACCATCAAACATCCAAACAATGGAATTTAACGCACATTTTATGCAAATTATCAAAATGTTCCTTTTAAAGTTTCACATGGACATCGAACCACCATGAGGTCGCCTTGCACTACAGGGTCTCATGCACCTGCAGCTGAACCTGGTCCCAGACAGCACAGGGACTGCCGACCATACAGGTGTTAAAACAGGTAAGTTTGCCATTTATGAAATTCCTGCAGGTGCGACCACGTATACGGCTCGGAACAGGTTGACCCAGGAGTGCGATCGCTTTGGATGGGGTTCAATGGATGTCGAACGGTCGAACCACGTTGGGAATGGATGCGGATTGTACAATATTGTACACAATGAACGTGATAAAAAGGACGTACAACGGTTATAAGAGCCAAGCTCGTGGTATTTTATACCATTATGAAATAGATGAAGTACACATACACCACATGTGAAGCCATGTTGTTATCAATGGACAGGTGGAACCATCAGTCTCATGACCCATCCCAACCACACTCATGATCCATCCTAACCACACCCATGAGCCATCATAACCACACTCATAACCCATCACAACAACACTCATAACCCATCCTAACCACACTCATGACACATCCTAACCACACCAGCCATGACCCATCCTAATCACAGCCATGACCCATCCCAACCACACTCATGACCCATCCAACCACACACATTGCCCATTCTAACCACACCAATAACCCATCCAAACCGCATTGGCCATGACCCATCCTAACCACCACACCAATGACCCATCCTAACCACCACACCAATGACCCATCCTAACCACCCCAATGACCCATCCTAACCACCCCAATGACCCATCCTAACCACCACCCCAATGACCCATCCTAACCACCACACCAATGACCAATACTAACCACCACACCAATGACCAATCCTAACCACCACACCAATGACCAATCTTAACCACCACACCAATGACCAATCCTAACGGCCACACCAATACAACAACAACAACAACATGCATTTTAAGGCCATTTTCCCTGCTAGAGCGGGGGTTAGCCTTGCGGTCCCCCATGACAATCTTCTCCATCTTGCCCTATTTTCTGCATCTCTCCTTGTTAACCCCCTTGCCCGCATTTCTTCTTCCACCACATTTAGCCAAGTCTTTCTCGGTCTTCCCCGTCCTCTACTTCCTTCTACATTCATTTCCATCACTCTTCTCAACCAGTCACTTTCATCCTTCCTCAACACATGACCAAACCATCTCAACCTGTTCCTCTTCACAGCATCAATCACAGGCTCTATTCCCATCATCTTTCGCAATTCATCATTTGTCTTCCTCTCTCTCAACGATACTCCGCACATCCACCGAACCATTCGCATTTCCACCCTTTCCAGCCTTCGTTGCTGCTCTACGTTCATTACCCATGTCTCGCTCCCATAAATCATAACACTTCTAACACATGCAGCATACACCTTTCCCTTCAGCTTCAACGACACTCCCCTCCTCATCAGCACGCCACTCAGTTCCCGAAACTTCTTCCTTGCACATCTCACTCTAGCAACTGTTGCCGAGTCTGATCCACCTTCTCCATTCAGCATGTCTCCTAGGCAACAAAATGTTTTCACACCTTCCAGCTTCACGCCGTCTCCAAGATCCAACTCAACATTTTCTCCATCTGCAGCTCCCTCTGTGCACACCTTACATTTGAATGTAGCTGCCACACTGGTTAATGACCCTCTCAGACCGCTACATTTTTGATGAACCCACTCAGCGCACATTGTACATTGAATGGAGTTCACTCCGACACCCTTCCTGCACACAGCACACGGCCACTTCCCAGTTCTTTCCACCTCACCACATGCTTTACCACTTGCCATCACCTTCGTCTTTCCGATATTCACCTTCAGACCTTTTGTCTTCATACATTCCTTCCACTTGTTCATCTTTTCCTTCAGTCCATCCATACTTTCCGCAATCAACACCAGATCATCTGCATACAACAACTCCCACGGTAAACCCTCCTTTACGTTCTGAGCCAGCACCTCCATCACAGCTACAAATAGTAGTGGACTTAGTACCGACCCCTGATGCACTCCCATCTTCACCTCAAACTCACCACTGTTCCCGTCCTTCGTCCTTACAGCTGTGCGCGCTCTTTTGTACATTGCCATCACTACTCTGATCAACCATTCCTCCACTCCTAACTTCCTCATTGCCCATGTCAATACTTTGCGTGGAACCCTATCGACCAATGTAATAACCACCACACCAATGACCAATCCTAACCACCACACCAATGACCAATCATAACCAACACACCAATGACCAATCATAGCCACCACACCCATGACCCATCCTAACCACCACACCCATGACCCATCCGAACCAAACCAATGACCCATCCGAACCACACCCATGACCCATCCCAACCACACCCATGACCCATCCCAACCACACCACGCTCCCCGCATGGCTCAGAGCTAACGTGATCCTCATATATATGCAAATAAGTTCGATCGCGCACACACCCAGAGGAAGATCTGCCAATCCCAGCTCATCATGGCGTCATGAATAGGCAAATTGATGCATTTGAGTTGTGCGTTCAGATTTAACTTGAACCAACTGCATTGTACCTTTACGGTAAAATGGTACGTAGCACCGTTATGTTATACACCATGTTACACACCCCCATGTTACACATCATCATATCAAACACCAACGTGCTACACACCACCGTGTTATACACCACCTACCACCTATGCACCACCACGTTACACACCACCATGCTACTCCCCACTGTGTTACACACCACCATGTTACACACCACCATGTTACACACCACGTTACACACCACCATGTTACGCCCCCACTATGTTACACACCACCATGTTACACACCACCATGCTACGCCCCACCATGCTACGCCCCACCATGCTACACACCACCATGTTACACACCACCATGTTACACACCACCATGTTACACACCACCATGCTACACACCACGTTACACACCACGTTATACACCACGTTACACACCACCATGCTCCGCACCACCATGTTACACACCACCATCATATTAAACACCAACGTGCTACACACCACCGTGTTATACACCACCTACCTACGCACCACCATGCTACACTCCACATTACACACCACCATGCTATGCACCACTATGTTATACACCACAATGTTACACACCACCTTCCTATGCACCATTGTATTATAATCCACATTGTTACACACCACCAACCACCATGCTACACACCACATTGTTACACACCACCAACCACCATGCTACACACCACTATGTTATACACCACCATGCTATGCACCACCATACTACGCACCACCATGCTACATTGCTACACACCACCATGCTACACAACACGTTACACACCACCATGCTATGCACCGCCATGCTACACACCACCATGCTACACAACACGTTACACACCACCATGCTACACCCCACTATGTTATACACCACCATGCTATGCACCACTATGTTATACACCACCATGCAACCCTCCACATTACACACCACCATGCTATGCACCACTATGTTATACACCACAATGTTACACACCACCTTCCTATGCACCATTGTATTATAATCCACATTGTTACACACCACCATGCTACACACCACTATGTTATATACCACCATGCTATGCACCACTATGTTATACACCACCATGCTATGCACCGCCATGCTACACACCACCATGCTACACAACACGTTACACACCACCATGCTACACCCCACTATGTTATACACCACCATGCTATGCACCACTATGTTATACACCACCATGCGACGCACCACTATGTTATACACCACCATGCTACGCCCCACTATGTTATACACCACCATGCTATGCACCACCATGCTACGCACCACCATGCTACGCACCACCATGTTACACACCACCTTCCTATGCACCATCGTATTATAATCCACATTGTTACACACCACCAATCCACCATGCTACACAACACTATGTTATACACCACCATGCTATGCACCGCCATGCTACACACCACCATGCTACACAACACGTTACACACCACCATGCTACGCCCCATTATGTTATACACCACCATGCTACACACCACTATGTTATACACCACCATGCTATGCACCACTATGTTATGCACCACCATGTTACACACCACCTTCCGATGCACCATCGTATTATAATCCACATTGTTACACACCACCAACCACCATGCTACACACCACTATGTTATACACCACCATGCTATGCACCACCATACTACGCACCACCATGCTACATTGCTACACACCACCATGCTACACAACACGTTACACACCACCATGCTATGCCCCACTATGTTATGCACCACCATGCTACGCACCACCACGTTGCACACCACCTTCCTATGCACCATCGTATTATACACCACATTGTTACACACCACATGCTATGCACCACTACACACCACGTTACACACCATGCTACACACCACTATGCTATACACCACCATGTTATACACCACATGCTATACACCACCATGTTATACACCACATGCTATACACTACCATGTTATACACCACATGCTATACACCACACGTTATACACCACATGCTATGCACAACCATGTTATACACCACATGCTATGCACCACAAGCTACACACAACCATGTTATACACCACATGTTTTATACCACCATGCTATACACCACATGCTATACACCACATGCTATACACCACATGCTATACACTACCATGTTATACACAACATGCTATACACCACATGCTATACACCACATGATATACACTACCATGCTATACACCACACGTTGTACACCACACGTTGTACACCACACGTTATACACCACATGCTATACACTACCATGTTACACACCACATGCTACACACAACCATGTTATACACCACATGCTACACACAACCATGTTATACACCACATGTTATACACATGTTTGATACCACCATGCTATACCTATACACACCACATGCTATACACCACATGCTATACACTACCATGTTGTACACCACATGTTTTATACCACCATGTTTTATACCACCATGCTATACACCACATGTTATACACCACATGCTATGCACAACCATGTTATACACCACATGTTATGCACAACCATGTTATACACCACATGTTATACACCACATGCAATACACCACATGCTATACACCACATGTTATACACCACATGCTATACACCACATGTTATACACCACATGTTATACACCACATGTTATACACCACATGTTATACATAACTATGTTACACACCACATGCTATACACCACATGTTATACACATGTTATACACCACATGCTATACACTACATGCTATACACCACATGTTATACACCACATGTTATACATAACATGCTATACAGTATACACCATCTAGATTCTAGAACATGATGTTTGAATAGGCCATCATATGAGAAGCCATTACTCCATTGGATGTACGATATGAACATGTACATTTACAGATGGTGTAAACATGGCTTTGCCAAACCAAACACACTCAACTCTCGGCTGTCTAACCTGGGTTCGAATCCCGACCGAGCTACAAACTACCATCCTGGTGTTTCACAGGCTGAATGATTCATCAATGTGTTTGCCATCCCTCGGATGGACCTTAGTACTTGGATACCTGGACCAATGTGGAGGATATTCGGATGGACCTTAGTACTTGGATACCTGGACCAATGTGGAGGATATTCGGATGGACCTTCGTACTTGGATACCTGGACCAAGGTGGGGGATATTCGGATGGACCTTAGTACTTGGATACCTGGACTAGTGGACCAATGTGGGGGATATTCGGATGGACCTTAGTACTTGGATGCCTGGACCAATGTGGAGGATTTTCGGATGGACCTTCGTACTTGGATACCTGGACCAAGGTGTGGGATATTCGGATGGACCTTAGTACTTGGATACCTGGACCAATGTGGATATTCGGATGGACCTTAGTACTTGGATACCTAGACAAAGGTGGAGGATATTCGGATGGACCTTAGTACTTGGATACCTGGACCAATGTGGAGGATATTCGGATGGACCTTAGTACTTGGATACCTCGACAAAGGTGGAGGATATTCGGATGGACCTTAGTACTTGGATACCTGGACCAAGGTGTGGGATATTCGGATGGACCTTAGTACTTGGATACCTGGACCAATGTGGAGGATATTCGGATGGACCTTAGTACTTGGATACCTGGACCAAGGTGGAGGATATTCGGATGGACCTTAGTACTTGGATACCTGGACCAAGGTGGAGGATATTCGGATGACTATTAGTCCCTCGCACGTGTAATACTCGGACGTACAGGTAATGTTCTAACAATTGTGCTGCGGAAACCTTACTCCTTCATGGGGGTTAACGGGAAAGTCTTTCGCCGATCGCACGAAGGTTTTGGGGGAGAAAGGGAAACGAAGGTTTAGGGGCACAATAAGAGTTAATGGGAGGTCAGGATCCACACGAGGGGCTGCCTCACCCCGATCGCACATAAACATCAACATCAGACCGTGGTCTTTCAGCGGATAAAACATCAACAGCAGACCGTGGTCTTTCAACGCGTTTCCATGACTACGCACGGCGCTCATAAATATTCACAATCGCTCGAAGCCCCCATATGAACTATGCAACCCCCTCCCCCATGTCCCCCTCCTCTCCGTGTCCCCCTCTTCCCCGTGTCCCCCCCCTCACCGTGTCCTCCCCCCCGCCCCGTGTCCTCCCCCTCCCCGTGTCCTCCCCCTCCCCGTGTCCTCCCCCTCCCCGTGTCCTCCCCCCCGTGTACTCCCCTCCCCGTGTCCTCCCCCCCGCCCCGTGTCCTCCCCCTCCCCGTGTCCCCCGCCTCCCCGTGTCCCCCACCTCCCCGTGTCCCCCTCCCCCCCGTGTACCCCCCTCCCTGTGTCCCCTTCCTCCCCGTGTCCCCCTCATCACCGTGTACCCCCCTTTCCGTGCCCCCCTCCCCGTGTCACCCCCCTCCCCGTGTCCCCCTCGTCACCATGTACCCGCCTACCCGTGCCCCCCTTTCCGTGTTCCCCCTTTCCGTGTCCCTCCCCCTGTGTCACCCCCCTCCCCGTGTCCCCCTCGTCACCATGTACCCGCCTACCCGTGCCCCCCTTTCCGTGTTCCCCCTTTCCGTGTCCCTCCCCCTTTTCGCATCCCCCCCACCTTTCCGTGTCCCGCCCCCCTTTCCGTGTCATCCTCCTCCCCGTGTGCCCTCCTCCCCGTGGTACCCCCACCCCCTCCCCATGTACCCACGCCCCTCCCCATGTCCGCCTGCCCCCCTCCCCGTGTCCCCCCTCCCCGTGTACCCCCCTCCTCGTGTGCTCCCCACCCCCCTTCCCGTGTTACCTCCAGCCCCATCACCGTGTTACCCACCGCCCCCCTCCCCGTGTACCCCTGCCCCCTCCCGTGTCCCCCCTCCCCGTGTCCTCCTCCCCGTGTACCCTCCTCCTCGTGTACCCTCCTCGTGTCCTACCCCCCCCCCCCCCCCCTCCAAGTCCTCCCCCTCCTGCATATTCAGCAGCTCACGTCCTGCGCGCGTCGAGTTCGCCATGCCGTCGGGATCCGCGCGCAGTCCACCCGTCGATGGTCGTGTCCCCGAGCACGATCGCGTGTCGATGTCCGATAACTCCCGCGGTCCGCGACGTCAAGCACACGACGCCAATCTCATGCAGTTTCGGACGTGCGATCGCGCAGACAGGACGCGCTGCCGTCATTACCGGAAGTGGGGCACGCCAAAAACATTCTCTCTTCCGGTTTGTAAAACTCTGGACTTTTACCGACGCGAACAGGAATCGTTGCGATTAGTTCTTCCGTTCCGGTCACATATCCGTCCGTAAGCGGTTTATGTGTAAGAGGAGAACGCGCACTCGGGGTTGTTCGCTCCGCCCCAATAAACAAGCCTTTAAATCAGTGTTTGCTGCTTGCTTTACGTCGTGAAATGTGCGTCACTTTAGATTGCTTCAAGTTGTTGTTCGTATCGTTTCTAAGTTATATTTCATTGTATTCCTAAAGAAGGATAGTTGCCGAGTTAAAAACTCATAGTGAACAAAACATATACGTTGCGCATTAATAATTTATTACATGAGATGCTTTGTTTATGTGAATTAAGCTTCACAGTTGTTGTCACGAAAATAGTTCAACAAAATACTTTCACTTTTATTTTAAACAAAATTCGATTTAGTGACAAAAAATAGTTTCCCATGCGAGGATGTTCCCTGGTCTTGCAACAAACAAATGAAGCGTGACTGATGATCAACAAACAAACAAGACGACGTCATGCGTTGCACGATACTTGCAAAATACCCCCCCCCCCCCCCCCCAAAGTTTTCCATCGATACAGCAAATTGTCCATTTCATGAAGATTAAAAATTGCGATACTGATCAAAGCTCGGGTCAACAGGATGAAAAGTGACGATTTTTCAGATGAAAAACGATGATTTTAGAAGTTTGACCTTGAGTTGACCTGTGATATTTTGACCTAAAAAATCGTTGGTTTCCCAATTCAGTGACACAATGTGAAAATGCTGTTTAATTTCAAGTTAATCGGATGTAAATTGAGGATTTTAAAAACTTGGCCTATGTTGACCTCAAAAATACTTGGTGGTTGAATTCAGTGACCAGATATGTAAGTCCTCTTCAAATTTCAGGTCAATCGGATGAAAATTGAGGATTTTAGAAATTTAGCAAAGTTGGTGACCTTTGGCCTATGTTGACCTTTTGAACTTTTGACCCCAAAAACAATAGGCTTCTTGCTTTTGACGAACTCTACCATTTAGTGAAGTTTCGTGAAGATCGGTTGAAAATTGTGATCTGTAGGCCGGTGACAAACAGACAAATGAAAAATCGGTCAGAGACCGAGGACTTGCCGGAATTTACTTTTTTATCGGCCATTTAGGACAAATATGGCGGCCGAACCACGTGACCTATGATGTCATCATTAACATATTTTATTCCCCATGGAGAGTTCTTTACAATGAGCCATGTCTCAATTTTTTCTATTCAGCACTTTCGGAGATATGGAGGTGCAAAGTTTTTTGGTTTTTACAAGATGGCGGCAGAACCACATGACCGATGACGTCATCATTAACATTTTATTCCCCATGGAGAGTTCTTTACAATGAGCCATGTTTCAATTTTTTGTGTTCAGCACTTTCAAAGATATAGAGGTGCAAAGTTTTTCGGTTTTTCCAAGATGGCGGCCGAACCACGTAACCGATGACGTCATCAATTGGGCACAGTCTATTCCCGGGCAAGACAAATACGTGTGCAAAGTTGGTGATTCTACGTGCAACGGTGTAGACGTAGTGCTGCAAACAGACAAACAGACAGACAGACAGACAAACATACAGACAGACAAACAGGCAGGCAGACAAACGAACAGATCAACATACTTGCCGGAAACAAACAAACAGACAAATGAAAAATCTGTCAGAGACCGAGGACTTGCCGGAATTTACTTTTTTATCGGCCATTTAGGACAAATATGGCGGCCGAACCACGTGACCGATGACGTCATCATTGTTAACATATTTTATTCACCATGCAGAGTTCTTTACAATGAGCCATGTCTCAATTTTTTCTATTCAGCACTTTTGGAGATATAGAGGTGCTAAGTTTTTCGGTTTTTCCAAGATGGCGGCCGAACCACGTGATGTATGACATCATTAACATATTTTATTCCCCATGGAGAGTTCTTTAAGATGAGCCATGTCTCAATTTTTTATACTCAGCACTTTCGGAGATATAGTGGTGCAAGGTTTTTCCGTTTTTTCAAAGATGGCGGCCAAACCACATGACCGATGACATCATTAACATATTTTATTCCCCATGGAGAGTTCTTTAAGATGAGCCATGTCTCAATTTTTTCTATTCCGCACTTTCGGAGATATAGAGGTGCAATTTTTTTGGGTTTTTCCAAGATGGCGGCCGAACCACGTGACCGATGACATCATCATTCACATAGTTTATTCCCCATGGAGAGTTCTTTACAATGAGCCATGTTTCAATTTTTCTATTCAGCACTTTCGGAGATATAGAGGTGCAAAGTTTTTCGGTTTTTCCAAGATGGCGGTCAAACCACGTGACTGATGACGTCATCAATTGGGCACAGTCTATTCCAGAGCAAGACAAATATGTGTGTAAAGTTTGGCGATTCTACGTGCAACGGTGTAAACGTAGTACTGCAAACAGACAGCCAGACAGACAGACAGACAGATGAAAAATCAGTCAAAGACCGAGGACTTGCCGGAATGTACTTTTTTTTTTTGATTTGCCAACCACTCCCCGCCATCACGGTTGTCTCTCCAACGCACAATCCCAGGAGATATGCAGAAAGGACGACCCAAAACCAATTATCTTTTTAAAATTTGCTTTTGTTAAGGCTTTTGTGTTAAAACAAATATGGTGGCCGAACCACGTGACCGATGACATCATCATTATTTGTTTTCTAAACTAATTCATTCCTAGATTATGTTCAACAAATTTCATCTTGATCGGGTGAAGTTTTGTACTTGTCGAATTATGACGTCATAATGGAGGCACCTATGACATCATCATTAACATATTTTATTCCCCATGGAGAGTTCTTTACAATGAGCCATGTCTCAATGTTTTCGATTCAGCACTTTCGGAGATATAGAGGTGCAATTTTTTTCGGTTATTCCAAGATGGCGGCCGAACCACGTGACCGATGACGTCATCATTATTGTTTTTTCTCCACCAGTTTATGCCGTCATGTCGCTCAATAAATTGCATCTTGATTGGATGAAGTTTTGTACTTGTCGAATTATCAAATTATGACATCATCATGGAGGCCTTGGGCCGAGAGAGTTAAAAATTGGGCACAGTCTATTGCAGGGCAAGACAAATATGTGTGTAAAGTTTGGCGATTCTATGTGCAACGATGTAGACGTGCTGCGCACAGACAGACAAACAGACAAACAGACAAACCAACCGATCAACATACTTGACGGATTCTTTTCTGGCAAGTAACAAACAGACAGACAGACAGACAGAACCACAAGCGCAACCGACCAATATACTTGAAAAATCTTTGATTTTGCAAGTGACAAACAGACAAACAGACAGACAGACAGACAGAACCACAAACGCAACAGACCAATATACTTGAAAAATCTTCGATTTTGCAAGTAACACGAAGACGTCATGCGGAGCACGTTACTTGCAAAATCCACCCCCACCCCCCTTACCCCCCCCCCCCCTCCACCCAAGAAAAAAATTCCATTGATACAGCAAATTGTCCATTCCATCAAGATTATCATTGACAATCTTGATCGAAGCTCAGGTCAATAGGAAGAAAAGTGACAATTTTTCAGATGAAAAATGCTGATTTTGGAAGGTTGACCTTGAGTTGACCTTTGACCTCAAACATAGTTAGTTTCCCTACTTAGTGACTCAATGTGCAAATGCTGTTCAATTTTCAATTCAATCGGATGAAAATTGAGGATTTTAGAATTCTGGCCTATGTTGACCTTTTGGCCTACGTTGACCTCAAAAATACTTGGTGGTTGAATTCAGTGACCAGATATGCAAGACCTCTTCAAATTCCAAGTCAATTGAATGAAAATTGAGGATTTTAGAAATTTGGCCTATGTTGACCTTTTGGCCTATGTTGACCTCAAAAATACTTGGTGATTGAATTCAATGACCAGATATGCAAGTCCTCTTCAAATTTCAAGTCAATTGAATGAAAATTGAGGATTTTAGAAATTTGGCCTATGTTGACCTTTTGGCCTATTTTGACCTCAAAAATACTTGGTGGTTGAATTCAGTGACCAGATATGCACGTCCTCTTCAAATTTCAGGTCAATCAGATGAAAATTGAGGATTTTAGAAATTAAGCAAAGTTGGTGACCTTTGGCCTATGTTGACCTTTTGACCCCAAAAACAATAGGCTTCTTGCTTTTGACCAAATCTACCATTTGGTGAAGTTTCGTGAAGATCGGTTAAAAATTGTGACCAGTAGGCCAGTGACAAACAAACTAACAGACAGACAGACAAACAGACAGACAGAACCACAAACGCAACCGACCAATATACTTGAAAAATCTTCGATTTTGCAAGTAATCAACTGATGACGATGATCGATGTAAAACATTGATTTGTGATTAAACATTCGGATGATTTGATTCGGTTTAATATGGAAAGATCGATATTGTCCTATGATTCGATTCGGTTTAATATGGGAGGATCAATATTGTCCTATGATTCGATTCGGTTCAATATGGAAGGATCGATATTGTCCGAGGATTCGATTCGGTTTAATATGGAAGGATCGATATTGTCCAATGATTCGATTTGGTTTAATATGGAAGGATCGATATTGTGCTCTGATTCGATTCGGCTTAATATGGAAGGATCGATATTGTCCTATGATTCGATTCGGTTTAATATGGAAGGATCGATATTGTCCTATGATTCGATTCGGTTTAATATGGAAGTCTGGGTGTTGTCCTATGATTCGATCCGGTTTAATATGGAAGGATCGGTATTGTCATACGATTTGATTCGGTTTAATATGGAAGGCTGATTATTCTCCTATGATTCGATTAGGTTTAATATGGAAGGCTGGGTGTTGTCCTATGATTCGATTCGGTTTAATATGGAAGGATCGGTATTGTCATACGATTTGATTCGGTTTAATATGGAAGGCTGATTATTCTCCTATGATTCGATTAGGTTTAATATGGAAGGCTGGGTTTTGTCGTTTGATTTGATTCGGTTTTATTTATTTATTTTTGTATACAAGATCGATGCTCGTGTAAGAGCAAACATTAATGATAAAAAAAAACAAAGGGACACATAAAACATTAAATAAAGGGAGCGGGAGACAAGATGGGGAGAGAGAGGGAAGCACACGAGTACAACATCTGAGAGCAGGGACATCGGGAGATCTGTGGGATGGAGGGCTTGGGGGGGGGGGAGGCGTGGCAAGGAGGGTTGAGGTATAAAACACATAGACACTGCTTGGACTTCTAGGAAAGAAGTCCTTATTTCCAAACGACTTGTTCGTTTCATGTGGATGGCTGGGTGTTGTCCGATGATTCGATTCGGTTTAATATGGAAGGATCGGTATTGTCCTATGATTCGATTCGGTTGAATATGGAAGTCTGGGTGTTCTATGATTTGATTCGGTTTAATATGGAAGGATCGGTATTGTCATATGATTTGATTTGGTTCAACATGGAAAGATCGGTATTGTCATATGATTTGATTAGGTTTAATATGGAAGGTTGCGAGTTGTTCTATGACTTGATTCGGTTTAATATAGAAGTCTGGGTGTTGTCCTGTGATTTAATTCGGTTTAATATGGAAGGAGGGACATCGATCTTGATTGGGATATGGAAGGAAGGATCGGTGGAAGGATCGGTATGGACGGATCAAGGATCATATACATGAATAGACATTTATTCATAATTCAAGATCATACATTAATATGGAAGGATCGGTATGGACGGATCAAGGATCATATACATGAATAGACATTTATTCATAATTCAAGATCATACATTAATATGGAAGGATCGGTATGGACGGTTCAAGGATCATATACATTATACATGAATAGACATTTATTCATAATTCAAGATCATACATTAATATGGAAGGATCGGTATGGACGGATCAAGGATCATATACATGAATAGACATTTATTCATAATTCAAGATCATACATTAATATGGAAGGATCGGTATTGTCATATGATTTGATTCAGTTTAATATGGAAGGCTGGGTGTTGTCCTATGATTTGATTTGGTTTAATATGGAAGGCTGGGTGTTGTCCTATGATTTGATTTGGTTTAATATGGAAGGCTGGGTGTTGTCCTATGATTTGATTCAGTTTAATATGGAAGGATCGGTATTGTCATATGATTTGATTCAGTTTAATATGGAAGGCTGGGTGTTGTCCTATGATTTGATTCAGTTTAATATGGAAGGCTGGGTGTTGTCCTATGATTTGATTCAGTTTAATATGGAAGGCTGGGTGTTGTCATATGATTACCTTCGCAAAAGCGGAAGGTTATGTTTTGATCGCTGTGTATTTATTTGTATGTCTGTGTGTATGTTAATCGCATAACTCAAAAAGTATTCAACCGAATTGCATGAAATTTGGTGGGATGATTGGTTATTATACGGGACACATTTGATTAGATTTTGGGAAACAGATTTGCTCAAATTCTGACTATTTTTAACTCGATCGTATTTCACTCAAAGTTATGAGCGACTGAAGAAGAAGATGTCCATCCAGGACGTCATCACTATAACGCGATCTCCCGCGATCATTTCAACCTCAAAAAAAATTATAATTGCAGATTTGACAATAGATGAGGCATATTAACAAACGAATGAAACAGATTTGCTCAAATTCTGACTATTTTTAACTCGATCGTATTTCACTCAAAGTTATGCGCGACTGAAGAAGAAGATGTCCATCCAGGACGTCATCACTATAACGCAATCTCCCGCGATCATTTCAACCTCAAAAAAAATTATAATTGCAGATTTGTCAAGAGATGAGGCATATTAACAAACGAATGAAACAGATTTGCTCAAATTCTGACTATTTTTAACTCGATCGTATTTCACTCAAAGTTATGAGCGACTGAAGAAGAGGATGTCCATCCAAGACGTCATCACTATAACGCGATCTCCCGCAATCATTTCAACCTCAAATGAAATTCAAATTGCAGATTTGTCAATCGGGGAGGCATATTAACAGACGAATGAAACAGATTTGCTCAAATTCTGATTTTTAAAAATCGATCGCATTTCACATAAAGTTTCACATCGCATACACTCCCATGCCAAGTACAGAACAGTAGCTGCGGCGAAGGTATGCGCTCTACCGAGTGCCCGGATTCTAGTTTGATTTGGTTTAATATGGAAGGCTGGGTGTTGTCCTATGATTTGATTCAGTTTAATATGGAAGGATCGGTATTGTCATATGATTTGATTCAGTTTAATATGGAAGGATCGGTGTTGTCCTATGATTTGATTCAGTTTAATATGGAAGGATCGGTATTGTCATATGATTTGATTCAGTTTAATATGGAAGGATCAGTATTGTCATATGATTCGATTCGGTTTAATATGGAAGGCTGGGTGTTGTCATATGATTTGATTTGGTTTAATATGGAAGGCTGGGTGTTGTCCTATGATTTGATTCAGTTTAATATGGAAGGATCGGTATTGTCATATGATTTGATTCAGTTTAATATGGAAGGATCGGTGTTGTCCTATGATTTGATTCAGTTTAATATGGAAGGATCGGTATTGTCATATGATTCGATTCGGTTTAATATGGAAGTCTGGGTGTTCTATGATTTGATTCGGTTAAATATGGAAGGATTGGTGTTGTCATATTATTTGATTAGGTTTAATAAAGAAGGATCGGTATTGTCATATGATTTGATTAGGTTTAATATGGAAGGTTGCGAGTTGTTCTATGATTTGATTCGGTTTAATATAGAAGTCTGGGAGTTGTCCGATGATTTGATTCGGTTTAATATGGAAGGAGGGACATCGATCTTGATTGGGATATGGAAGGAAGGATCGGTGGAAGGATCGCTATGGACGGATCAAGGATCATATACATGAACATACATTTATTCATAATTCAATATCATACATTAATATGGAAGGATTGGTATTGTCATCTGATTTGATTCGGTTTAATATGGGAGGATCGGTATTGTCATATGATTTGATTCGGTTTAATATGGAAGGATTGGTATTGTCATATGATTTGATTTGGTTTAATATGGAAGGATCCGTATTGTCATATGATTTGATTCCGTTTAATGTGGAAGGAGGGACATCGATCTTGATTGGGATATGGAAGGAAGGATCGGTGGAAGGATCGGTATGGACGGATCAAGGATCATAAACATGGATAGACATTTATTCATAATTCAAGATCATACATTAATATGGAAGGATCGGTATTGTCCTATGATTAAATTTGGTTTAATATGGAAGGATCGGTATTGTCATATGATTTGATTTGGTTTAATATGGAAGGATCGGTATTGTCATATGATTTGATTCGGTTTAATATGGAATGATCGGTGTTGTCATATGATTTGATTCGGTTTAATATGGAAGGATCGGTATTGTCATATGATTTGATTAGGTTTAATATGGAAGTCTGGGTGTTCTATGATTTGATTCGGTTTAATATGGAAGGATTGGTGTTGGCATATTGTTTGATTCGGTTTAATAAAGAAGGATCGGTAATGTCATATGATTTGATTTGGTTTAATATGGAAGGAGGGACATCGATCCTGATTGGGATATGGAAGGAAGGATCGGTGGAAGGATCGGTATGGACGGATCAAGGATCATATACATTAATATACATCAATTCATCATTCAAGATCATCGATTTATATGGAAGGATCGGTATTGTCCTATGATTAAATTTGGTTTAATATGGAAGGATCGGTATTCTCATATGATTTGATTCGGTTTCATATGGAAGCATCGGTATTCTCATATGATTTGATTCGGTTTCATATGGAAGCATCGGTATTCTCATATGATTTGATTCGGTTTCATATGGAAGCATCGGTATTCTCATATGATTTGATTCGGTTTCATATGGAAGCATCGGTATTGTCCTATGATTCAATTCGGTTTAATATGGAAGTCTGGGTGTTCCATGATTTGATTCGGTTTAATATGGAAGGATCGGTATTGTCATATGATTTGATTCGGCTTAATATGTATAAGGATCGGTATTGTTATATGATTTCATTCGGTTTAATATGGAATGATCGGTGTTGTCATATGTTTCAATTTGGTTTAATATGGAAGGGTCGGTGTTGTCCTGTGATTCGATTTGGTTTAATATGGAAGGATCGATATTGTCCGATGATTTGTTTCTGTTTAATATGGAAGGCTGGATATTGTCCTATGATTCGATTCGGTTTAATATGAAAGGAAGGGTAGAGTTATGGCCTCTGAATTTTGGCACGAGGGGTGCTGCGTCGTGGAGCATGCAGTCCTCTTGATGGGGACGTAAAGCCGGCTGTCCCATATGTATTTAGGTTGTGGAAGTTCAACATCACTGGATCGGTTGCAAAGAGTGTAGGCAGGTATGTGCTGGTGTGAAATTCCATCCTTCAGGGTTGCTGTATAATCGCCTCTTCTTGCAGCAGGTGTGTGCTATCGGGTTTGAACAAGACACAGGTAGCACAAGCCAAATGGCTTCCTTTGTCCAGTTCTCTTGTGTAACATTTCGTATGTGCAGTGAAAGGCCGTTTGATGTTTAAGATGGAGCCACTGACAATAACTAGACCTCTGTTTTACCCAGAACTATCTATTCATTATTCGACAATACACACATGGGTGAAGAGGGAGAATTAATTTTAAAAAATTAAGAAAATTGATTTAAAATATATAAATACAATATATTGGTTAGATAGGTGTTCAACCCCCTTATAATAGCAATAATTGTGAATTAGCTTCGGTGTAACCAATCACCTTCAAAATCACATGCCAAGTTAAATGGCCTCTACCTATGTTAAATTACAATGATTCTGATTATTTCAGAATAAACTAGAACGGCACTCAGTGGAGAGCATACCTCCGCCTGGTTGGCCATATCACTCAATGGTGAAGAATCGCTATAGAAATTCCGCTAGCTGGATCCGGATCCGGATCTTCACAAAAATTGAATCGATTCTTCCTTGTCACACACACAACCTGTCCAACACGTTTCGTCCAAATACGTCCATAACTTTTTGAGAATCCTGCCATGTATCGTTTTTCGCCCCATCTCCCAATGGTGAAGAATCACTTAAAAATTAAATAATTCTCATATCCGAATCCATATTCAGATCTTCACCAAAATATAATCGAATCATCCTTGTCACACACCCAACCGGTCCACAACTTTTTCAGATATCCTGCTATGTATAGTTTTTGGCCCTATCTCCCAATGGTGAAGAATCACTTAAAAAATTATTGTAGCCGGATCCGAATTCGGATCTTCACCAAAATTTAATCATTTCATCCTGGTCAAATTCCCTACATCTCTGCCAAATTTCGTCCGAATCCGTCCTCAACTTTTTGAGATCTTTTGTTCAGACAAACGGACAGGCAAACAGACAGGGGTGAAAACATAACCTCCATCCACCTTTGGTGGTGAAGGTAACTAGAACAGCACTCGGTAGAGTGCATACGTCCACCAGGCTGAACAATTTATGTTTTGTATCCCAATGATAGGTCGGATTTGGATTCGGACCTGAACCAAAATCTAATCAGCTTGTTCTTGTCACCTAAACAATTTGTCAACCAAGTTTGTCATAACTCGTCCCTAACTTTTTAAAATATCATGTTATGTATCGCTTTTCACCCGATCTCTCAATGGTGAAGAATCACTTTTAAAAAAATTGAATAACTTGTATATGAATCCAAATCAGATCTTCACCAAAATCGAATCGATTCGGGCTTGTCACACACCCAAACTGTCCACCAAGTTTTGTTTGGTCTCCACAAATCTGGCCTGTACGACAGGGTGGCAAGAAGGAAGCCATTACTCAAAAAATCCCACCTTGAGTCCCATTTGAGGATTGCAAAAAAACCACTCCGGAGATTCTGAAGCCATGTGGCAAAAGGTTTTGTGATCTGATGAAACCAAGATGGAGTTTTTTGGCCTAAATGCAAAATGTTACGTTTGGTGCGAACCCAACACCACATCACCCAAAGAACACCATCCCTACTGTGAAGCATGGTGGTGGAAGCATCATGTTATGGGGATGTTTCCCATGAGCAGGGACTGGGGCACTTGTCAGGATAGAAAGGGAGATGGATGGAGCAAAATACAGAAAAACCCTAGAGGAAAACCCGTTGCCCTATGCGAGAAAGCTGAAATGGGGACGGAAGTTCAACTTTCAGCATGACAATGACCCGAAGCACAGGGCCAAAGCTACACTGGAGTGGCTAAGGAACGAAAAGGTAAATGTCCTTGAGTGGCCCAGTCTGAGCTTCGACCTAAATCCAATATATTTTAATGAATTATCTGAAATTTGTATAATTTGTTTTTCACTTGGAAGTTGTGGGATACGATGCGTAAATAAAGGTGGAAAAAGTCTGATTTAATGCAATTTAATTGCAGGCTATAAGGAAACTAAAGGTGAAAATTTTGAAAGGGGGTGTAGACTTTCTATCGTCTTTTCTATAGTTTATATAGTCTGTCTCTAAAGGGATCTAGAAATGTTATAAAGACCATAAATTGTTGTGCACCACTCCTTTCCTATTCCATCTCCAGTTGCTGCATGATGTCATCACTGGGCACTGAAGGGGTTTACTGAGTTTTCACTCCCTTTGTTTGTTACTTGTAAAATGGAAGATTTTTCAAGTACGGCATATCGGTTGGTTATGTGTGTTATTCTGTCTGTCTGTCTGTCTGTTTGTCTGTCGATCACCTATAGGTCACAATTTTAATCCGATCTTCATGAAACTTCACCAAATGTTAGAGTTGGTCATAAGGAAGAAGCCTATTGATGGAGGTCAAAGGTCATCTTGAAGTCCAATTTCTGAAATTGCCATTTTTCATCCGATTGACTTGAAAATTAAACAGCATATGCACATCGATTCACTAAATTGAGAAACCAACAATTTTTGAGGTCAAAAGGTCAAAGGTCAACTCAAGGTCAAATTCTAAAATCATCCATTTACATTCGATTGAACCGAGCTTTGATGAAGATCGTCAATTTAAATCTTAATGAAATGGACAATTTGATGTATCCATGGCAACTTTTGGGGGGGGGGGGGGAGGTGGAGGCGGAGAGGAGTGGATATTGCAAGTATCGTGCTCTGCACATCTTTCATGTTTCTTTGTTTGTTTGTCCGGGCGATATCTCAGCCATCCTTTGAGCTACGAAGCTGAACTTTTGATATAGGAAGTAAGTGCTTTGGCAAAAATGGTATATGGTCATATACAAGGCAAAAATGGTCATATACAAGGCAAAAATGAAGTACCTACACCCAGTTTTTGTTTTTTGATTAATAATTTAATTGATTAAGTGCTTAATTATTATCGATTTATTAAAACTTGTTTATTTTCTTTCTCATCTGGGCAATATCTCAGGCACCCTTTGAGCTAGGAAGCTGATATTTGGACACGACAATGGCCAAGTTATTTGTCTCTAAAGGGTATTTTTGATTTATTGATTAATCGATTAATTATTTCATTTTTCGATTAATGGTTTAATTAATTTTCAAAAGTTTCAGATTCGGATAAATGGTGGTGGTTTAAGTCATTTAATTAAATGGTTTAGGTCAATAAATGCTAGTAGTCAATTGATTAAGAAATTAATTATTTTACGATTATTATTTATTTATTTTAATCCAGCAATTCACAGACAGGTGTTTCACAGACAGGGTAAATCATCAATGTGTGTGCCGGTCCTCATATGGATGTTAAACTGGGCGTTCCATCTGCCGGTATTCGTTGATGGATGTTAAAGACCCACGGTGTCCTTCACAAAGTGTAGGCAAGCTATCATCGGCACTCTGAACAAATTATAAATTCCTGCCCTAACTATTGCTGGGAGAGGGATGGCAAACCGCCCAATGTGACCCCAGGCGAAGAAACTGCTTCGGCAGAACAAACGCTGTGTAACCCAGGATATGGTACATCAGATCAGAAATACATAAATAACTGGAAAGGCACTCGTAGAGCGCATACCTCTACCGGAGTGAATAGTTTACGTTTCGTCCCCCGATGTTGATTGCATGTACAGTTGTACACGTTTCCATTTAAAATGTTTAAAAATGTGCCTATAATTGCATTTTCTGGTATTTGACCTTTTGGCACCGCCCCAGGAGGCGGGTCCAAAATGATACTGCTCTTGCACCTTCTTGCTATGTGATCATAACTACCAAGTTTGGTGAATTTCTGCACAGCCGTTTAGGAGGAGATAGCGTGACGGATGGAGAGACAGACTGACAGATGGAGCCGATTACAATATTACAATTACCTCGTTTTTTTCCCCCAAAAAGCGTGGAGTAAATATTACTTACATCTCATCTACAATAAATTTTAAAAATGTCAGTTTGCGTGTTTGTACAAATGTCTGTCTGCCTTCATAAGGGTAAAGGCTAATATTTTAGGCCAATCTTTTAACTTGAATGTGTGTTCACTATTGTCTATTTTTGAGGATAAAACAAACTCGAAAAACATTTTCCATAAAAGAGTAATTTTGCCTCTTCTATTGGAATTGTAGACTACTAGGGCATGCCCGTACTATATCTATATCTAAAATTATATCCCCCCCCCTCTATTTACATGAAATGGTTTGGTCCAAAGCGAACGGCTTGCGAGTGGTGACAATCCCCCCCCTCTATTTACATGCAATGGTTTGGTCCAAAGCGAACGGCTTCCGGAGTTTGGTAAAGAAATCGCCATCGCGTGCACAAACGCGCAGGAAAGCGAATGAATCGCAAATTCGTTTTTATTAGTTGTAAAACATAGTTTAACGCCAACATAGTTTGCAAACGTGAAATAAATGAATACGCTCTCAAATGTGCCATCCGAGGCAGAGTGTGCCCGCCACGTTCGGCACACGCGATCGTTCGCTGCTCTCTGATTGGTTGAATCGTTTTTTGGACATAGCTCGGTAAGTAATTGTCCGATTAATATGAAACCTTGAAAAGGCACATCCTCGGGTCCCCAGCAATATACCTGGCAAGTTAAAAGTATATCGGACCCGTGGTTGTCGAGAAACAGCGGTCACAGACAAACGTACAGACAGAGATTACTGGAATTATAGATAGATGGCTTGCAAAGGGCGTTGTACAGAATCGTTTTTTTTAATGTAAATACTGTTACGTTTGTATGGGGTAGACAATGATTACCTTAGAGCCAGGTAGAATGTTTAGATTAGTGTGCTCCGGCTGTCGTGAAGAAGAAGAACCATCTCGATGTACCATAAGTAGGTAAGTGTATCTTCCATTCTTCGTCCCCATCAGAGGAGTGGGGTATGTTAATTAGCTCAGGGATTATGGGTAAATTAATCCCCTGTGTGTCATGGCCTCTGTAGTTTGTTCCTTTATTCCTTATGACACCACACTAGACACTAGCCAAAATCGCCCAATAAATACACAAATTAATAATAAAACTAACCGGAAACCCAGATCGAGCACTGCTGCTGATTACCCCGACTTGAAAATCGCACAGCACAGGCAGCTCTGTGAGGCCACACCCCGAAGAGCCGTGATTGGTTGGGGCTTTGATTGACAAGGACTGGTAGAGGTGGCACGCACTGGTTGGATGAGATAGGGGTGGCGGGACATGATGAGAGAGCAACATGTACAGAGTGGTTGGAGCGGCAGACATTTCCATCTCGGTTTGGGTCTGGCAGTGGACGGTTGTGTACCGGCATCTTCTCCTCGTTCCCCTCTGGCGTCTGGCATCTAGGATTGAGAGCGAACGTTCCCACCATTGCCTCTCGTTCCAAAAAGCAATAGTGGACAGGCTTCATCGCGGGTGGCCATGGCCCGGCATCTTGCTTGTGGTCGTGAAGAGGTGGAAGAGCTGAGAACGAAGAGCTGTGGGCTGTGGTTCCCGTGTAGAGTTCGTGAGGACGGGCACGGCTGGGGGAGCGGGCTGCACACTTGCTCGTTCGCCTCGCGCGGGAGGCCTACGCCATGCCCATGAGCACAGCCTAGTGAGGGCGTACTGAGATCTTCTTCCCACCAAGGCAGAAGCCGCGTCCGGATTGCATGCGCGGGCCCTGGACGATTCTTGACAAGATACCCCAGCCGATTTGAGTTAAGTCCCCTACATAGAACCACCTTTAGAGGCCATTTTTCCCCGCAGAGCAGGGATTGGCCTTTTTTGGGCACCATGGCCCCTTTTTGAAGCAATGTTTTATGGCCGGATGCCGTTCCTGCCGCCAACCCTGTTAGTTGCCCCTTGCGACACACAGGGAATTACCAGTGAACTGGTACTCAATTTGCCGGCCTTCGTCCCCTACATAAATCACACATAATTATTTTCCAGTTATTTTTACCTTTGTCTGTGTTTGGGTCCATTGTGGGGATGTCCCAATTTAAGAATCATAGTTTTATTTCTCCGTGTTTTATTTTGTACCGGCAATTTCCTAATAAAGCCGGTATTTATTTTTGTACATCTTACACTCGTATCGTTTAAGTTTATTTATTGCAGGTTTGAAGACTGCCGGTGGGATCCGTAAAGGTAAGCTCTTCAGGCTTGCTCCCCCCCCCCCCCCCCCCACTTGCCCCCACGCGTACTCTCCGCTATATTTTTGAACTAAATGCCTCGGAGTGTTGAAGCACGTTTGGTCCTCCGTGTCACCTAGCGGTGTTCACCACACAGGGTACTCAAACGACAATACCAATAAATACAAGGTAAAGGGAGGTGAAATTCACTGCACATGATGTGCAGAGTAAAACGAATGTTCATTTACATCCGTAGGATGTCTAATAAATAAAGAAGATATGAGCACACCTGCCACTAGGCCGAGGCTCGACATTGGCACGCTCACGAGGCTGCACCATCGAATAAACTGCTCCAACCCGTCATTTTGGACGGACTTTTTACTCGTCATATAATAATAAAGATCTTATGCTATTGCTCCATCAATCGATCATATTGCTTTCACAGAAACAGCAGGTGGAGAGTAAATACTATACATGCTTTATTACATATAAGGTTTCTTTTCTCAATAATAAATTAGGATAATGAACCCTGTGGTTATTAATATGATTCAACTCTTTCCCTCTCAAGGAGTGCTGACATCGCCAGCAAAGTGCTACAGCCTTTCACGCTCACCAGGCATGTAGATCATGGACCTTGGCAGTCATGCATGTTTCATAACATCATGTCATCTAGCACCAGCAATTAGGCCTGGAATTGAGGCTCATTCCACCTGAGTGTACCTTTCACCTCAAACCTTGCAAGTCTCACTCCGGCTCAGCCTGGAGCGACTCAGTTTCGCCGTGCCAGGCGAAGCCGCAAGGCCACGTAGGCGGCGATACGTAGTACCAACACAAAGACACCCAGCATGGCAAAGTCCTTGACTAACGGTCCATTTTTCACTCCGAGGGTGCGAAACACCGCCTCAGGTTGGGAAAATGGGCAGGAGGCTGCGCCAGGTTCCGGCAGACAGCTCGGGTTAAGTGTCGGGCCTTCAGACACAGCCTCGTCACAGTGCAACGGGCTACGATCTAACCCATAGATTATTCGAACGATTCCTTCAAAGCTGTATCTGCAAGGCATGGGGTTGAGCAACAGAAGGCAGGGTGTCGTGAATAAGAGGAAGTGTTTACATTGACACGACTGTGAGAGTATGGCAAAGCATGTTGGCAGAGGTGGGTTTAACAAACTCAACATTGGCCAGATACTATAATTAACATACTACGCCCATATGAGGTTAAAGTTAAACTTTCATGTGTGTTGATTGACTGCAGCTGCAGTTATTGTGTATAAAATACACCGGTTCACGCTTGGTGTACATGCTGTGTTTTTGAACTGCAAGTGATCGATCATATTGCTGTTAAGAAGTGATGCTGCGATTTGAGGCCTTTTTAAAAAGCTGAATATGGTTGTTCATTTTGCTCAGTATTATTAAAGGATCATATTATTTACTTACTCGGGTTGGGGAGGGGGTGAGGGTACTCGGTGCTGCCCGGCTGAGTGAGCTTTTCCCGGCGGTGGTTTCAGGACGTGCTGGACATTGATGGAGTTATTGGCCTCATGGTGATTACCTTTTGCTTGCGGGTCGGCAGCATCGCTGCCTGACCGCGCATCCCAAGACACAAGATTTCCCAAGCGCATCCCAAGATACAAGCCTTTGGTGGCCTCAAAACGGATGTCAAGGCCAACGTGTGGTCGCTTAAAACCTTGGCCAGATTCTGAAGTACCTACACCCAAACCTCGGTGCCTCTAAGAGTCTAGGTGCTACGGTTCTTCCGTGAAAGAGTAACAAATAAACAGACAAACAAATGCACAAACAAGCCCACAAACATTTGAAATTAATTATAACATTTGAGTGAGAGACCCCTGCCTTACCACCGTCCTGACTCCTCTTCTTTACTCTCAGGCTATGGCCCCAGGTCCTATCACTATCAACTGTGCTCAATAATTATTCTGCACCTATTTTATCGAACGCCTGGTGTTGGCTTAGCGGTTAGGGTGCCGGCTTGGGATCCTAGGATCCTGGGTTCAAATCCCGGTCAATCACTGAATCAATGCCAGGGGGGTTGACTCAGCCTGTCATCCTTCCGAGGTCGGCAAATTGAGTACCAGTTCACTGTTAATTCCCTGTGTGTCGCAAGAGGCGACTAACAGGGTTGGTGGCAAAAAGGGCATCCGGCCATAAAACATTGCTTCAAAAAGGGGACCACGGTACCCGAAAAAGGTCAACCCCCGCTCTGCGGGGAAAAATGGCCTCTAAAGGTGGTTCCACTTATTTGATCGAAACCCTTCATTATCTGAAACATCTCTATCAGATCCCCTCAAAACCACCTCCTTTCTAATGTATAAAGTCCCGTCTCCTTCAGCCATTCCTCATAGCTTCGTCTAGTTAAGCCCGGAATCGATACAATAGCCCGACCCTGTACCTTCTCTATGGTAGTTATGTCCTTCCTCAGACGTGATGACCTAAACTGTACACAATATTCTAGATGAGGCCTCACTACATTCCCATGCAATGTTAATACTACCTCTAGATTTATGATTATTTCCCCCAAAGATCCTCTTCAATACCAATATCCTTGACAGGCAATCATCACCAAACTGTCTCGCCAATCATCTGAAAATTTCAACAAATATGACGTTTCGATTGACCAGAAATTTCATAAATATTCTCAAGTCCTCCCTCATTATCCCACTCACTGTCATCTTGATTTTCAAGGTATGCGCGAAAACAGAAACGCAGGACTAATGGGCATTGGTTACCAACACAATCAACTAAAACCCCCTCATAACTTATCAATCTTTACACATTACTCTAGATTTTATAAACAAAAGTTCACGTCAAATTCAAGTTCCTTAACATATGAGCCCAGCCTCTCATCCCAATTACTGCTGCAACGCTTTGAGATTTTTTTTTTTTTTTTTTTTTCTTGTATACTGAATCGAGGCTCGTGAAAGAGCTGACATTTACTTCACAAACAAATCAACCAGACAAACAAAATATATAAAAAGAGGGAGCGGAAGACAAGAGAAGGGAAAGCACACAAACACTTGAGTCCTCCGATTTAATATGGCAATGCCAGTTTGCCCTCTATCATTAAACAGGTTTTATTACCTCTGCCACCAAAGGTGGATGGAGGTTATATTTTCACCCCTGTCTGTCTGTTTGCTACTTGCGAAAATCGAAGATTTTTCAAGTATATTGGTCGATTGACTTGAAACTTTAAGAGGATTTGCATATCTGGTCACTGAATTCAACCACCAAATATTTTTGAGGTCAACATAGCGCAAAAGGTCAACGTAGGCCAAATTTCTAAAATCCTCAATTTTCATCCGATCGACTTGAAATTTTAAGAGGATTTGCATATCTGGTCACTGAATTCAACCACCAAATATTTTTGAGGTCAACATAGCGCAAAAGGTCAACGTAGGCCAAGTTTCTAAAATCCTCAATTTTCATCCGATCGACTTGAAATTTTAAGAGGATTTGCATATCTGGTCACTGAATTCAACCACCAAATATTTTTGAGGTCAACATAGCGCAAAAGGTCAACGTAGGCCAAATTTCTAAAATCCTCAATTTTCATCTGATCGACTTGAAATTTTAAGAGGATTTGCATATCTGGTCACTGAATTCAACCACCAAATATTTTTGAGGTCAACATAGCGCAAAAGGTCAACGTAGGCCAAATTTCTAAAATCCTCAATTTTCATCCGATCGACTTGAAATTTTAAGAGGATTTGCATATCTGGTCACTGAATTCAACCACCGATTATTTTTGAGGTCAACATAGCACAAAAGGTCAACGTAGGCCAAATTTCTAAAATCCTCAATTTTCATCCGATCGACTTGAAATTTTAAGAGGATTTGCATATCTGGTCACTGAATTCAACCACCAAATATTTTTGAGGTCAACATAGCACAAAAGGTCAACGTAGGCCAAATTTCTAAAATCCTCAATTTTCATCCGATCGACTTGAAATTTTAAGAGGATTTGCATATCTGGTCACTAAATTCAACCACCGATTATTTTTGAGGTCAAAAAGGTCAACGTAGGCCAAATTTCTAAAATCCTCAATTTTCATCTGATCGACTTGAAATTTTAAGAGGATTTGCATATCTGGTCACTGAATTCAACCACCAAATATTTTTGAGGTCAACATAGCACAAAAGGTCAACGTAGGCCAAATTTCTAAAATCCTCAATTTTCATCTGATCGACTTGAAATTTTAAGAGGATTTGCATACCCGGTCACTGAATCCAACCACCGATTATTTTTGAGGTCATCATAGGCCAACAACTTATTTTAGGGATTTCGCAAGTAACGTGCTATGCACGACATATTTCTTGTTTGTTTGTCTGTCTGTGAACAAGATATCTCAAAGAGATATGGACGGATTCGGACGAAATTTGGGTGTCTGAGGTTGGGTGTCTGACAAGGAAGAATCCGTTCAATTTTGGTGAAGATCAAGATCCGGATCCGGCCAGTGGAATCTTTTAAGTGATTCTTCACCATTGGGAGATAGAGCTAAAACCGATATATCGCAGTATATCTCAAAAAGTTATGGACGGATTTGGACGAAACTTGGTGGACCGGTTGGGTATGTATCAAGGACGAATCGATTCAATTTTGGTGAAGATCTGAATATGGATTCGGATACGGGAATTATTTAATTTTAAAGTGATTCTTCACCATTGGGAGTTCAGGCTAGATCGGGTTAAAACCGACATATAGCAGGATATCTCAAAAAGTTATTGACGGATTTGGAGGAAACTTGGTGGACCGGTTGGGTGTGTGAAGGACGAATCTATTCAATTTTGGTGAAGACCTGAATATGGATTCGGATACGGGAATTATTTAATTTTTAAGTGATTCTTCACCATTGGGAGTTCAGGCTAGATCGGGTTAAAACCGACATATAGCAGGATATCTCAAAAAGTTATTGACGGATTTGGAGGAAACTTGGTGGACCGGTTGGGTGTGTATCAAGGACGAATCGATTCGATTTTGGATGAATTCCTGGATATGGATTCGGATACGAGAATTATTTAATTTTTAAGTGATTCTTCACCATTGGGAAATAGGGCCAAAAACGATACATAGCAGGATATCTCAAAAAGTTATGGAAGGATTTGGACGAAACTTGTTGGACAGGTTGTGTGTGTGTGACAAGGACGAAATGATTCGATTTTGGTGAAGATCTGAATATGGATTCGGATACGATCATTATTTAATTTTTAAGTGATTCTTCAGCATTGAGAGATCGGGCGAAAAGCGATATATAACATGATATTTTAAAAAGTTATGGACAAATTGAGACTAAACTTGGTGGATGAGTTGGTTCGTTGACAAGAACAAGCCGATTAGATTTTCGTTCAGGTCCGAATCCAGATCTGGCCTATCAGTGGATACAAAACATAAACTGTTCAGGAATGCGCTCTGGCGGAGGAATGCGCTCTGTCGAGTGCTGTTCTAGTTCACTATGTTGTTAAACCTGTTTGGAGGTTCTGCACACGGTCACTCGGATGTTCAACAAGGCCGCGATCAATGCCGAGGAATGATTCCCGCTCAGACAAAACAGTCAGCGCATGGTTATGAAATTTCCTTTCTGCCGTCATACTGGGAAGTATGGGAATTTCCACTGATGTTCATGATATAGCCAGTGTGGGCTAGTCTGGCACATTCTGATTGGTTGGATGATACCGAACCAGAGTAGTGTCTCGAGGGGGAAACTCGTTTCTATTGGACAGGTAACAGGTACTACATTTTGTCTTTCTGACGAGTTAACATACTTTCACATTTGCCATTTGTCTGCTGCCTAATTCGATGAGTACTTGTCTCTCTCGTCTGCACATCCCTTACCAACCTCCAAACCCGAATTATCTCTCTCTCCTTCTAAGTCTAATCTCCTTGTAAATTTACCCAACTTTCTTGTCTCACACAATCTTGCACAGACAGAACAATACCAAATGAACACCCAAAGGTAAAAGGTGCATAGACAGATGCTTACCGGACGTAGGAGGTGTATGACAGCCAATGCATGTAATAGGGTATGGTATCGAAGCTCACAAAGAAGCCCGAAAAAAGAAGGATGGGAACAGCTGAGAGGGGTCCGGCATAAGTTGCCACCTGATGATAAAGATATCGGTTACGGAGAATTAGCTGACATTGTTGCTGATGGTGAAAAGTTGATGAGGTGAAGACAGCAAAATACCATACCTGGCCTTTCGTACCAAAATAAGGCCGTTCACTTGAAACATGTGACCCATGTGGTTAGTTTGTATAGAGTGCACAAGTTTCTGCCCAGGTAGGAATCACACTCAAAGATAGCAAGCAGCGTCACCTGGTGTCAAGGAACCTCCAAGACCAGACCACTTGCTCCAGGCAGGAATTACGCGATAACTCGCCTCCTCCTCGTAAAGGACACCGTGGGATCTTTAACATGTACCAACTAAAGCTAGAAGATGGGACATCCAGTTAAAATAAGATGTCCGTTTATAGCTGGATTCAAACCCAGGATAGACAGCTTTCTAGTCTAGGCCATCTTGCCACTCCCAGCAAAATACAGTATACAAAGCTCATAAATATTGTGGACCGGCTGATAGATTTTTCCAAAGGACCATATCATGTTATGCCAGGATTTATAAAGAATAGGTGAGGGCGAGACTACCGGAAGTAAGCTGTAACACGTGCCCTTTTGTGGTTTGTTTTCAACGTATCCAATCACGTGACTGTTAATAATAATAATAATAATAATAATAATTCATTTATTTTGTATAGCACTTTTCATGAAGCCCAACGGCGCTTTGACAGAGTGGAAAACATAATGCATAACAATACATGAAAACAACAATTGCAAAAAGACAAGAATCAATAGGGAAATATTTAAAGCAAAAGGAGGGAGAAGGAGAAGTGATAGTCAGGGGTTAAATGCTGTGGGTTGAATGTTGAATGCAGTGTTGAACAGGTGGGTCTTTAGTGATGTTTTGAATGTGGTCAGTGAGGAGGAGTCTCTGATGGTGTGAGGTAGCGAGTTCCAGAGGGTGGGAGCAGCGATGGAGAAGGCCCTGTCCCCCCAGGATCTGAATTTGGTCCGGATGGGGGGGGGGGGGTCAGGAGGTTGGTACCAGCAGAGCGGAGGTTGCGGGTGGGAGTGTGTCTGGAGAGGAGGTCAGCCAGGTAGGATGGGGCCAGGTTATGGAGGGCTTTGTATGTCAAGAGGAGGATTTTGTACTGGATTCTCTGGGGGATGGGGAGCCAGTGAAGCTTGTAAAGGACGGGGGTGATGTGGTCACGGGTCCGGGAATGGGTGAGTAGACGGGCAGTGGAGTTCTGAATGTATTGGAGACTGTTGTCACGAGGGTGCACTAACCGGAAGTTACGTAGTTCCGTGGGCGCCTATTGTGATGAATATTCCATTGAGCAAACAATGGTGATACAGAGGGAATAACATTTGTTTTTGGAAATAATGACAACTAAACGGGTTTGCTCGTTGGTCCAGGGCAGGTGAACAGTAAAAAACAAAACCAGATGTCAAAAGTGAAAAAGGAAAAAGGCAAAAGGGAACGGATTTAAGTTCAGACCTGAATGGAGGGTGAGGCTGCACCAATCAGCAGGCCCAGAGATTGAGCAACGAGTGAAGTAAGAGCTGCCATTGCTGAGAAGAGGAGGAACCTGACCGGCTCGGCTGGTTGTCCAGTGAGCCAGTATGCCAGGATGCAGTACAGTGCTGGAAACGATATCTGTTCACACAGTTATTCATTCATTAATTTTCATTCCTTATATGTGATAAACGAGCAAAAAAAAAAAAAAAAAAGATTGCAGGTTGACAATTGTGTGCTGAGGAATCAGGTGAGACAGAAATTCTTGGGAGATTATCTAAATCGCCTTGTAGAGAAGAAATAACAATGGAATGAATCATCATTCACTCATTCATCGAGTTATAATTAGCAGGGGATGGGGGAGGATTTCCTCATTCCCTCGACACTCGGTGGGATTTCTGTACAGCGTTTGTATTAAATTACAAATCACTCATTCATTCATTCATTTGCTTGTACTGAGGTTTCGCATTCTATTCATTTTTCTGCAAACAACAAAGTAACAAGTAGCTGATTAAAAATATATAATTTTATTGCTACTTGAGGGTTGCAGCATTTGATGTCTCAGATATCAATTGAATGAGTCATGTAATGAATGAGTGATTCATTCCTTTATACATTGCAGCTACATTGCCTCATCCGTGAGGACCTTTAGTCTGGTCGTTCGATTGATGTACCGGGAAAGGATTGTTACCAAAGCAGATATGGCATCAAAAGAAGCGCAATTTTATGCTCTACAAGAGGGTGAAAACTCCTCTTTGATCCTCTTTGGGGAAAACTTTTTACAGCACGATTTATCCAGCATGGTAACAGCCTTGTGTCCGGGGTGCGAATTTTTTCCCCATGATGGTACAGGGCAATTGTCATTAAAATATAGCATAGTATAGTATAGTATAATTGCCCTGTACCATCATGGGAAAAAAATATTACGCGTCCGGCGTATAGTCAGGCCATTACCAAGCAACATTGCAAAAAAATAACAGGGAACAAACTGGAATGGTAAACAAACTGGAAACCCAAAGTTTAAAATAAACATTTTAGTAAATACGCTAATTAAATTAAGTCACATGACCTACTGTTAAAATATATGAAAGGCGTTGGATTAAAGAACTTTGATAATACATCTAGGCACAAATCATGGATGCTTACATCGTGTCTGTGGTTTCTGACATGGGAAGCCATTGAAATTTGACTGAAAAAGGGTCCTTCACTAAAACGACTATAGCGTTTTTTCCCCAAGGAGGATTGAAGAGGAGTTTTCACCATGTTAAAGAGCACAAAAATACGCTTTGATTGATACCACATATGCTTAGGTAACAATTTTTTCCCGGTAGCCCATGATTTTGACTTAAAACGACCATACTACTTGGTACATTAGGACACAATTTTTATAAGTCGGCTCGGCTAGCAGCGCAGGATACGTTGGGCTGTTCAATGTCCAAAAGCAAATGTGAACATATGGGACAATGGGATTCACAGTCCCTGTGAAGGATGGCATGCCTACTGAGACAACGCTCCACCTAAGAAGCATCAGGATGAGAGTCTAATAATCCGTTTTATAATTGGAATCAAGCCCAGACTCGACAACTCGTAGGCGAGTACGCGACAAATTAGTTCTCCTGCCAGCTGTTGTGATTGGTACTACGTACTGCGTCGTGACGTCTGGGGGCGTGGCTTCGGTGGTTGCTGGTGACACGACATGACGGCCGTGTGTTCTGTGAGAGCTTGGTATCGTCTTTAATAAACAACTTGAAAGTCTCCGCCAGCTCCGAGCTGGACCAGTCTGTAGTGAAAATGTATCAAAGTTGATTCACTTAAACCGCTGAGAGGCGTCTATAAGACCTCGGATGTCCGCGAGTCTGGGCCACTCCTGCGACATTATACTATGACGTGTAGACTTGAATGGTACGTACCCGCACATATTCTAGGCTTGCTTGCATTGACTAATATTATCGATCCTTCCTATATGATGCCAAGATCCTGATATATATTGCATGATTGTATTTTACAGGATGATGCCAGAGATCTGATTGTTATTAAACCTACCTATGGGACAAAGTTGTGGACTTGATTGATTTTCACAACACTTAATAACAATCAGTCTTGCCGTCCACTCGAGGACAAGAGGCGAACATGGCGGGACACAAGATGATCCAGGTACCGATATTCGGCGCCGACACACAAGCAGTGGATTCGGGCTCGGAGCTGACGCATTGGCTCAAGACACTGGATAATCAGTTCAAAGCCCAGGATGCCGTTGTCACTGAAGAAACGAAACTGGACGTGCTGCAGACTAAAGTACACCATAACGTCTACAGGAGCATCGAACAGTGTACGACGTACAATGCCGCTGTGACAGAGCTAAAACGAATTTACATTAAGAAACGGAGTGTGGTGTATTCCAGGCATTTGCTCGCAACGCGGAGTCAACAGCCCGCTGAGACGATAGATCACTTCGCCCAAGAGCTGCGACGTCTACTTGCAGACAGTACTCCCGAGGTACGCACTCATGATCAAGTCCAAGATGATCTTGTCCGAGATTCTTTTGTCTCTGGGATCAGCTCGTCAACTATCAGAACCAGACTTTTGGAAACAGCGGACCTGACGTTCACGGAAGCTCTACGGCTGGCACATGTATACGATGAGGCCCGGGAGCAATCTAACGCCTATGATCACACACGTGTCGTTGCGGGGGCTTCTCAACACACGCGACCGGAGAGAGCTACCGCCGAGGATATGGGAGCGGACTCGACCACACTAGCGGAACCCCTGGCCGCTCCCGAGGAGGACCCGGATTCTGGCTTGGCGGCAGCTGCGGCGGCTAGACCAAAGCCTGTACGAAACGCTACGTGTTACTTCTGCGGGAATCGACAACATCCCAGGTCTGCATGTCCGGCTCGGGAAGCGATATGCCATTTGTGTTCGACAAAAGGACATTTTGCAAAAGTTTGCCAAAAGGCTGCGCGGGGCACACAAACTCGCGCGACCCTGAATGGGCTTATCGCCGAGCCAACGGGCCGAGCACAGAGCGGGGCGCCTCACCCGGCTTTGATGAGCGGCGCTCCTCCTCGTGGGCCCCTGGCTGCACGCTCGACCTTGGTGAGATACATCGGGCCGCCAAAACAAGTGGCGCTAACACGACCGAACGCGGAGCGATCATCCTTGGCTGGTATCCGAACGTCTCATGATGGCTTTGAGACTCATCGCGCGACTCTAGCGCCATCCGAAGGCTGCTCGTACGAACTACAAGCTCTTGCTTCAGCACGTGAAACTACAGTTGGCTTCGACCCTTCTCGCGTGACACGAGCGCCATCCAATGGCTGCTCGTACGAACTACAAGCTCCTGCTTTGGCACAGCAAACTACGCGCTTGGCACGAGCGCCCTCTGGAGGCTGCTCGAACGGCCGGAAAACTGTAGCCGGCGTTGGATCTACACGCGAGGCGCGATCATCTCGCTCGGATGGCTCAATACCTGCCGGTCCACCCGGCCTTGCTCAGGCCATTATTCCACTTATGATCGAAGGCATTTTTGCACGGGCTTTAATCGATACGGGGTCCACAGATAGTTTTATTGATCATCGACTGGTGAGTAAACATGGATGGCCGGTCCTTGGGACAACACGACGGATCTTTATGGCCTCCCAAGGGCTTAGGCTCAGCACAAAAGGGGAATGTCGATTGAAGCTTGTGATAAAGGGACGCATGTTTCCAGATGTACATCTCATGGTCTTACCTGCTTTATGTGCTGATATTCTGTTAGGACATGATTTTCTTAAGCGACATGGACGTTTGGAAATGGAATTTGGTGGGACTGACACGCTTGCTGTGTGTGCACTCGCAGGAATGGAAATTGAGCCTCTTTCGCTGTTCCCCAACATGACCACGGACTGCACACCTGTAGCGGTAAAATCACGGCGCTACTCACGGGGCAGACGCACAATTCATTGCGAAAGAAACAGCCCAGCTCTTAAAGGAAGGTATCATAGAACCTAGCCGGTCGCCGTGGCGGGCCCAGGTCTTAGTGGTGCGAAGTGAAGCGCATCGCAAACGAATGGTAATCGACTATTCACAGACGATAATCGCTTTACACAGCTGGATGCCTACGCCCTACCGGGGATGGACGCACTGGTTCGACAGGTGGCCCAGTACTCAATCTATAGCACTCTCGATCTGCGTAGTGCATATCATCAGATCCCCATCCGCTCCGCCATCCATCCATCCGCATCCATCCATCCCATCCATCCATCCGCCATCCGCAGGGGCCGATCGCATCTACACCGCTTTTGAATCAGGTAACGGTTATACCAGTTCACCCGACTACCTTTTGCGGTGACGAACGGGGTCGCCTGTTTTCAGAGGGCTATGGACGACCTCATTGCTAAGGAGAACTTGACAGATGTCTTTGTATATCTGGACAATCTTACGGTTTGTGGGCATGACCAGGGGCATCACGATGCTAATCTGAAGCGCTTCCTCGAGGTCGCGCAGAGGTATCGCCTAACCATGAATGAAGCTAAGTGTCGTTACTCCATGCACACGATAGATCTTCTGGGGTACACCGTGACCCACGGCTCTGTTGCTCCAGATAAGGAGCGTCTGCGACCTTTGCTCGATATGGCCCCGCCCTGCGATCGAGCTTCGCTGAAGCGTGCTCTCGGGCTGGTCGCCCATTATTCTAAGTGGGTGCAAGATTTCTCCGCGAAACTCCGCCCACTTGTGGCCTGCGACGCGTTTCCCCTGAGCCCAGCCGCCTTGGCTGCCTTTAGGGGCCTTAAGTCCGACATCGCTGGCGCCGCAGTGGCGACGATCGACGAGAGCAAATCTTTCGTCTTAGAAAGTGATGCCTCGGATCATGCGATAGCGGCGACTCTCTCCCAGGGGGGGGGGGGGGGCCTGTGGCTTTCTTTTCGCGGACTCTCACCTCCGCTGAGCGGAGGCATTCGTCTGTCGAAAAGGAAGCGTACGCGATCGTCGAGTCGATTCGGCGATGGCGTCCGTACTTGCTTGGGCGATGCTTCCAAATCATCACGGACCAACAAAGCGTGGCGTTTATGTACGACACCTTACATGCTCAACGCATTAAGAATGAGAAAATCACTCGCTGGCGTATCGAACTCGCCGACTTCTGCTACACCATCAAATATCGCCCGGGGAAGGATAACTTGGTCACCGTCGCCTTATCGAGGCCGGCTACGTGCGCGGGTCTCATAACTTTGGAGGGTCTGCGCGCTTTGCACGACACTATGTGTCATCCTGGGGTGACGCGTTTCGCTCATTTTGTGCGTCGTGGTAATCTGCCGTACTCGGTTGAGGACATCCGCCGGGTCTGCCGTGACTGCGCTGTATGTGCGGAACTCAAACCGCGTTTTTCAACCCTCCCATGGGGACGCTGGTCAGGGCTACTAGACCGTGGGAGAGATTGGTGATGGATTTCAAAGGACCGCTGCCGGTGTCGAGTAACTCTCGTTATCTGCTCACTATCGTTGATGAGTACTTGCGATTCCCTTTCGCTTACACGTGCGCAGATATGACAGCTGCCACAGTCATACGGTGCCTGCAGAATTTGTTTTCTATGTTTGGGTATCCGGCCTACGTGCATACAGATCGGGGAGCGGTGTTCCTGTCCCAGGAAGTGAAGTGCTTCTTGCTCCAAAATAATGTCACTTCGAGTTACACCACTCCGTACAGACCACAGGCGAATGGGCAGGTCGAACACTTCAATGGGATCATATGGAGGGCCGTCATGCTAAGCCTCAGGACCCTCGGCCGGGGCCTAGATAAATGGGCTTGGTCGCTACCCGCGGCGATGAACTCGATCAGGGCTCTACTATGTACGGCCACCAACCAGACTCCTCACGAAAGACTGTTCCACCACCCTAGAAGCTCGGGTAGTATCCTATCTTTACCCAGTTGGCTCGCTGAGCCGGGGCCGGCCTATCTCACACGTGCGGTTCGCACGAGCAAGTACGATCCCTTAGTGGATAAGGTGCAGGTACTCCAGGCTAATCCTGAGCATGCTCATGTGATGACGGCAGATGGACGTGAGTCCACTGTCTCCGTACGCCATCTCGCCCCTTGTGGGGTCATCGACCCTTTTAGGGATATCGACGAACCGATCTACGAGTCTATGGACTCTCCCGAAGCTCCCCCTATGGAGCATCTGCCGTCCCTCCTTTCGCCAGATACACCCCTGCCTGAAGGCACTGAGGTGCCCCCTTCGACACCTGCCTCCAGTGGCTACTCCGATGCAGGGGACTCCGGGCTTGGGGATGTCGTACCCGGTAGTTTCCGGACCCGTGCTGGCAGGGTAATTCGCCGCCCTGACCGCTACGGATGGACCGACTGACATGGATTGACATCACCGATCAATTAATGCTGACGCACGCTTGATTCCTGCCTAGCGGCAGTGTAGTTCTAACGGCGGGGAGAATGTAGTGAAAATGTATCAAAGTTGAACCCAGGTGTGATGCTCACTTATACCGCTGAGAGGCGTCTATAAGACCTCGGACATCCGCGACTCTGGGCCACTCCTGCGACATTATACTATGACATGTAGACTTGAATGGTACGTACCCGCACATATTCTAGGCTTGCTTGCATTGACTAATATTATCGATCCTTCCTATATGATGCCAAGATCCTGATATATATTGCATGATTGTATTTTACAGGATGATGCCAGAGATCTGATTGTTATTAAACCTACCTATGGGACAAAGTTGTGGACTTGATTGATTTTCACAACACAGTCCATTGTCGGGAACTCGCCATGTTGAAAAAACACGGAACGTGCCGCCGTGATAATCCGCAAAGAAAAACAAGACCAAACGTCAAACTGCTTGTTGATCTTCACGATCCCACCGCTGCCACCATGTAGTCGGTTCAGGAATCTCCTTCAATCAAGTTGTTTATTAAAGACGATACCAAGCTCTCACAGAACACACGACAATCATGACGTGCCGCCAGCAACTACCGAAGCCACGCCTCCAGACGTCACTGCGCAGTACGTAGTACCAATCACAACAGCAGCCGCAAATGTGCAATTTCACACACAAGTGGAAAACAAGTGTAAAGCAGGAAAAACCTGGAATGGAATGTCTGCCAGAGTTTTGGCAATGTAGTAGGTCTTGAGTCCGTACCAGCAGTTCAGGTGTTCACGTAGAAACACAGCCATCTCTGTAGGGACTGGCACACACTATCGATTCATTCCCATTTGATTCATTCTTTGGTGCTTTATAAAATACCGATGAATTAAAATCCCGTACATTCTTGTGCAATAACAACACTTTGCAGTCCTTGGTCAGACAAGGAAATTCCAAATACATTCAGAAACGAACACGACACTCTGTAGAGCGCACACCTTCGCCAGACTGAACACTTTATGTTTTGTATCCTACTCACCTACTGATAGGTTGGATCTGGATCCTGACCGAAACAAAAATCTAATCGCTTGTTCTTCTCATTCACCCAACATGTCCACCAAGTTTCACACAAATCCGTCCACAGCTTTTCAAATACCATGCTATATATCGTTTTGGCCTTATCTCTCAATGGTGAGAATGATGACAATGACCACTCCTTTTTGCATCGTGATGATACATATGGCTGCCGAAGCAGTTTCTTGGCTAATGGGCACAATCCTTGACGGGTCGCCACTCCGACACAGGACACTCGAATGGCTCATTCATCCCGGTACACATTTTGCCGACCTCAAAAGGATGACAGACTGAGTCAACCCACCTGGTGTTAATTTAGTGGCTGAAGGTGGCTTGACCTTGACATCTCGAGCCAGACACCTTAAACGCTAAGCCAACACCAGGCTCAATGGTGAAGAAGAACCACTTAAGAAAATTAAATAATTCTAGTATCCAGATCCTGATTCGGATTTTCACCAAAATCGAAACAATTCGTCCTTGTCACACACCCAACTAGGTTTCACCCAAATCCATCCACAACTTTTTGAGATATCATGCCAACAGACAAACAGGGGTGAAAACATACCTTCCGTCCACCTTCGGTGGCGAAGATAACAAATGTCGATTTAGGTGTGTGAGATTGGTGGAAAGAGAAAATCAAATATTGCTGGGAAGGGTCTTCAAAGACATTTCGGTGTACGAGGCATATGAACAGGTGTGGACAGCGGGGAGGGTAAGAATCTGCTATATTTGCATATGTAATAAATAGATGGCCAAATTATGACATTATTGATGCACCACGAAATGAGGATTTCACTAATTAAACGGTTTTTGTATTCCTTCCTGTCCTTGTATACAAATAATTGTTGGAGGTAACAAACAATTAAATAAATAGATAATATCAATAAGTCACGGAGGTGTAAGCTAAGGACATACAGGTGAGCACAGTGGGCATCATTGCAGCGAAAGTGAGGAAAAGCAGTGAGAAGAAGAGGAAAGCCGAGTTATTGAAGACTTTATTGGCATCGGAGCCGATGTCCAGGTAGAGCAGTCCCACAAGCACGCCGATGGCGAGGTGTGATGCAAGACGCAGGTGGCACAGCACCTGGTGGGAGAATGAGTGAAGGGAATGAATGAGCTGCGGTGAATGAAGGAGCGGCTACATGAATGGATTTGTGCGATGCCCCCGATATGTGACTGTACTCACAGTGTCACGAGTGATGGTGATGAGACTGCGATGAAGCAGAACGCACAGCTGGGTCGTAAAACTGGCACCAAACGACCGGCAGGCACAGCCACACGGCTCCTGCAATTCACAGGCAATTTCCTCCCTCTGTGTGTAACGTAACACGACTGATGGGAATCCAGTATACTATAGTAACGATGGAGGTCAGTATAGTAATGGTACGCACCTTCCACCTGGTTTCCATCGTTCTACCTGTCCGCCGATGCAGATCGACAATAGCCGTCATCCGCAAGACGGCTTAGTCTTTTAATGTCCAAAACATTCAAGAGTATCCTACTTTTCCATTCTACAATAAATTACTTCCTATATATCGTTGGAGACTGAAACGAGCTGCCAAACTGCCTTGGTTCAATGGAGCAAACACCTACCCAACAGGTTGCCAGCTGTTCGATCACAGCCAATTGTCAAGGGAAAAAACCGTTAAATGTGAAAAGGAAGGATTGTGATTGAGACGTGAGTTGAGGGCCTCAAAAAAGGCCCAAAACTAGAACGGTACTCCGCAGGGCATACCTCCGCCAGGTTGAACAGTCTACGTTTTGTATCTCACCGACAGGCCGGATCTGGATTCCTACCTGAACCAGAATCTAATCGGCTTGTTCTTGTCACCGAACCAACTCATCCACCTAGTTTTGTCATAACCTGCCCAAAACATTAAAAAGTATCCTGCTATATATCCTTTTGGCCCCGGCTCTCAATTATGAAGAATCACTTAAAAATGATCATATCCAGATCTGGATCTTCACTAAAATCAAATTGATTAGTCCTTGTCACACACACAACACCTGTCCACCAAGTTTTTTGTTTTTTTTTGTATACAGAATCGAGGCTCGTGAAAGAGCTAACATTTATCACAGAAACAAATCCAACAGACAAACAACGTATATACAAAGGGGAGCGGTAGACAAGATGGGGAGAGAAGCGGAAGCACACAAACACAACATTTGAGAGCAGGGACATCGGGAGATCTGTGGGAGGGAGAGGGCTTGGGGGGTGGAGGCGTGGGAAAGGGGGGGGGGGTGGGAGAAGTATAAAACACAAGGACACCAAGGACTTCCAGGAAAGAAGTTGGTATTTCAAAAAAGTGGATTTGGGGTGAAATTAGCGTGGGTAGAAAAGATCAAGGTTTTGGATGGGGGAAGATAAGACATGGTGGTGAACAGCTGTTTTAAAGACCTGGAGGGAGGAGTGGGATTGGAGAGAGTGAGGGAGTTTGTTCCAGAGGTGGGAGAAAAGAGGAATGAAGGAGTGAAGGTGAGCAGAGAGTCTTGATTTTGGCAGTTTAACCATAAGAGGGTTGCTGGCAGATCTTGTGCGAGCTGTAGGAATATTTGGGGGACAGAGCCCAGAGAGAGCTGGCGCAGCAAGGCCGGAGAGGAGTCGGTCGAAGACGGAAAGACCACCAACCTGCCTGCGGTGAGTAAGCGAAAGGCACTCGGAGTTAGCTTCATCGCGGGAGATTCCAATGATTCTGAGCGCTTTGGTTTCAACAGCGTGAAGACGAGCGAAGTGTGAGGCAGGAGCACCAGCCCAGAGGGGAGGGAGAGCAGTATTCCATTGAGCTGCAGATGAAAGCCTTGTATGTGGTGAGGAGCTCAGGTGTGCCAAGGAAGGACTTCGCACGACGGAGGATGCCCAGTCGGCGACTGGGTTTGGAGGCCAGATTTGAAATGTGGTTTTCCCAGGAAAGATCATGGCAGATAATGAGACCCAAAAGCTTGAGTGACAGAACTTCTTGGAGAGGATTATTCAGAAAGTAGATGGGAGGGTTGTCCAGTCGGTCTTTTCGGAGAAACATCGTAAGAGTGTGAGATTTGTCAGGATTGAAAGACATGTTCCACTTGTTTGCCCAGTCTGTGATTTTGTCCAGGTCTGCAGAGAGTGAGGAGGCTGCAGACTGCCGATCTGAGGGATGAGGAATGGAGCGACAGAGAGTAGAGTCATCAGCAAAGAGATAGAGAGGATTTTCAAGAGAGTCGGAGAGATCATTGATAAAGACCAGAAAAAGCACAGAGCCCAGAACAATACCTTGCGGAATTCCAGCCTGAACAGGAAGGGGAGATGAGAGAAACCCATTCAGGGCCACACGTTGGCTACGACTAGAGAGGTAGTCCGCCAGCCATGCATGGAGATTTCCATGGATACCAAAGGAGGAGAGTTTGGTGAGCAGAGCAGGGTGCCAGACGGTATCGAAGGCACGTGATATGTCAAGGGAGACAGCTCTAATTTCCTGTTTGGCATTGAGAACCTCCATCCATTGTTGAGACAGCAGAAGCAGCATGTCCAGAGTAGAGTGACCTGGTCTGAAACCAAATTGATGATCAGAGATCAAGCCATTGGAGAAGAGGAAAGATTTCATCTCTGAAGCAATGATGGATTCCATGACTTTGCTGATAATTGGGAGAAGGCTGATTGGTCTGTTGTTGCTAGGATCTGTTTTTGCACCTTTTTTGTGCAAAGCGGTGATGTTGGCTGATTTCCAAGCAGATGGCAGATGACCTTGAGCAAAAGAGAGGGTGAGGAGAACAGAGAGAGGGAGTGAAAGAGCGGAAGAACAGGATTTTAGGACCCATGGGTCCAAATTTCATCCAAATCAAAAAATCATCCAAAAAAGTTTCATCCAAATCCGTCCATAACTTTTTGAGATATCCTGCTCACAGCCAAACAAACAGACAGACAGGTGTGAAAATAACCTTCCTCCACCTTCATTATTAAAATAATTTATTTTAATAATATATTGTTAAATTTTTTAATAATTAAATTATAATTAATTTAATTTTAAATTTTTATTTAAATTTATTTTATTTCATAAATTTAATAAATAAATTTTCATAAATAAAATTCACTAAATTTATTTAAATAAAATAAATTTATTATAAATTATAATTTTTATAATTATAATTTATAATTAAAAAAATTAATTTATTTTAATTAATATATATTTTAATTAATTTATTTTAATAATATATTATTTAAAAATTTAATAATTAAACTATAATTAATTTAATTTTAAAATTTTATTTAAATTTATTTTATTTCATAAATGTAATAAATAAATTTTAATGAATAAATACGAAAGTAAATTTTTTTGAGTAAATTTTTGCAACGTATAAAGAAGGCAGAAACGTAAACGAGATGTTGCAATGGTGGCGCGACACTCCTACACCGTGTGCGATGGTGGTTTGTTTGAAAGTGGGATTTCCTCACAGTTAGGCCTGTGAGACAGGGCTCCAAAGAAGGGTCACTCGTGGACATCTTGGGCCGCGTAGCGTCTGTGGCGACATCTTGAACAGCAGCAGCGAGGAGGGACGTCAGGTCCCCGTAGTCGCCAGAAGCCACTTCCATCACTAAATCCGATGAATTCGAAGGAATGAGGGAACATGGAGTGCGGTTAATGGGGTTCTGCTGTTGCACAAAGTACGATGTATGTCACAGTATGCTCGTCTTAAGTCATGGTGTTAAGCTGGCTATCCTGCCTGTTTGCACTCGGTTGTGTGCATTAAACATTGCCTTCGGAACAGGAAAAAGTCTGTGATTGTCAGTATCCTCATTAAATTGCAATTCCCCACTTCCTGCTCACTTCTATTTCTCTGTGCCATGTTGCTTGGCATGAGATGCTGAGAGAGTTTCTCTCATCACGGATGATGAGTTACCTCAATCTCTCTCCACACTGACCCCGAGTCATAAAGATGGACCATGTGACCATAGTATAGAACAAGCAAATAGACAAGGAAGACGAAGAATAAGGTGATCGTTATTTTCTTTCGAGATAATGAGTTTGTTTACGCATCACATGATATGAAATTTACTGAAATCAACTTTTGTGATCCAGAAATGTGGAGTAAGGTGAAATAATTTCTGATGATAATGCAGCTCTTTTATTTCGGCCTGGCCTCGATGAGGACGACATAGCCTGTGCCTGGAGCCTTCTACATTACAAGAAAGAAAGAAAAGAAGAAGAAGAAGAAGAATAAAGTACCGAAGTCCGCAGGATTGTGGTATGTCGGACACTGCAAGCCGAGTTGGGCGAGATGAGGTACCAATCCCGTCACCGAGCCCTGATACACACAGCAACCGTGGCTCAGGACATATGTCTGCGGGGAGAGCGAAGGCTTAGGATTAGGACATGCACGAGAGCGAAACATCTAAAAAGGACAAAACAAATAAGGAAAGATTTCACTATTAAACAAGAAAGATGTGCATGGCACATTACATACAAAATGCAAATCTATATCGTAAAGCAGGAGTGTCTGTCTGTCCGTCCGTCCATCCCCGAACTACTGGGCCAGCCGCACCAAACTTTCTGTGGACCCTTTGGGGTCCCAGCAGGTGTCCTACAGTGGGCGAGAAGTTTCATAAATTTCTCAACACAATTATGATTTTGATTTTCCCCCGGCCCGGACAACGCCGGTTGAGATTTTGGGCTCCCACTCGTGCATAGCACAGGTACCTCACTAGTAAGCAACATGCTTCCAGGTTTTGATTGGTGAACCAATTCAATGACCCAATATGCAAATTTTGTTCCACCTTGTAGAGTACCCAGCTTCCAGCTTCCAGGTGGGTGGAGATTGCGCATTATTCGCTGAAAAAAGTATAACCTGTATAATGTATATTGCAAGAAGACTCCATAGATGTCCGTGTGGTGTGCGTCGAAAGGGGTCTAACGGTCTACAGGTCTAACATGCCCATGAGTTTAAAAGTCTAAATGGTCTATCGGGCTCTACAACGGTCTACAAGGGGTTTAATGGTCTGTTAGAGTTTAAAGGGGTATGAGCGGTAAAAAGGTGTAAAACAATCCTCCCCACCCCTCCTCCTGCCTGTGGAACAAACTTCCACATCTTCTTCAATGTCATTCTTCTCTCTAGGAGTCTAGGTGTTCAAGACAGCTGTTCACGACCATCTCAGATCATCCCCAATCCAAAACCATGACCTACTCTACACTCGCAACCCCACTCCCCCACCCCCACACTGCCCTAACCTCTACTTCCAAATTTCCAGTTTTTTCCTCCTGAGACTTTCCTTCTGTATCCATCTTATACCCACCCCATGTGTTCTCCACTACCCCTCATTCCTCCCCACATCTTGGCCTTTAACTCTGCTGTTGGTGCGCCCCTCTCTACTGTTCCTTTCGTCCTGTTATGTCCTGATACATTCAGTGTACCCACTCTTCTATGAGCCTCGACTGTGTTTACAAAATGTCTAAAGGATCTAAGGGGGCAAAAATGGCATTGAAATGTTCAAATGGTTAAAAGGTCTAAATGTCTAAAAAGTATGTTCCAATAGTCTGTAATTAATCGAAGTCGTCATGGTGCTGATTAATAGACGTACTCGGTCAAACAGTACGTAATTAATAGACATACTCATGTGGGTCGACCGAGGCTTCACCATCCACCCATGCTCTTCGGTTGCACAAACATTATATATAACTGTATATGTAGATATCAAGTGAATCGGATGAAAAGTGACAATTTATGCAACCTTGACCTTTGACCTTTTCACCTATTGACCTAAAAACACTACGTATCCACCTTTTGGCTAGTTCTATCAGTTGGTGTAAAGTTTAGTGAAGATCGATTGAGAATTTGCGACATGTAGGTGACAGACAAACAAATAAACAAACAAACATACTCTGGGAACAAATTTAATTGCGAATCTTCGATGTTTTGTCCTACAGACATATAAAGACGAATCCGTCACTCACCAAGTCGAGAGAGGTAGAGGTAGAGACAGAGATGGAGGTAGAGGGAAGTTTATTATCCATTTATCTAGTAGAATACCTGGTCAAACATGTGAAAAAGGCGTCCACTGGGCTGGTGTAGTGAGCATACAATTGTGCGTCCCCCAGCTGCTAGGCCACGGAGGAGGGACACAACCTGCTCACTGGCCCAGCTGTCCAGGCCACTGCACACACACACACACACACACACACACACACACACACACACACACACACACACACACAGTGTCATCTGCTTACTCATCCAATCTTCTTCATTTTTTTTAAATATCGATAATTATAATCACAATTACATGACCAACTAGAACGGCACTCGGTAGAGAGCATACCTCCGCCTGGTTGGCCATATCACTCAATGGTGAAGAATCACTTAAAAATGCTACTAGCTGGATCCGGATCCGGATCTTCACCAAAACTGAATCGATTCTTCCTTGTCACACACACAACCTGTCCAACAAGTTTCGTCCAAATCCATCCATAAGTTTTTGAGAACTTGCTATGTATCGTTTTTGGCCATATCTCGCAATGGTGAAGCATCACTTAAGAAAAATTAAATAATTCTCATATCCGAATCCATATTCAGATATTCACCAAAATTGAATCGATTCTTCCTTGTCACACAAACAACCTGTCCAACAAGTTTCGTCTAAATTCATCCATAACTTTTTGAGATATCCTGCTATGTATAGTTTTTGGCCCCATCTCCCAATGGTGAAGAATCACTTAAGAAAATTAAATAATTCTCATATCCGAATCCATATTCAGATATTCACCAAAATTGAATCGATTCTTCCTTGTCACACACAACACCTGTCCAACAAGTTTCGTCTAAATTCATCCATAACTTTTTGAGACATCCCGCAATGTGTAGTTTTTGGCCCTCTTTCCCAGTGGTGAAAAATCACTTAAGAAAAATTAAACAATTCTCATATGCGAATCCATATTCAGATCTTCACCAAAATCGAATTTATTTGTCCTTGTCACATACACAACCTGTCCAACAAGTTTCGTCCAAATCCGTCCATAACCTTTTGAGATATCTTGCTCTTTATCATTTTTGGCCCGATCTCCCAATGGTGAAGAATCACGTAAAAAATTCTGGTAGCCGGATCCGAATCCGTAGCTTCACCAAAATCTAATCATTTCGTCCTTGTCACATATGCTACATCTCTCCCAAATTTCGTCCCAATCCGTCCACAACTTTTTGAGATATTTTGTTCACAAACAGACAAACAGACAAACAGACAGACAGGGGTGAAAACATAACCTCCATCCACTTTTGTTGGCGGAGGTAATCACATGTATGACCCCAGCAGGCGTGTCTAACGGTCTGAGGGTGGAGTCCCGTCCAGGTGTCCATACTCAATGCACATATCACTCTGCCAGTAAGTCGGTGTAACAGAATTTCCTTTTGCAATGGTGATCATATTCACCGTACACAGACTATACGATGACGTCACGAACCTTGTAGGCTCATCAAAAAGCATTACAGGTGGATTGTTCACAAGTTCGAGGCCAATGGTAAGGCGGCGTCTCTGACCACCGGAGAGGCTTCCAGCTCGGATGCTTTCACATCCACCCAGGCCTAGTGCGGCGACAATCTCACTCACCTGGACATACAAACACAAGAACAAAGGGACTGCTTCAATTAGTTCACAGGATACGGCGACACAGCATTTGACTGATTTGAAAGTGATGTAGAAATTTTTTATTAATTGATATTGTTTAATCCCTGAGATGTCTTGGCAAACCTTTTATTACTCACCAACTGTGATGATGCATTTTCACACCAAACAATTGATAACTCAGCACTTTTCTGCACTGGCGAACAGGTTACTCCCCTGCGCAGTCAACTCTTCTGTTTTTTTTAAGGTTTTTTTTCTTCCCTTGATCCAATATGGCTGCCAGACCACGTGACCGATGACGTCATACATTTACATTCTCCAATATATTTGTTGTGCAGATGACGCTCAATAAGTTTCCAGCTGATTGGACTGAGCATCGTACTTATCGAATTATGACGTCATAATAAAGGCACCATTGACGTCATCGTTAGCAACACTTATTCACCATGAGGAGTTCTTTACAATGACCATGTTTCAATTTTTTCCATGAAGCGGTTTCGGATATATAGAGGTCCAAATGTTTTCGATTTTTCCAATACGGCGCCTGTGCCATATGCCATATGACGTCATAATTACCACTACATGATTCAACATGAGAAGACGCATACTATGGTGAAAATATCGTGTCAATTGGATCAAGGGTTGCCGAGAAAATTAATTTTAAAAATGCAGACACGTACGTACGTACATATGACATGTATGTACGAACGCACCCGATCGCTTAACCCCGCTTTTCACTTTGTGCGCGCAGGGTAACTAGAACTGCACTCGGTAGAGCGCATCCCTCCACCAAGCTGAATAGTTTACGTTTTGTAGCCCTGATAGGCCGGATCTGCATGTGGACCTTAAACAAAATGTAATCGCTTGTTCTTATCACGTGCCAAACTCATCCACCAAGTTTCGTCATAATCCGTCCATAAGTTTTTGAAATTTCGTTTTTGGTCCCATCTGTCAATGGTGAAGAATCACTTTAAAAAAGAAATATATATATTTACCGGATCCGGATCAGCATCTTCACCCAAAATTGAATCAATTTGTCCGTGTCACACACCCAAACTCCCTCACTCCCTTCAATCCCACTCCTCCCTCCAGGTCCTTAAAACAGCTGTTCACCACCATCTCTTATCTTCCCCCATCCAAAACCTTGATCTTTTCTACCCCCGTTAATACACCCCAAAACCACTTTATTGAAATACCGACTTCTTTCCTGGAAGTCCGAGCAGTGTCCATGTGTTTTATACCTCTCCCACCTCCCCCCCCCCCCCCCCTTCCCATGCCTCCTCCCCCCAACCCCTCTCCCTCCCACAGATCTCCCGATGCCCCTGCTCTCCATCTTTTCTCCCGCTCCCTTTATCATGTTTTATGTTTTATGTGCCAGTTTGTCTTTTTGTGATCAATGTTAGCTCTTACACGAGCCTCGACCTTGTATTTAAAAACAATAAAAAAATAAAGCCTGTCCATCAAATTTCGTCCGAATCGTTTTGAGATATCGTGCTTGCAGACAAACAGACAGGGGTGAAAACATAATGTCCGGCTGCCTTCGGTGATGGATGTAACAAACTGACTGGGTCAACAACCTTCATTGTCGGTCGATTTCGTTTTGATAATGAAGCTTTTAGGCAGAAACACGTGTCCAACACATGCTTATAATACTGCACTGTGAACCGTTTGCAATAGATATGTATTTGGTAAACAAAGGAGAGATATCGTCTTACTTAAATGTGATGTCATAACTTATTTTTTTCAAATATTTCTCAAATATGACAAATAACAACTAGCTCTGGGATGTTGCATTAAAAACCCATAAACCATGTCCATTCCAGCCTATTGCAGGCCTCAGGCCTCCCCAAGCTCATGTGGAGGGGCGTTGCGGGTTGGCGACAGTGAGTAGCCAATCAAATGGAAACCCGTACCGGCCATGAGGAGGTGATGGTGGAGAAAGTGGAGCAAGTGGAGAAAGTGAGAGTGGAGAAAGTGAGAGTGGAGAAAGTGAGAGTGGAGCAAGTGAGAGTGGAGCAAGTGAGAGTGGAGAAAGTGAGTGGAGCAAGTGAGAGTGGAGAAAGTGAGAGTGGAGCAAGTGAGAGTGGAGCAAGTGAGAGTGGAGCAAGTGAGAGTGGAGAAAGATGAGAGTGGAGAAAGTGAGTGGAGAAAGTGAGAGTGGAGAAAGAGGAGAGTGGAGAAAGACGAGAGTGGAGAAAGAGAGAGTGGCGAAAGATGAGAGTGAAGAAAGTGAGAGTGGAGAAAGTGAGAGTGGAGCAAGTGAGAGTGGAGCAAGTGAGAGTGGAGAAAGTGAGAGTGGAGAAAGTGAGAGTGGAGCAAGTGAGAGTGGAGCAAGTGAGAGTGGAGAAAGTGAGTGGAGCAAGTGAGAGTGGAGAAAATGAGAGTGGAGAAAGTGAGAGTGGAGAAAGTGAGAGTGGAGAAAGACAAGAGTGGAGAAAGACGAGAGTGGAGAAAGACGAGAGTGGAGAAAGACGAGAGTGGAGAAAGTGAGAGTGGAGAAAGTGAGTGGAGAAAGTGAGAGTGGAGAAAGATGAGAGTGGATCAAGTGAGAGTGGAGAAAGTGAGTGGAGCAAGTGAGAGTGGAGAAAGTGAGAGTGGAGCAAGTGAGAGTGGAGCAAGTGAGAGTGAAGCAAGTGAGAGTGGAGAAAGATGAGAGTGGAGAAAGTGAGTGGAGAAAGTGAGAGTGGAGAAAGACGAGAGTGGAGAAAGATGAGAGTGGAGAAAGTGAGAGTGGAGAAAGATGAGAGTGAAGAAAGTGAGAGTGGAGAAAGTGAGAGTGGAGCAAATGAGAGTGGAGCAAGTGAGAGTGGAGAAAGTGAGAGTGGAGAAAGTGAGAGTTGAGCAAGTGAGAGTGGAGCAAGTGAGAGTGGAGAAAGTGAGTGGAGCAAGTGAGAGTGGAGAAAGTGAGAGTGGAGCAAGTGAGAGTGGAGCAAGTGAGAGTGGAGCAAGTGAGAGTGGAGAAAGATGAGAGTGGAGAAAGTGAGTGGAGAAAGTGAGAGTGGAGAAAGACGAGAGTGGAGAAAGACGAGAGTGGAGAAAGTGAGAGTGGAGAAAGATGAGAGTGAAGAAAGTGAGAGTGGAGAAAGTGAGAGTGCAGCAAGTGAGAGTGGAGCAAGTGAGAGTGGAGAAAGTGAGAGTGGAGCAAGTGAGAGTGGAGAAAGTGAGAGTGGAGCAAGTGAGAGTGGAGAAAGTGAGAGTGGAGCAAGTGAGAGTGGAGCAAGTGAGAGTGGAGAAAGTGAGAGTGGAGAAAGTGAGAGTGGAGCAAGTGAGAGTGGAGCAAGTGAGAGTGGAGCAAGTGGGAGTGGAGAAAGTGAGAGTGGAGCAAGTGAGAGTGGAGCAAGTGAGAGTGGAGCAAGTGGGAGTGGAGAAAGTGAGAGTGGAGCAAGTGAGAGTGGAGCAAGTGAGAGTGGAGCAAGTGAGAGTGGAGCAAGTGAGAGTGGAGAAAGTGAGAGTGGAGAAAGTGAGAGTGGAGAAAGTGAGAGTGGAGAAAGTGAGAGTGGAGAAAGACGAGAGTGGAGAAAGACGAGAGTGGAGAAAGTGAGAGTGGAGAAAGATGAGAGTGAAGAAAGTGAGAGTGGAGAAAGTGAGAGTGGAGCAAGTGAGAGTGGAGCAAGTGAGAGTGGAGAAAGTGAGAGTGGAGAAAGTGAGAGTTGAGCAAGTGAGAGTGGAGCAAGTGAGAGTGGAGAAAGTGAGTGGAGCAAGTGAGAGTGGAGAAAGTGAGAGTGGAGCAAGTGAGAGTGGAGCAAGTGAGAGTGGAGCAAGTGAGAGTGGAGAAAGATGAGAGTGGAGAAAGACGAGAGTGGAGAAAGACGAGAGTGGAGAAAGTGAGAGTGGAGAAAGATGAGAGTGAAGAAAGTGAGAGTGGAGAAAGTGAGAGTGGAGCAAGTGCGAGTGGAGCAAGTGAGAGTGGAGAAAGTGAGAGTGGAGAAAGTGAGAGTTGAGCAAGTGAGAGTGGAGCAAGTGAGAGTGGAGAAAGTGAGTGGAGCAAGTGAGAGTGGAGAAAGTGAGAGTGGAGCAAGTGAGAGTGGAGCAAGTGAGAGTGGAGCAAGTGAGAGTGGAGAAAGATGAGAGTGGAGAAAGTGAGTGGAGAAAGTGAGAGTGGAGAAAGACGAGAGTGGAGAAAGACGAGAGTGGAGAAAGTGAGAGTGGAGAAAGATGAGAGTGAAGAAAGTGAGAGTGGAGAAAGTGAGAGTGCAGCAAGTGAGAGTGGAGCAAGTGAGAGTGGAGAAAGTGAGAGTGGAGCAAGTGAGAGTGGAGAAAGTGAGAGTGGAGCAAGTGAGAGTGGAGAAAGTGAGAGTGGAGCAAGTGAGAGTGGAGCAAGTGAGAGTGGAGAAAGTGAGAGTGGAGAAAGTGAGAGTGGAGCAAGTGAGAGTGGAGCAAGTGAGAGTGGAGCAAGTGGGAGTGGAGAAAGTGAGAGTGGAGCAAGTGAGAGTGGAGCAAGTGAGAGTGGAGCAAGTGGGAGTGGAGAAAGTGAGAGTGGAGCAAGTGAGAGTGGAGCAAGTGAGAGTGGAGCAAGTGAGAGTGGAGCAAGTGAGAGTGGAGAAAGTGAGAGTGGAGAAAGTGAGAGTGGAGAAAGTGAGAGTGGAGAAAGTGAGAGTGGAGAAAGTGAGAGTGGAGCAAGTGAGCATGGAGAAAGTGAGAGTGGAGAAAGTGAGAGTGGAGCAAGTGAGAGTGGAGCAAGTGAGAGTGGAGCAAGTGAGAGTGGAGCAAGTGAGAGTGGAGAAAGTGAGAGTGGAGAAAGTGAGAGTGGAGCAAGTGAGCGTGGAGCAAGTGAGAGTGGAGAAAGTGAGAGTGGAGAAAGTGAGAGTGGAGCAAGTGAGAGTGGAGCAAGTGAGAGTGGAGCAAGTGAGAGTGGAGAAAGATGAGAGTGGAGAAAGACGAGAGTGGAGAAAGACGAGAGTGGAGAAAGTGAGAGTGGAGAAAGATGAGAGTGAAGAAAGTGAGAGTGGAGAAAGTGAGAGTGGAGCAAGTGAGAGTGGAGCGAGTGAGAGTGGAGAAAATGAGAGTGGAGAAAATGAGAGTGGAGAAAGTGAGAGTGGAGAAAGTGAGAGTGGAGAAAGACGAGAGTGGAGAAAGACGAGAGTGGAGAAAGACGAGAGTGGAGAAAGACGAGAGTGGAGAAAGTGAGAGTGGAGCAAGTGAGAGTGGAGCAAGTGAGAGTGGAGCAAGTGAGAGTGGAGCAAGTGAGAGTGGAGAAAGTGAGAGTGGAGAAAGTGAGAGTGGAGAAAGTGAGAGTGGAGAAAGTGAGAGTGGAGCGAGTGAGAGTGGAGAAAATGAGAGTGGAGAAAGTGAGAGTGGAGAAAGTGAGAGTGGAGAAAGACGAGAGTGGAGAAAGACGAGAGTGGAGAAAGACGAGAGTGGAGAAAGACGAGAGTGGAGAAAGTGAGAGTGGAGAAAGTGAGTGGAGAAAGTGAGAGTGGAGAAAGATGAGAGTGAAGAAAGTGAGTGGAGAAAGTGAGAGTGGAGCAAGTGAGAGTGGAGCGAGTGAGAGTGGAGAAAATGAGAGTGGAGAAAGTGAGAGTGGAGAAAGTGAGAGTGAAGAAAGACGAGAGTGGAGAAAGACGAGAGTGGAGAAAGATGAGAGTGGAGAAAGTGAGAGTGGAGAAAGTGAGAGTGGAGAAAGTGAGAGTGGAGAAAGACGAGAGTGGAGAAAGACGAGAGTGGAGAAAGTGAGAGTGGAGCAAGTGAGAGAGGAGAAAGATGAGAGTGGAGAAAGTGAGAGTGGAGAAAGACGAGAGTGGAGAAAGATGTGAGTGGAGAAAGTGAGAGTGGAGCCAGTGAGAGTGGAGCAAGTGAGAGTGGAGCGAGTGAGAGTGGAGCGAGTGAGAGTGGAGGAAATGAGAGTGGAGAAAGTGAGAGTGGAGAAAGTGAGAGTGGAGAAAGTGAGAGTGGAGCAAGTGAGAGTGGAGCAAGTGAGAGTGGAGAAAGTGAAAGTGGAGCAAGTGAGAGTGGAGCAAGTGAGAGTGGAGCAAGTGAGAGTGGAGAAAGTGAGAATGGAGAAAGTGAGAGTGGAGAAAGTGAGAGTGGAGAAAGTGAGAGTGGAGAAAGTGAGAGTGGAGAAAGTGAGAGTGGAGAAAGTGAGAGTGGAGAAAGTGAGAGTGAAGAAACACGAGTCTTTAAACCGAACAACCAGCCCCGACATGTTGAAATGTAATACAAAAAATCCAGCTTCATTACCAGTTTCTTTTTCTCCTCCATTTTGTCCCGCAGTTTGAGATTTGCAGAGACCTGTAAAGTAAAAGAAGCTTTTCATTTGTTTTTCATGTTTGGTTTTCAAAAAGCAAATTCAAACTCATAAACACTTCATACGGGTGTGGAGAGTGCGCTGTGGTTTCGACATGATGGGTCCTCATAAAAATTGGACAAAAATTCGGAATTTTAAAGGACTGTCCTGGCACACGTTGGCATAATCTTTTCAAAAGGAAATGGGGATTTGTGGATCCACCAATGGGACATTACGCAGGTAGCGTGAGGGTGTGTGCAGAGACAGGACACTAGAGGTATTCACTGTACGGTATGCTAGTACCGACGTGTATACGGCCATTGTGATGTACAGACTGCAAGTTCCCAAGGATACCATCTTACCATCATGGCCTCGTTAACGGTCAGGTGTGGAAGCAGCACGTTGTCTTGCATGATGTAACATGACAGTTTACGGAAGGTGCTGGGTTCACGGATTTGACCATTCACGAGAACCTCACCAGACACACCCATTTGTCTGCCAAATGAAATTCAAGTACACATGTAAAGTAAACCACAACTCCACATTCACTGTGTAATGACACAGCACGTCATCATTGTGAGCCGTGTCATTGGGTATTTTGAACAATGGGGGCCTGACCACTCACCACTGGAAACACAACCTGATGAACATGAGTGTGAGAAGCAAGGACGAGGAAATAGAACCAAAATATCAGTGGGGGGTATTGTACTGCAGTGGGGTACTGTACTGTAGTGGTGTATTGTATTAATGTTGGGGTACTGTACTCAGCTCCACCATAAGGTGGAGATACTGTACTAAAGTGGGGTTGCTGTACTGAAGTGGGGGTACTGTGCTGAAGTGAATATACTGCACTAAACTGCGGATACTGTACTCTGGGGGTACTGTACTAAAGTGGGGGAACTGTACTGAAGTGGAGATACTGTACTAAAGTGGGGGTACTGCATTAAAGAGGGGATACTGTACTAAAAGGGGGGAACTGTACTAAAATGGGGGTATTGTACTAATGTGGGGGTACTGTACTAAAGTGGAGAAACTGTACTAAAGTGGGGGTGCTGCACTAAAGAGGGTATACTGTACTAAAATGGGGGAACTGTACTAAAATGGGCGTATTGTACTAATGTGGGGGTACTGCACTAAAGTGGAGATACTGTACTAAAGTGGGGGTGCTGCACTAAAGAGGGGATACTGTACTAAAATGGGGGAACTGTACTAAAATGGGGGTATTCTACTAATGTGGGGGTACTGTACTAAAGTGGAGATACTGTACTAAAGTGGGGGTGCTGCACTAAAGAGGGGATACTGTACTAAAATGGGGGAACTGTACTAAAATGGGGGTATTGTACTAATGTGGGGGTACTGTACTAAAGTGGAGATACTCTACTAAAGTGGGGGTACTGCACGAAAGAGGGGATACTGTACTAAAATGGGGGAACTGTACTAAAATGGGGGGTATTGTACTCATGTGGGGGTACTGTACTAAAGTGGAGATCCTGTACTAAAGTGGAGGTACTGCACTAAAGAGGGGATACTGTACTAAAATGGGGGAGCTGTACTAAAATGGGGGTATTGTACTAATGTGGGGGTACTGTACTAAAATGGAGATACTGTACTAAAGTGGGGGTACTGCACGAAAGAGGGGATACTGTACTAAAATGGGGGAACTGTACTAAAATGGGGGGTATTGTACTAATGTGGGGGTACTGTACTAAAGTGGAGATCCTGTACTAAAGTGGAGGTACTGCACTAAAGAGGGGATACTGTACTAAAATGGGGGAGCAGTACTAAAATGGGGGTATTGTACTAATGTGGGGGTACTGTACTAAAGTGGAGACACTGGGCTAAAATGGAGATACTGTACCAAAGTGGGGGAACTGTACTAAAGTGGGGGTACTGTACTGCAGTCGGGGTACTGTACTAAAATGGGGGAGCTGTACTAAAATGGGGGTATTGTACTAATGTGGGGGTACTGTACTAAAGTGGAGACACTGGGCTAAAATGGAGCTACTGTACTAAAGTGGGGGAACTGTACGAAAGTGGGGGTACTGTACTGCAGTCGGGGTACTGTACTAAAATGGGGGAACTGTGGTGCTGTGCACACACGACTCGATTGCCAGAGAGGTAGGCCACAACGCGTTGGTACAACAAGAGTCTTTATTCAAAGCTCGCACTTCAGCACTGGGCGGGCTCGAGCTTAGAGCCCGCATATATGTCCCGAGGCCACGCCTAGTCCCCGGGCGTGGCCGATCGGTCGAAGGGCGGGGCATGTGCTTTCGTTCCCCGCCTGGATGCTCGCGCCACCCACTGGTGCACGGAATTATTGCCCCTTGTGCCCGCCACACGCGCCCCCCCAGAATTCCCGCGCACCTGAAGGGTGAGTTTGCGGGGAAGCCGGATGACCCGGCCGAAACGCCCCCTGGCGATGGGTGCAGGGCTGGGGGGTAGCGGGACGGCGGGGCTGGGGGGTGTCGGGGGTCCGACCGCCGGGGGGCGGCCTCGACATGGAGGCAGAGCTGCTTGCGGGGGGTGGTCCGGATCGAGTTGGGCCGGCTTGAGGCGGTCCACAGAGATGCGATCCGGGGCACCGCCGATGTCGATGGTGAAAAATTTGTCCCCGGTCTCCAGCACGCGGAAGGGCCCGTCATACGGGGGCCGTAGCGGTGCCCGGTGGGCGTCGTGCCGGACGAAGACGTACTTCGCCGTGCGAAGCTCCGGGGCGACGTGGGAAGGCGGGCAACCGTGGTGTGCCGTCAGCACCGGGGCGAACCTCCGGGCGGTCTCCTGAAGGGCGGAGCGCTGTTGCGCCGCGGACCAAGGAGCCGTGGAGTCGGGGATAAATTCACCCGGTACCCGCAGTGGTTGCCCGAAGACCAGCTCCGCCGAGGACGTGCACAGGTCGTCCTTGGGTGCCGTCCTGAGGCCCAGCAGGACCCAGGGGAGTCTGTTGACCCAGCCGCCGTCGCGGAGGCTGGCCCGGAGCATGGCCTTCATTGAGCGATGAAAGCGCTCACACAGGCCATTGGCCTGGGGGTGGTAGGCCGTGGTGCGGTGTACTTTCACCCCGAGCCCTTGTGCCACCACGGCCCAGAGCTCCGAGGTGAACTGGGGGCCGCGGTTGGACGAGATGTCCGAGGGGGCACCGAACCGGGCAACCCAAGTGGCGATGAAGGCTTGCACAACATCAGCCGCAGACGTCGCCACCAATGGGACGGCCTCCGGCCACCGTGTGGTGCGGTCCACCATGGTGAGGAGGTGGGTGAACCCCCGCGAGGGAGGCAGAGGTCCCACCAAGTCGACGTGCACGTGGTCGAACTGACGCTCGGGCACCACAAACGGGGCCAACGGGGCCTGGGTGTGGCGGTGGACCTTTGCGCGCTGGCACGCGAGGCACGTCCTGGCCCAGTCGCGGACGTTCTTCCGGAGGCCATGCCAGACGAACTTCGCCGCGACGAGCTTCTGGGATGCCTTCGTGCCCGGGTGGGACAGGCCATGCATGGCGTCGAAAACTGGGTGCCGCCAGCCAGCGGACACGATGGGGCGAGGCCGGCCAAGGGAGACGTCGCATAGGAGGGCCGCGCCCGCGGCGTCGAATGGCACCTTGGTGACGCGGAGGCCTGTGACGGCGGTCCGCAAGGCCTGGACGCCGGGGTCGGCGGTCTGGTCCTCCGCCATCCGGGTATAGTCGACGCCGAGGTGGACCGCATGCACGACGGACCGGGAAAGGCAATCCGCCACCGGGTTGTCTTTACCCGCCACGTGACGGATGTCTGTCGTGTACTCAGACACGGCAGAGAGGTGACGCTGCTGCCGTGCCGACCATGGCTCGGCGACCTTGGCCATCGCGAACACAAGGGGCTTGTGGTCGACGAAAGCCGTGAACGGGCGGCCGTCCAGCAGATGGCGGAAGTGTCAGACCGCCAGGTGGAGCCCGAGCAGCTCGCGGTCGAAGGTGCTATAGCGGCGTTCGTGCGGGCGAAGCTGCCGGCTAAAAAACGCCAGAGGTTGCCAAGCACCACGCACCCACTGCTCGTGCACCGCACCCACCGCGTAGTCCGATGCGTCAGTGGTGAGGGCGATCGGTGCATCGGGCGCCGGGTGCGCCAGCATGGTGGCGTCGGCCAGGGCCAGCTTTGCGCCCGCAAATGCCGCGGCCATCAGCTCCGACCAGGCGATGTCACCTTTGCCCGGCTTGCCCCGGAGGGCCTCGTGCAAGGGGCGGAGGAGCTGGGCGACGTGGGGCACGAAGCGGTGGTAAAAATTTACCATGCCCAGGAACTCCTGGAGCCCCTTAATCGTGCGGGGCCGTGGGAAATCCCTGACCGCCTCCACCTTGGCCGGTAAAGGGACGGCCCCGTGCCTGGTGATGCGGTGCCCCAAGAAGTCGATGGTGGCGACGCCGAAACGGCACTTGGCGGGGTTGATGATTAGGCCATGCTGGCCCAGGCATTCGAAAAGCATGCGGAGGTGGAGCAGGTGCTCCTCCCGGGACGCGCTCGCGACTAGGATGTCGTCCAGGTAGACAAAGAGGAAAGGTAAGTCGCGCAAGACGCTGTCCATAAGCCGTTGGAATGCCTGGGCCGCATTCTTCAACCCGAAAGGCATTCTCAGGAACTCGAAGAGGCCGAAAGGGGTGATGACGGCCGTCTTCGGGACATAGTCCGGTTGGACGGTGACCTGGTGGTAGCCCCGGATGAGGTCCACCTTGGAAAACACGGTCGTGTTTGCCAACCGGGCGGAAAAGTCCTGGATATGCGGGACCGGGTAGCGGTCGGGGGTGGTGGCATCATTGAGCCAGTGGTAGTCCCCGCACGGCCGCCATCCTCCGCCGGGCTTCGGCATAATGTGCAGAGGAGAAGCCCAAGCGCTGTTGGAGCGCCGTACGATCCCCAGCTGCTCCAGCGTGGCGAACTCCGCTTTCGCCACGGCGAGCTTCGTGGGTTCGAGTCGGGGTGCCCGGTAATAGACCAGCGGCCCGACCGTGGGTATATGGTGCTCCACCCCGTGTTTAACGGCCACCGCTGAGAAGGTGGGCTGCGTGAGGGCCGGGAAACTGGCGAGGAGGCGGGTAAAGTCGTCCGCTGCCGGAAGCGTGCAAACTAAACTCGCCGGGACGGAATCTTCCAGCAAGCCGCTTGGCAAGCTGCTCGGTGAGCCGCTCAAAGAGCCGCTCAACGAGCCGCTCAGCGAACAAGCGAGCAAGCTGAAGGTTTCGGCCTGGATGAGCCGTCTGCGCTTCACGTCGACCAACAGCCCATTCGCACATAGGAAGTCCGCACCGAGCAGTGCCATTGGCACGCTGGCGGTCACGAACGACCATTGAAAGCGCTGCCCTCCGAACCGCAGGGAGAGGCAACGCTTACCGAATGTGCAGATGGGTGTACCGTTGGCGGCAAGCAAAGCGGGGCCCCGGCCGCGGTTTGCTTGTCGGATGTGGAGGCGGGGAGGACGCTTACCTGCGCTCCTGTGTCGCAAAGAAAACGGCACCCGGACAAGGTGTCCATGATGAACAGGAGGCTGCCGGAATGGCCGACGCTCATGGCCGCAAGTGAGCGCAGGTCGTTTCCCGACCCGTCAAAAGAGCACGGCGGGCGACACGCTTTAGCCTGGCGGCCGAACCTGGCATGGTAGTAGCACCAGGTTTGCGGCGGTAACGGCCGCGGCGGCCGTGCCGGCGGCGGTGGTGGTGGCGGCGGCGGTAGTGGACGGGGCGTAGCAGCGGCCACGAGGGAAACCGGGGGCGCTGGAGCCTCCGCACCGGGATCCATTACGGCAGCACCGTACACTGACCGTGTGTCGCAGGCCGCGAAATACTTGTCGGCCTCTATGGCCAGGGCGCGGGGTTCCTTTATTTTGGAACCGGCCAGCATGAGGCGTACCTGTGCAGGTAGCTGGCGTAGGAAAAGTGCCTGGAATAAGAAATCCGGGGGCTGGTCTCCAAGCAGGGACAGCATGGAATCCATCCGGACGGATGGTCGTGTGTCGCCGAGGGTGGGAAGGTCCAGGAGGCGGTCGGCCCGTTCGGTCTCTGTGAGCCCGAACGTGGTGGTGAGGAGACGTTTGAGCGCCTCGTACCTGTTGTCGCCCGGCGGGCGCCGAAGGATGGACACGACTCGGGCGGCAGTGCCGGGCCCGAGGGCGGCGACCACGTGGTAGTACCGGGTCTCGTCCGCCGTTATGCCTCGGAGTTGGAATTGAGCTTTGGCCTGCAAAAACCAAACGACGGCTTGGGCTTCCCAAAACTCTGGGAGTTTGACTGCGACGGCGTTGGTAGCCATGGCGCGTTCGGTGGTCAGCAACGGCTGAACCAATCGGGGTCACCAGTGTGGTGCTGTGCACACACGACTCGATTGCCAGAGAGGTAGGCCACAACGCATTGGTACAACAAGAGTCTTTATTCAAAGCTCGCACTTCAGCACTGGGCGGGCTCGAGCTTAGAGCCCGCATATATGTCCCGAGGCCACGCCTAGTCCCCGGGCGTGGCCGATCGGTCGAAGGGCGGGGCATGTGCTTTCGTTCCCCGCCTGGACGCTCGCGCCACCCACTGGTGTGCGGAATTATTGCCCCTTGTGCCCGCCACAGAACTGTACTAAAATGGGGGTATTGTACTAATGTGGGGGTACTGTACTAAAGTGGAGATACTGGGCTAAAGTGGGGGTACTGTACTAAAATGGGGGTACTGTACTAAAGCGGGGAACTGTTACGTCATCCTAATAAGGATAAAAATGCTGAATTGATTTTTAAAAAGTTTTATTCCAAATTTAAGAAATGAAATAAATTAAGACAGAACTGCCTGTTTGGGGTGGAGGGGAGGGGGGAGGGGTTCACAAAATTTGGCTTACTATACATATGAAAGACATTCAAGAAGAAGAACCACTCTTTTTTATTTAATATAATCAGCCTTTTCTAACCGTGTTATTCATTTTTTTATGTGCAAAACATTTAATCGCAAATAAGGAATATTATTTTTCCTTCATTCTCAAGTAGTTAACTGGATGTTTGTGGGAAGAGAAAGATGGGGCGGCTGGGGTTTCAACAGGTACTCCCAGGTTTTTCACTATCCATGTTATTGATATCTTTATCCATGTTATTCACATACATACATACAAACATACATACATACATACAGGTAGGTATGTAGGTGGAGTTCACCTGTAACCAGCAAGGATGTCCAAAAGTGAAGATTTCCCAGCACCCGAGGGGCCAAGAATGCCAATGAGTTCTTGACTGCCAAATTTGCCCGAAAGGCCTTTCAGCACAGTCTTGTACCCTGGGAAACAATCTCAGTGTATCTTAATTGTCAACAAAACCTATCAATCATGTATTGAACTAATTTTAATGGGTCAAAACCATATTTATGAAATGATAATTTGCTTTGTTTATCTTCCTTGCAGATGCTGTTCTTACATCAACCCTCTCGTGCTGTGACTGCCACCTGTTTATGCTTTTGAGACCATAGGACTGCCCTTTATCCTGTGACGTTGAATAAATACCACGTATGTTATTGAGACAACATCGATTTTGTTAATTTTATTTCACTCCTTTTGCATTTGATCTGTGCTGTCCTTGAGAAAAAAATAACAAGCATTCTGAGTATTGCGCTGCAATACATGTCCCCTACCAAAGTTAAAAGTGCCATAACTTTGTCAAAAATGATCGAATATGCAAGTTTATGCACGGTTGATGCTGGTTTTCAAACTTGATCTGAGGTATGCTGAGACACATGTGTGTCACGCCTCGCCTCGTTGATAAGCCCGCAAGGTCGCTCTGTGGAGCAGCCTGCACATATTGCACTGTGTGAATTATATAATTACCAACTCACGGTCTGAGGTACGAGCAATTCAAGAGATATCCATTTTCTTAATATTTTCATTTAATTAACGATATCTGCCAAACCACGTGCCCTATCGCAAATTCTAAAAGGACATTTTAGTAGACTGACATGCTGAACAGATCTGTGAAGTTTCTCCTCGATTGGATCAAAAATGAGGGAAGAGCTCGGTTTTAAAGGTTCATGCTTAAAAACGTCATAACTCTGAAACCATGTGATGCATGACGTCATGCTCGTTGACTTTTTTGTTTGTCATGGGTATGCGATTCTGCCTGCAAAGTTTGGCCTCGATCTGTTCAGCCATTGCAGAGAAAAAGGGGTGTTCGTGTTTTCACGAAAAACAATATGGCGGCCGAACCACGTGACCTGTGACGTCATAATTACCATTAAAATATTCTACAGACCGAGTCCCCCATACGGTGAAAATTTGATCTCAATCGGTCCTATTATTGCAGAGAAAATCTTTTTGAAAGGAAATTAAAACTTAAAATGGCACTGAGTTAAGGATCATCAGAATTATCAGAATTCCCAAAGTTCAAAGTGCCATAACTTTGTCAAAAATGATCGAAACGTCGTGAAGTTCGAACTTGATCTGTAACTTATCATGAGGAAACCATGTACCAAGTTTGAAATCATTAGCATTAAGCGTTTAGAAAATAAGTCCGGAAAACTGTTCTTTGCGTGACGGACTGACAGACTGACAGACTGACGGACTGACAGACGGACAGACGGAGGGATGGCATGCAAATCTATAGTCCCCTCCGGTGTACACCAGTAGGGGACTAATAAGAAGAAGAACAAGTCAGGAGAGACGATGGTTCACGAGCGAGCGGTATTCAATGACAAATTTGACCTTTGTGACCTTCAAAGGTCAAAGGTCGAAGATTCTGAAATTTGTTGGAAAACTTGTATTTCATGATGTATGTGATAATATAAGATCATGTACGACATTTCACCCTATCAGGAAGCGAACAATGAAATATAACCATCAAAAATCGACTTTTCTAAATTTCGTGACATTGTGACCTTGACCTTGGGGCGAAAATGAAAATTCGAGCTCCGTGGGGCTAGACACGTGACATTGGCCTAACCAAATATCGAAACCCCTGTCAGATTCCACCAAACCCCTCGGAGAAGATGTAGCTTGAACTCGATTACCCCCTAAAAATACATCTTTTTCGGGCGTGGCTCCGCCCACAATGGGCACAATACGCCCACTCTAGGCAGGACACAACTAGATCATGATATCAACCTCCCACCCAAGTTTCATCAAGACTAGATGATATCATTGGGTAGTTATGCTGCGGACAGACAGACAGACAGACAAACACCCATGACGAATATAGTGGTCACTCTGTTTGATAACTCGTGAACCAATAACAAGGAGAAAACCATAAAGTGTCACAGCCCCCGTGGCTTTAGCAATTTTGCTGAATGGAGTTAAAGACCGTCAGTCAGCCATCTTTGGTCGGATTACAAAACAACATCTTGTGCATATGTATACTCTCGTTTATTGTCGTTGTGCCAAATTTGAACAAAATCGATCCATGCATGTTGAACAAATGGTTGGGGGCACGTTTAAGTAAAAAAATGGCTGCCAGTCGGCCATACTTGATCACATCGTGAAACAAAATGATGTGCATATGTATACCATCATGTGTTGTCTTTGCACCAAGTATGAACAAAATCAGTCCATACATATCCAATATATGGTTGCGGACGCTGGCATGGACGGACGGACGGCCAAATGGACGAACGGACGGACGGACGAGAACCAATCCATAGGCCCGCGTTTCGGACCAAGTCCAATGAGGGTTAACAACAATGATGATAATATAAGGTGTTTTAACGGGTGGAATTCATACTTACTACCTCGAGAACACCAACGCGAGCCCTCCCTCACAGAGTAAGTGATGTTGTGAAACTCAAGTGACACAGGTGAGCGCAGAGGCAGGTGGGTGAGATGGTGTACCTCACTCATACGATTCTGAAACACAAGCAGGTGTGAGATTGCGATGTGAATTTGCAAGGACGTATTGTGTTCAAACCTATTTATAGAACGACACTCTGATAGTCCACAGATGGGATAAAATAACAAGGTTATTTTCATACACATGCAAGGTAATCTATCTATGTATCCATATATATCAAATAAAGTTTTTGTTTTTTGTTTGTTTGTCTGCACGCGCTAATCTCCTGAACGGTGAAAGATAGGAGAAAACCTCTAATACAAAAAATGTCGGGACGGGCCCCGGGAAGGTTATAGGCTAGGTGGCGAGGCCGGTCGAGGCTGCCTCGGCCGGGCTGGGTCCATTTCGCAATTAAAAGCTGAGCTGAATTATAGTAGTCGATCTTCTACGGCCGCCAGTAAAAGCTGAATTATAGTAGTCAATCTTCTATGGCCGCGAGTAAAAGCTGAATTATAGTCGTCAATCTTAACGATCATTCATTCATTCATTCATTCAATCTTCTACGGCCGCGAGTAAAAGCTGAATTATAGCAGTCGATCTTCTACGGCTGCGAGTAAAAGCTGAATTATAGTAGTCAATCTTCTACGGCAGCGAGTTAAAGCTGAATTATAGTAGTCAATCTTCTACGGCCGCGAGTAAAAGCTGAATTATAGTAGTCAATCTTCTACGGCCGCGAGTAAAAGCTGAATTATATTAGTCAATCTTCTATGGCTGCGAGTGAAAGCTGAATTATATTAGTCAATCTTCTACGGCCACGAGTAAAAGCTGAATTATAGTAGTCAATCTTCTACGGCCGCGAGTAAAAGCTGAATTATAGTAGTCAATCTTCTACGGCCACGAGTAAAAGCTGAATTATAGTAGTCAATCTTCTACGGCCACGAGTAAAAGCTGAATTATAGTAGTCAATCTTCTACGGCCGCGAGTAAAAGCTGAATTATAGTAGTCAATGTTCTACGGCTGCGAGTAAAAGCTGAATTATAGTAGTCAATCTTCTACGGCCACGAGTAAACGCTGAATTATAGGAGTCAATCTTCTACGGCCATGAGTAAAAGCTGAATTATAGTAGTCAATCTTCTACGGCCGCGAGTAAAAGCTGAATTATAGTAGTCAATCTTCTACGGCCGCGAGTAAAAACTGAATTATAGTAGTCAACCTTCTACGGCCACGAGTAAAAGCTGAATTATTGTAGTCAATCTTCTACGGCCACGAGTAAAAGCTGAATTATAGTAGTAAATTCATTCAAAAAGAACCAAAAATGTCGGGACAGGCCCCTGAAAGGTTATAAGCTAGGTGGTGAGGCCGGTCGAGGCTGCCTCAGCGGGGCTGGGCCCATTTCACAATTAAAAGCTGAGCTGAATTATAGTAGTCAATCTTCTACGGCAGCGAGTAAAAGCTGAATTATAGTAGTAAATTCATTCAAAAGAACCCGGGCAACGCCGGGTGCTTTCGGCTAGTCTTCTATATATATAAAAGAAAGTTTTTGTTTGTTTGTCTGCACGCGCTAATCTCCTGAACAGTGAAAGATAGGAGGAAACCTCTAAAACAAAAAATGTTGGGACGGGCCCCAGTAAGGTTTTAGGCGAGGTGGCGAGGCCAGTCAAGGCCCATTTCACAATTAAAAGCTGAGCTGAATTATAGTGGTCAATCTTCTACGGCCGAGAGTAAAAGCTGAATTATAGTAGTAAATTCATTCAAAAAGAACTAAAAATGTTGGGACGGGCCCGGGAAGGTTTTAGGCTAGGTGGCGAGGCCGGTCGAGGCCGCCTCGGCCAGGCTGGGCCCATTTCGCAATTAAAAGCTGAGCTGAATTATAGTAGTCAATCTTCTACGGCCGCAAGTAAAAGCTGAATTATAGTAGTAAATTCATTCAAAAAGAACCCGGGCAATGCCGGGTGCTTTCGGCTAGTTTACGATATACACCAAAAGTCATGCAACACCTCCTTTCAATAAGTGAGAAACATACCTGGTCACACATGCATCTGATTTGAGTAACCAGGAACAGCGTCAGCAGACCGTATCAGTAGTCAGGGAACAGTCTTATTGCTCCAGCATTCACAGCATTATATCCCAGAGAATATACAGTATTCATTATGTCATGTAGTTTTCCTTTTGTACTTGAAGATTGGTTGGAAGAGCTTTATGATAGACTGGAAGAGCTTTGTGATAGGCTGGAAGAGCTTTGTGATAGGCTGGAAGAGCTTTGTGATAGGCTGGAAGAGCTTTGTGATAGGCTGGAAGAGCTTTGTGATAGGCTGGAAGAGCTTTGTGATAGGCTGGAAGAGCTTTGTGATAGCCTGGAAGAGCTTTGTGATAGGCTGGAAGAGCTTTGTGATCGGCTGGAAGAGCTTTGTGATAGGCTGGAAGAGCTTTGTGATAGGCTAGAAGAGCTTTGTGATAGGCTGGAAGAACTTTGTGATAGGCTGGAAGAGCTTTGTGATAGGCTGGAAAAGCTTTGTGATAGACTGGAAGAGCTTTGTGATAGGCTGGAAAAGCTTTGTGATAGGCTGGAAGAGCTTTGTGATAGACTGGAAGAGATATTTGAAGATTATCCCAAGGAAGGAGGAGAGGAGTTGGAGGAAGAAGAGGAGACGGCGGTTCACACGTGGCACTTGAGGAACACCTGGTTGAGTGAATTTATTTATACTGTAGATTGTAGAAGTTGCTGCCCAGACATCAATCATGCTCGAATATATAGCAAGCAGTGTATCCTGGTGTCAAGGAATCTCCAAGAATACCAGATCAGTAGCTCCCTGCAGTTTAGGCGGGAGTTTGTAATTTGTTCAGGATGCCAGCGATAACCTGCCTCCTCTTCACCAAGGATACCGTGGGATCTTTAATGTCCACCTATAAGAATGTCCACCTAATGCTATAAGACAGAACACCCAGTTTAACGTCCACATGAGGCAGCAGCAAGCAGAGCTGTGGATAAGGCGAGGAATGATATGGAAGATGACGTGTACAACAAGTTGGAAGAGGATGGTGGGAGGAAGATGATCTAAAATTGGCTCGGAACAAGGATGAGGATAGCAATTGGACATGAACAGGGGATGGTGATTAAGAATGGTGGTGGGAGGCTCGTGGCAAAGAGGGGCGCAATATTGATGGTGTGGGAAGGATATTCCAAACAGTTGTTCACCCGGGAAGGAAGCAACGGAGAGCTGGAGCTACCAAGACATGTGGAGGGGAAAGTGGAGTTGGTGGAAATTGATGAGGTGTGTACAGAGATGATAATTGCTGCAGGAGAAGTTGGAGTGAATAGGACGAAGAGGTTGTTGAATGTATGTATGAGAGATGGTTAAATTGTGGAGGATTAGAGGGCAGGATTAATTGAGCTGACATGGAAGACGAAGAGAGAGGTTAAAGATCTGGGGAAGTACAGGGGCATTATGCTCCTGTCATTTCATGAAGGTGCTGGAGAGGGTTCTGGAGGGGAGGATAAGGAAGAGTGCAGAGAAGGAGATCAGTGAAGAACAGCAGGGTTTTAGAAAGAGTAGAGGAATGACAGATGGTATATTTGCACTGAGCTGGTGGAGAAGAGGTTGGAGGTGCAAGGTGAAATGGCATTGGGATTTGTAGATCTGAAGAAGGCCTTCGACACGATCCCAAGAGAGATGGTGATGGGGGCATTGAGATGGATGGGAGTGCCAGAATCAGAAGTTAGGTTGGTGGAAGGAATGTACCAGAGAACGAAGGGAAGAGTTTGGGTTGGTTCTGGGATGTCGGAGGAGTTCAGTGTGAACATCGGTTTGAGGCAAGGAAGTGCTCTCAGCCCACTCATGTTTATCATGTGGATGGAGCTGGTAAGCAGGAAAGTAAACGTTAAAGATATTCCCGGGAGGATATTGTATGGAGACAATCTGGTTGTTGTGGTGGAGTGGAGAGTGGGTGGAGAGATGCAGGAAGTACTGGGGAGGTGGAAGGAGGCATTTGCAAAACATGGGCTGAAAATGAGCAAAGAGAAGACAGAGGTGATGTGGGTTGGGCAGCAGGGAAAATAAATGAATATCAGGTTGGAGGGGGAGGAGATCAGACAAGGAAATAGGTTTGAGTATCTGGGGGGAACAGTGACCGGGGATGGTAAGTCAGAGGCAAAGGTGCAGAGGAGGATTTAGGTAGGTGTGATTGCGTGGAGGATGGTGGAGGGAGTAATGGCAGACAGAAAGATTTCAAGGTGATTGAAAGGAAAGGTTCTGATGTCTTGTGTAACGTGGGCCTACTCTTACGGTCAGGAGACGGTGGTACTGATGGAGAGAAAACAACAGAGGCTGCAGATTTGCAATAACAACTGGGCCAAGAGGATTGTGGGAGTGAAGAGTGTACAGAGTGGCCACAGAGTCCCTATGCAAGCAGTTAGAATTCAGTTAGAATTTATCTGTATGCTCCTCTCCATTCTCTGCACAAATTTGAATTTTTCTCCTTGTTCTTCAGGACATCATCTTCCATATTGAGGGCTGGAGGTCATAAAGGCCCCTGGCAGCTGTTTCGAGGTCTTCAACTGTTATTAGGCGGAGATGAGAACTTTCCTCTTCCACAATGCCCCAAAGCCAGTCGTCACATGTTGTTAAGTCCAGACTTCGAGGAGGCCACACTATCTCAGATCCACGTCCAATACATCGTCCACTGAATTTGTCGAGATATTCTCTAACTGCGAGAGCATAATGTGCTGGTGCACCATCTTGTTGCAGGATAGCTGTTGCCTCGAGAGCTCTCTCTCACGCAGTTGTGGAACAAACCACGTCTGAAGCATGTTCAAATAAGCAGTGTGATTGACACTTGTATCGAAAAAAATATGGCCCTATCAAATGATCTTCTGAAATTGCTGTCCACATCATGACATGAGGAGGATGCTGTTCAAGCTCCCCATAAAAGTGAGGATTTTCTTTGCACCAAAAATAAACATTCCTGGATTGATTGCTGAGGTAAATAACACACTCATCCTGAAAAAAATACGCTTAGTCTTAATTTAATGGTGGGAAATCGCTGCAGAAGAGCCTTGCTCCAAATCAAGTCAAATCAAGGACACTCCCTGTTGAAAAAGCCTTCTTCTCCCATGCCCACATCGTGTCACGCATAGGAGCTGGCTTATCGAACCTCTGCGAAAATATTGTCCTTATGTCTTGGTGAGATGGGCTGGACAGTTGGTGTGGATGGGGGAAGAGGGAATGGCAAAGAGAGTGGATAGGTTGAGGGAACAAGGTAGAGGAAGAGTGGTAGAACGCTGTTGAGATGGGAGGATTGTGTTTAGAGGGATATCAGTAAGGTGGGGTGATTGGAGTGTGGAGAGAGTTGGCTTGAAGGGAAGAGGGAAGTGGAGGAGGATCATGGTCAAGGCAGGGCAGGAGTTTGGTGCTTTCAGACCTCACCCCTTATAAAGGGAAGAGGAGGAGAACACCAACAAAAATGACGGACAGCACATACATTGATGTATTGTCCTGCCTGTGAAACATCGGAACCAAGATTCAAACCCAGGCAAGACAGCCCAGTGGCAAGTGCATATCTCTATGCTAAACTGCCAGCCAAACATATATATATATATATATATATATATATATATATATATATATATATATATATATATATAACACAGTTTGTGTGTGTGTGTGTGTGTGTGTGTGTGTGTGTGTGTAATGTTACCGATAGACTCCTAAACGGAGAGGCTCACGTGCTTGATATTTGACATAGACATGGCCATTGAGCCTGGGACGAACATGGCCGAACTCAAAATATTTGACGATCCATATTTTTTATTCATATTTACCTCAGCGCATTTCAGCGAAGTACCCGCTAATCTCAGCCGGTTTCCAGAGCAGCTCGCTGATTCGTTCAGAGCGATCACGTGATGTTCCATTACTGCCGCCAGACTGATTCGCTCAGAGCGATCACGTGATGTTCCATCCCGTCACACGTCACACGTTTTTTCACCTTTTATGCGATCGTGTTTTGTATCGATTTTGTGCGATATGAATTAAATGTCTTTGAAACAGCTGTGAAACGTCTTTCCACAACCCTTCCATAACCGATTGGAGCAGTTTATTTCCGCACAAAACGAGATCCACGAAGTGAGTTGGTCGAGCCGTTTCACTCAGAGCGATCACGTGATGTTCCATCCCGTCACACGTCACACGTTTTTTCACCTTTTATGCGATCGTGTTTTGTATCGATTTTGTGCGATATGAATTAAATGTCTTTGAAACAGCTGTGAAACGTCTTTCCACAACCCTTCCGTAACCGATTGGAGCAGTTTATTGCCGCACAAAACGAGATCCGCGAAGCGAGTTGGTCGAGTCGTGCTGACCAAGATGGCGACACGGCGGCTTCACTTTTCACGGAGTATGAGCGTTCTATATATTTTCAATTCAGTGCGCCCGTGATTTGTGGCATAGACATGACCATTGGGCCTTCACGGTGTAATTTGTGCGAGGCTTTTGTCTGAGTGAGCTTGAGTCGAGAGGGCGAATGTACGGGTTGGGAATGTACGGGTCTCCCTTCCCCCGCCCGGCAACGCCGGTACTGGAGGACGTCACAGGATCGGTGAGTCTCCAAAAGCCGCTTCGTGCTGTTGCGAATATGCAGGACTATGTCCGATTGTTGTGCTGCTCTCCGACCATGAGAACTGCAACGTCATTGTTGACTGGCCATCCCCTTCCCTCCCCCCTTCCCCCTCCCCCCTCCGTCCCCCCTTCCATTCCCCCTCCACCCTACCCCCTCCACCCTACCCCTCCCCTTCTCCCCCTCCCCTTCTCCCCTCCCCCCTCCCCTTCTCCCCCTCCCCCCTCCCCCCTCCATCCCCCCTTCCATTCCCCCTCCACCCTACCCCCTCCACCCTACCCCCTCCCCTTCTCCCCCTCCCCTTCTCCCCTCCCCCCTCCCCTCCCCTCCCCTTCTCCCCCTCCCCCCTCCCCTCCCCCTCCATTTTCCCCCTCCCCCCTCCCTTTCCCCCCTCCCCCCTCCCTTTCCCCCTCCCCCCTCCACTCCCCCTTCCCCCCTCCCCCTCCCTTCCCCCTCCACCCTACCCCCTCCCCTTCTCCCCTACCCTTCTCCCCTCCCCCCCTCTTCTCCCCCCCTCCCCCCTCCCTCCCCTCCCTCACCCTCCCCATCCCCCCCTCTTCCCTCCCCCCTCTTCCCTCCCCCCCTCCCCCCTGCCCACCCCCTCCCATCCCTCACCGGCCCCATCCCCCCCCCTCTTCTCCCCTCTCCCTCCCACTCTTCTCCCCTCCCCCCTGTTCCCCTCCCCTCCCCTCCCCCCTGTTCCCCTCCGCTCCCCTCCCCTCCCCTCCCTCTCCCCGCCCGGCAATGCCGGGTACTTCTAGTAGTGTATATATATACAGACTTGGCATTTAATAT